>NC_048569.1:12810297-13145297 GCF_013265735.2 Oncorhynchus mykiss | reverse complement strand
GCAGAGGAAAAATGGGACAAAGTCCCCAAATACAGATGTGCCAAGCTTGTAGCGTCATACCCAAGAAGACTTGTGGCTGTAATCGCTGTCAAAGGTGCTTCAACAAGATACTGAGTAAAGGGTCTGAAAATCTACAATACCAGTCAAAAATTTGGACACACATTCAAGGGTTTTTCTTTATTTGAACTATTTTCTACATTGTAGAATAAGGTATCACAACTATGAAATAACACATATGGAATCACGCAGTAACCAAAAAAGTGTTAAACAAATTAAAATATATTTTAGATTCTTCAAAGTAGCCAGCTGATAACAGCTTTGCAAAATGTTTTGCATTCTCTAAACCAGCTTCACCTGGAATGCTGTTCCAACAGTCTAGAAGGAGTTCCCACATATGCTGAGAACTTGATGGCTGCTTTTACTTCACTCTGGTGTCCAACTCCCAAACCATCTCAATTAGGTTGAGGTCAGGTGATTGTGGAGGCCAGGTCATCTGATGCAGCACTCCATCACTCTCCTTCTTGGTCAAATAGCCCTGACACAGCCTGGAGGTGTGTTGGGTCATTGTCCTGTTAAAAAACAAATGATAGTCCCACTAAGCCCAAACCAAATGGGAAGGCATATCGCTGCAGAATGCTGTGGTAGCCATGCTGGTTAAGTGTGCCTTGAATTGTAAATAAATCACTGACAGTGTCACGAGCAAAGCACCTCCACACCACAACACCACCTCCTCCATGCTTCATGGTGGAGATCATCCGTTCACCTACTCTACGTCTCACAAAGACACGGCGGGTTGGAACCAAAAGTCTCAAATTTGGACTCATCAGACCAAAGAACAGATTTACACCGTTCTAATGTTCATTGCTAGCATTTCTTGGCCCAAGCAAGTCTCTTCTTCTTATTGGTGGCCTTTAGTAGTGGTTTCTTTGCAGCAATTCGACCATGAAGGCCTGATTCAAGCAGTCTCCTCTGAATAGTTGATGTTGAGATGTCTGTTCCTTGAACTCTGTGAAGCATTTATTTGGGCTGCAATTTCTGAGGCTGGTAACTCTAATGAACTTATCCTCTGCAGCAGAGGTAACTCTGGGTCTTCCTTTCCTGTGGCGGTCCTCATGAGAGGCAGTTTCATCATAGCGCTTGATGGTTTTTGTGACTGCATTTGAAAAAACTTCCAAAGTTCTTTAAATTTTCCGGATTGATTGACTTTCATGTCTTAAAGTAATGATGGACCGTCGTTTCTCTTTGCTTATTTGAGCTCTTCTTGCCATAATATAGACTTGGTATTTTACCAAATAGGGCTATCTTCTGTATACCACCACTACCTTGTCCCAACACGACAGATTTGCTCAAACGCATTAAGAAGGAAATAGGCCTCCCGGGTGGCACAGTGGTCTAGGGCACTGCATCGTTGGTGCTATCTGTGCCACCAGAGACTCTGGGTTCGAGCACAGGCTCTGTCGCAGCCGGCCGCGACTGGGAGGTCCATGGGGCGACGCACAATTGGCCTAGTGTTGTCTGGGTTAGGGAGGGTTTGGCCGGTAGGGATATCCTTGTCTCATCGTGCACTAGTGACTCCTGTGGCGGGCCGGGCGCAGTGTGCGCTAACCAGGTCGCCAGGTGCACGGTGTTTCCTCTGACACATTGGTGCAGCTGGCTTCCGGGTTGGATGCACGCAGTGCGGCTTGGTTGGGTTGCGTTTCGGAGGGCGCATGGCTTTCGACCTTCGTCTCTCCCGAGCCCGTACGGGAGTTGTAGTGATGAGACAAGATAGTAACTACTAACAATTGAATACCATGAAATTGGGGGTAAAATTTAAAAAAGAAGGAAATAAATTCCACAAATTAACTTTTAACAAAACACACCTGTTAATTGAAATGCATTCAATGTGACTGGAATGAAGCTGGTTGAGAGAATGCCAAGAGTGTGCAAAGCTGTCATCAAAAACCCTATTTGAAGAATCTCAAATATAAAATATATTTTGAACACTTTGGTTACTACATATGTGTTATTTCATAGTTTTGATGTCTTCACTATTACTCCACAATGTAGAAAATAGTATAAATAAAGAAAACCCCTTGATTTAGTAGATGTGTACAAACTTTTGACTGTTACTGTATGAAAATGTGATATTTCAGTTTTGAATCTTTTATACATTTGCGAAAATCATTATGTGGTATTGTGTGTAGATTGATGAGAAAAAAAATATATATAATCTATTTTAGAAACAAGCTGTAACGTAACAAAATGCGGAAAAAGTCAAGGTGTCTGAATACTTGCCGAATGCACTCTACGTATTAAGAGTTTCATTCCAAAACACTATATCTCATTTTTTTTTAAACGTTGTAATTACCTTACATTTTTTAAATACATTTTAAAAGAGATTGGTCTGTTTTTTCACTATCTAATCATGGTATGGGGTTGTTCAATGACAGAAATGGATTTGTTTAAAATCTTGATGGTTTCACTTCATTGAAACAAGTAATTATGTTTTTTACTAAATACTACATATCCACCTCCCTCTCAGATAAATAAGTAGTACTGCTAGATTTTACACTGTGAAATGAAGGTACCCATAACCAATCATTTCTGACGAAAAAACAAAATGTGTGGGCATAGCATTTTGGAAGTAAACTCTTCTGTTACACATAATGCTGCACTCTATGGCTTAGCCCTTGATCCTTGACCTCCGGAACGTGCAAACTCCCTCCTAGGAATATTCCTAGCGACTGAGGAAAAATGCCACTCCCCCCACCCCCCCACACCTCCAACCCAACCCCACCCTACCACCACCTCCTCTTTCTCTCAGTGCCTGCCTGTTTTTTCTGCAGTGAAGGGACATGTGTGTTCGATTAAGGTTGGCTCTAAGTATTTGTTTATGGAGGAGTCATTCGCTCGCCGTCTCAGGAATTCTGGTCCTCTAAACGTACAAGTTAGAAAATCCCTTTTTCCGAATTCAACAGGATAACTACATTACTTGAGATTTGAGTCAAGGGATGAGAAGTAGAAACAAGTATTACGCTCCCCTCCATATTTATTTGGACAGTGAAGCAAACATGTGTACATGTGTCTCTATATTCCAGCATGTCACCTTTTATTTGAGGGTATTTTCATACATATCTGTTTTGCCCTTTAGAAATTAAAGCACTTTATGTATCTAGACCCCCCATTTGAAGGAGTTTTATTTCCATAAGTGCTAACCTCTCACCATGAACAATAACAGAGGAGATTAGCATGTCTTGGGGGTATGATCTTTGTTCCTCTGTAACTTTCTCACTCATCATTATTCATGATTCATTCATGATTATCCATACACACATTCAAACGCACACACAAACAACTTGCTCTCACGGTCTCACTTCAGAATTATACGTTGATCCATGTTTCTCAAACGTCAAATTTCGCAGTTGTTCCAAATGTCAAAGTGATTAAAGTTAAGTTTAGGCATTACCTCTGAAACTTTAAGGTTAGTCATTAACTCTGAATGGTTAAGGTTAGTCATTAACTCTGAAACTTTAAGGTTAGTCATTAACTCTGAATGGTTAAGGTAAAGGCTAAGGTTTGGGATAGTCTTATAAAAATGATCAAAAATGTCTTTCTATAGCTGGATTCAAACTTTCAACCTTTGGAATTAGAGGCTTACGCCCATCCGTCAACCTGTCCACAACCCCATAGCAAAACCAAAACCTACCTGAATGTAACAACGCTCACTGTTGCCCATAGTGGCCGGTTTCCACGGCATCTCCCGACGTCCTCAGGCATGCATGGATGTCGAATATTGACTTGTATCTCGGGTGACCTGGCTGCGCACAAACATACACACACACATACACATGGAGCTCTGAACCGACTAATGTCAGCCTCTCTTAGTTGAAAGCAGTACTATTTCCGTCATGTGTTTATCATATACGGGTCACACAATAGAAAACGTAATACAACCTTTTGCAACAGAAATTAAAATGAGTCCCTCTCTGTTTCAGTAAACATTTTCAATTTGGTGCCTAATGAACATGGTCCAGGACTTGGTGCCTAATGAACACGGTCCAGGACTTGGTGCCTAATGAACATGGTCCAGGACTTGGTGCCTAATGAACATGGTCCAGGACCTGGTGCCTAATGAACATGGTCCAGGACCTGGTGCCTAATGAACATGGTCCAGGACCTGGTGCCTAATTAACATGGTCCAGGACCTGGTGCCTAATGAACACGGTCCAGGACTTGATGCCTAATTAACATGGTCCAGGACCTGGTGCCTAATGAACACGGTCCAGGACTTGGTGCCTAATTAACATGGTCCAGGACCTGGTGCCTAATGAACACGGTCCAGGACTTGGTGCCTAATGAACATGGTCCAGGACTTGGTGCCTAATGAACATGGTCCAGGACTTGGGGCCTAATGAACACGGTCCAGAACTTGGGGCCTAATGAACATGGTCCAGGATCTGGTGCCTAATGAACATGGTCCAGGACCTGGTGCCTAATGAACATTGTCCAGGACTTGGTGCCTAATGAACATGGTCCAGGACCTGGTGCCTAATGAACACGGTCCTATACCTGGTGCCTAATGAACATGATCCAGGACCTGGTGCCTAATGAACATGGTCCAGGACTTGGTGCCTAATGAACACGGTCCAGGACCTGGTGCCTAATTAACATGGTCCAGGACCTGGTGCCTAATGAACACGGTCCAGGACTTGGTGCCTAATGGACATGGTCCAGGACTTGGGGCCTAATGAACATGGTCCAGGACCTGGTGCCTAATGAACACGGTCCAGGACTTGGTGCCTAATGAACATGGTCCAGGACTTGGGGCCTAATGAACACGGTCCAATACCTGGTGCCTAATGAACATGATCCAGGACTTGGTGCCTAATGAACATGGTCCAGGACTTGGTGCCTAATGAACACGGTCCAGGACCTGGTGCCTAATGAACATGATCCAGGACTTGGTGCCTAATGAACATGATCCAGGACTTGGTGCCTAATGAACACGGTCCAGGACTTGGTGCCTAATGAACATGGTCCAGGACCTGGTGCCTAATGAACATTGTCCAGGACTTGGTGCCTAATTAACATGATCCAGGACTTGGTGCCTAATGAACATGATCCAGGACTTGGTGCCTAATGAACACGGTCCAGGACTTGGTGCCTAATGAACATGGTCCAGGACCTGGTGCCTAATGAACATGGTCCAGGACCTGGTGCCTAATGAACATGGTCCAGGTGTCTTTTCAGTTTAGATTAGAGCAAGAGCTTTAATATTGAAACTAGATATGGGGTTCTATCAATTTAACTGTTTGTATAATTTCTGATCCCCATTTTTCTTTTAAATTCCTGATGTCCATATCTTTCCCAGTATAATAAAATGTTTCTATTTCCTTTTGCAATACATCCCAGTGATGTCTTATGGCAATTAACTTAACATGCTTGCATGAAATGAAGCCATACGGCCAATGAAATCAGGAGCTTGATGCGTAAAAAATTTGAAGAGAATAAAATCTTCCAAACTACAAAACTATAGATGTAATCTGATGCTATATTATGTAATAAAAAAATAACTGACTAGTGCTGAACAAAAGCCACAGAGAGGACCCCAAGCTTGGTGCAAGAGCAGAAGGCCCCATAGGGCAAAATATTCAGTTCTCCTCTATGAGAGAGATGGCTAGGTGAAGCTGGGGTCTTTTAGGCCTTTTTGGCCTTCCACAACTGTCTCAAGCTATGGGAAACATTACTCTGTCTCACTCCTCAAACTACATCTAGCTCCGCTGGAACAAAGTTGTGAGTCACAACCATGTGCTTAAACTGGTTCTCCAGGATCTAGGTAAACACAGTGAGAACAGTCTCCTTCCCTCTCTGCCTGCCTGCCTGCCTGCCTGCCTGCCTGCCTGCCTGCCTGCCTGCCTGCCTGCCTGCCTGCCTGCCTCCCTCCCTCCCTCCCTCCCTCCCTCCCTCCCTCCCTCCCTATCTTCCTCTCTCTCTCCCTCCCTCCCTCCATCTTTCTCTCTCTCTCTCCCTCTCTCTCTCTCCCTCCCTCTCTCTGTCTCACACACACACACACACACACACACACACACACACACACACACACACACACACACACACACACACACACACACACACACACACACACACACACACACACAGACATACACACACAGACACTCTCTCACTCTCTCATTCACACACTCTCCTCACTCACACTCACACACACTCACTCCACCTTCTTTCTCTCCCTCTATCTTTCTCTCTCTCTGTCTCTCCCTCCCCCTATCCCGCTGTCTCTCTATCTCTCTCACACACAGGACCTACAGTTCCTGTTTAATATGAAGGAGATATGGGGAAGCATTGAAACTACAAGGACCTACACTACACAGCAAGTGCTGTGGAGGTTCTCAAGCAGCATGGTAGGGTGATTTCTTAGAGAGGGTACAAGGAGAAGTGCTTGTTGGGAAAGAGTGTTCTCAATCTCCTGGGTCTCTCTTTCCTGCTTCTCTGACAAGACTTCAGGGGCCACACAACTACAAGCAGAGACTCTTCCTCCAATGATGCCGACATGGTGAATATGAAGGGGGTAGAGATTCAACGTGCTGCTTGTATCTAGAGACCTGTGCCATGTACTGTAGATCTCTATCCAGATATGTGGTATATCTCGTCAAACAGACTTCTCAACATTTACTGTCACTTCAATGATATAAATTGAAGTCACTATGATAGAAAATGTGTGTACATATTCACACATGCACGCAAAAAGTATGTGTGTATGTGTGTGTTTGTGCACGCGTGTGTGTGTCTGTGTGTTCTGCATGCATGTGTATATGGACTTATATGCAGTCATTCATATGTACAAATACGCTGTCAGTTTGGTCAATTCTTGGTCATCAAATGAGTGTGCTGCTTTCAGGAACTGTGGTTTAATATGTGTGATCACATTCTGCTGTGTGATCATGTTCTGCTGTTTGATCACGTTCTGCTGTGTGATCACATACTGCTGTGTGATCAAGTTCTGCTGTTTGAACACATTCTGCTGTGTGATCACGTTCTGCTGTGTGATCAAGTTCTGCTGTTTGAACACATTCTGCTGTGTGATCACGTTCTGCTGTGTGATCACGTTCTGCTGTTTGAGTAGGGAGTGGGATGAGGTGGGCGTGAAGCATGTGACTACAATTTTGTTTCTGGTGTCCTTTGACAGCTCTTTGGTCTTGGCCATAGTGGAGTGTGACTGTTTGAGGTTGTGGACAGGTGTCTTTTATACTGATAACAAGTTCAAACAGATGCCATTACTACAGGTAACGAGTGGAAGACAGAGGAGCCTCTTAAGGAAGAAGTTACAGGTCTGTGAGAGCCAGAAATCTTGCTTGTTTGTAGGTGACCAAATACTTATTTTCCACCATAATTTGCAAATAAATTCATTAAAAATCCTACAATGTGATTTTCTGGATTTTTTTTCTTCTCATTTTGTCTGTCATAGTTGAAGTGTACCTATGATGAAAATTACAGGCCTCTCATCTTTTCAAGTGGGAGAACTTGCACAATTGGTGGCTGACTAAATACTTTTTTGCCCCACTGTATATGTAACAATCCTGTACAGAAACCTAGGTCACACTTTACATTACAGTGTCCATATTACAGTGTAATTTGTCATACAATTGAAGTGTATTTTAACAACTCATTGTTACTATACTTACAGGTCTACTTTGGTTTAGGGCCAGGCCAATCCAGGGATAGCGGTACAGCTGTTAATATTTTGTAACAACGCAATATTAAAATAGTTATAACACTGTGCTCCCAGGAAAAATTACACACAAGAACAGCACTCATGTAAAGTGTAACCAATATGTAACTGATATGTAACCGATGTGGTGATTGACAGTGTTCCCTCTCAATTGCTACAGTGATATAGATAGATTACTTGTTACAAATATAGCTGTGTTTTTGGGCTGTGCCTGTACTCCAATCTGGTCTAAGAAAAGTGTTTTCTTTCTGATATGAGATAAGTTGTTTCATAATGAGTCTGATCCTGACTTTAGAACCAGAAGTAGGACAACATCCTATTGGTTGGTTGGTTGCTAAGTTCCTGAACGTTGCTGAACTACTTTTAACCTTGTTCACCCTGCTGTTGACTGTGTGGGTTTGATCTTGTATGCCAGACGATGCCTAACACTTAAAATGTGTTTGCTATTGAAAGTGTGATCCCTGCAATTCTAATCAGTATATGTTTTCTACGCCAGGTTTACTTGTAGGTCACTTTACATTACATTACATTACATTACATTACTTTACATTACATTACATTACGTTACATTACATTACATTACGTTACATTACATTACGTTACATTACATTGCATTACGTTACATTACATTACTTTACATTACATTGAATTGAATTGACACCAGTTATACAAGTAACTCATTTGAACCAGAATTTGATTCATTTCCGTTTATTACAATGTATTAAGTATTCTATGTACGTTATCTGAAATTACTGTACATTGACTTCATTCCAGTTACCTCAGTAGTTATAGAGTAACTACTTGAGGTACATAAAGGTGGTCGAAATCACTGAGGCCCAATATGACCACACACTCAAGAGAGTGACCATATCTGGACTGTTTCAAAACAATAATGTGAGATTCTACAAGAACCCGAAGTAACAATTGTTAAGACAATTACTGGCCATGTTTGTGGGGAAATTGTTTTACTCTGTTGCTTTCATTGTAAATAAGAATTTGTTCTTAACCAACTTGCCTAGTTTAATAAAGGTTAAATAAAAAATAAAAAATAAAAATGGTGCTTTAATTAGGCCTATCAATAACACCACGACTGAGGAATAAAACACACCAACCCACTTTAATCTAGTCGAAAAGGTTAGACTGTCTCTCGGGTGTCATCAATGTGCTATCTGAAAGCCTTCCTTGACAGCTCAGAATACGTCCTTTCTGTGCATGGGAAATCCCAGGCCTAAGCATGATGTCTGACCGTGAGGCACTGGCTCCATCTCAATTCCTCGCCTTCCATCTCCTCACCGCTTATCTCCTCGCCCTCTTCTGAACCATATTGGAGGAGAAGGTCCAAGGTCTCTCCCCTCAGACCTTGTTATCCAATGTGTTTTGAGAAGGAGGCAAGGAAAAGGAAAGACGGATTGAGAAAGAGCCATTATTCACCAACACTTAGCGAATTAGAAGTACAGCAAAAAGGGTTCCAAAATGTTTCTTTGGCTGTCCCCATAAGAGAACCCTTTTTGGTTCCACGTAGAACTCTTTTGGGTTCCATGTACAACCCTCTGTGGAAAGGGTTTTGCATGGAACCGAAAAATCTTTGACCTGGAACCAAAAATAGTTATTCAAAGGGTTCTCCTATGTAGAACCGTTTTATGTTCTAGATAGCACCCTTTTTTCTAAGAGTGTACATTGGAGTTAGCCATTAGTCAGAAGGTCAGAACCTTCTGCGGCTAAGTTCTATCGTTCTTGGTCTTAATTAGACAAAGTGATTTCATTAAGATGATTAAATACCCCCTAATGGGTTGCTAGAGTGCCTGGGACATATGATAGCATCGTGCTAAATGTGAGAGTTTTCCACTCAATGAGCGCCAGAGGTTGTCTTTAGCTTAGATGCTAACCTGAATGAGCCATATTCATTTACAGACTAGGGCAGGTTCACTTTAAGAGACGTGGGAGGCATGAAATCAGGAGAGACATTGAAAATGGTTAAAATAGAGATGGTATGTGTAGAATTGACATGATTCCAGGATATGCGGTCTAGAGAATTGTGTGCATTCCTGTACGCACAATTTTTATCTGCAATAATCTGCATTGCTTACCTAACATGCAGGTCTATATACCTCACATCTGGCGATTCAGACACAGGTATGACACATAGTATTTGTCCAAAATCTGTAGCAAACCAAGATCACGTCATGTACAATACACCAAAGAAATGTTGCTAGATAAAACCCAAATCTATTTGGTTAGCAATTAAACTAAATAAGCATGAGATATGAAGTTGGGTGCAGGTTTTAGGAATTTACCCTCACAGTGTACTTGAAAAAGATACATTTATTCACAAAACCTTCAGTCACATACAGGTTTGTAATCACACAAAAATATGAGTTATTAAATAGTAAAACATGTATTAAATTGTAGATGTTGGACAACAATGCATTTGAAAAAGTATATTGACATCAACACTATTTTTTCCACTTCCTTTTATAGTCACCTAACTAGTTTATGGACCACATCTGGGGAGCCAATCAGAAAGCAGCATATGACCCACTGTTGACACATCACCAAGAAGAACAAGCAGGAAGAGTGAAAAAAAATATATCAGATGGTTGATGCTTGTAGGTACAGTACTAATTATCACAGTTACATACAGTGCATTTGGAAAGTATTCAGACCCCTTGACTTTTAACACATTTTGTTACGTTACAGCCTTATTCTAAAATTGATTTTTTTTAAATTGCTCATCAATCTAAACACAATACCCCATAATGACAAGCAAAAACTGGTTTTTAGATATTTTTGCAAATTCAGACCCTTTACTCAGCACTTTGAGGAAGCACCTTTGACAGCGTTTACAGCCTCAAGACTTCTTGGGTATGACGCTACAAGCTTGGCACAACTGTTTTGGGGGATTTTCGCCCATTCTTCTCTGCAGATCCTCTCAAGTTCTGTCAGGTTGTATGGGAAGCGTCACTGCCCAGCTATTTTCAGGTCTCTCCAGAGATGTTCGATCAGGTTCAAGTCTGGGCTCTGCCTGGGCCACTCAAGGACATTCAGAGACTTGTCCCGAAGCCAATCCTGCATTGTCTTGACTGTGTGCTTAGGGACATTGTCCTGTTGGAAGGTGAACCTTCACCCCAGTCTGAGGTCCTGAGCACTCTAGAGCAGGTTTGCATCAAGGATCTCTCTGTACTTTTCTCCGTTTCATCTTTACCTCAATCCTGACTAGTCTCCCAGACACTGCCGCTGAAAAACATCCCCATAGCATGATGCTGCCACCACCACCATGCTTCACCGTAGGGATGGTGCCAGGTTTCCTCCAGACGTGGCGCTTGGCATTCAGACCAAAGAGTTCAATCTTGGTTTCATCAGACCAGAGAATCTTATTTCTCATGGTCTGAGTCCTTAAGGTGCCTTTTGGCAAACTCCAAGCTGGCGTTTACTGAGGAGTGGCTTCTGTCTGGCCACTCTACCAGAAAGGTCTGATTGGTGGAGTACTGCAGAGATGGTTGTCCTTCTGGAAGGTTCTCCCATCTCCACAGAGGAACTCTGGAGCTCTGTCAAAGTGACCATCGGGTTCTTGGTCACCTCCCTGACCAAGACCCTTCTCCCCCGATTGCTCAGTTTGGCTGGGCGGCCAGTTATAGGAAGGGTCTTGGTGGTTCCAAACATCTTCCATTTAAGAATGAAGGAGGCCACTGTTTTCTTGGGGACCTTCAATGCTGCAGAAATGTTTTGGTACCCTTCCCCAGATCTGTGCCTAGACACAATCCTGTCTCAGAGCTCTACGGACAATTCCTTTGTCCTCATGGCTTGGTTTTTACTCTGACATGCACTGTCAACTGTGGGACCTTATATAGACAGGTGTATGCCTTTCCAAACCATGTCCAATCAATTGAATTTACCACAGGTGGACTCCAATCAAGTTGTAGAAACATCTCAAGGATGATCAATGGAAACAGGATGCACCTGAGCTCAGTTTCGAGTCTCATAACAAAGGGTCTGAATACTTATGTAAGTAAAGTATCTGTTTTTTATGTTTAATACATTTGCAAAAATGTATAAAAACCTGTTTTCGCTTTGTCATTATGGGCTGTTGTGTGTAGATTGATGAGGAAAAACATGTATTTAATCCATTTTAAAATAAGGCTGTAACGTAACAGAATGTGGACAAAGTCAAGGGATCTGAATACTTTTCCAAATATACTGTATAATTTAAGATCAAAATAAGTTAAAGTCCTTGGTAATTGACGGTGTTCTTATGACTGAGAAGAAACATACATGATACTGATTGCATTTCTGCAGTGTCTTGTTCGTTGGCTTGGAAAGGTTGAGCAGCAGTAGTGTACGGCGCTACTTTCTCCCAGTTCAGCCCTACTTCTCAGCAGAAAAAAATCAGCTTGCGTGGCGAACGCAACCCGTGTTCTCTGCTGTCAATATGTGTAGTGTTGACATGGGCGGCCTGCGCATGCTTAGATTAAAGATGCTCAAGATAAAGAGATCAACTAACTCCACCGTGAGTTTGTTTCCCAGAAGCGTCTTTATATTGGGGCTACACTAGTGCTCTTTTGGAGACAGGACAACATGTGTCATGTTTATAAAGGGGGCTGGAACGTGGAAGCCTACTTACCATAATCTCTTATAAAGATATATAAATAAAAACTGTTGAAGTACTCCATTACTGCACTTACTGACCAGTTACTGGTTACTATATAGGTTACTTTGCTTGTGTTTACATTCCAGGTGGATGTACAATAAGTACATGTAAATGAAACAGGCTTAACACATTATCATGATCATTGCAGGTAAAACCTAAAAAAAATAGTTTGCACTGCCAGCAAAAAAGCACAGTGCTATTAAAAATCAGTTAAGTATCATAAGTAATTTTGCATTAGTAAGGCTGACAGACGTGAATGTTGAGTGCTCACAATACGTTGGTTATAAAAATGCTGTTACACTGGTTTAAGGCTGAATACAGTCGTCTGCATGTGCCATCATTTCCACTCTCCTTCATTCCTTAAATGACAATACATGGCAGGTTAGTGTTTTTCCTTCAAATCATACTGGAAGTCTAAGCTCTTAGATCACATCTACTAAGCTAACATATGAAATTGTTTTAAGATGGTCATAAAATGTATCATTTAGCCATTGGAATTAGAATTTTAGGACCCAGTAGGTATAAAAAAAATAAGAAAAATCTAACATTTATTTTATGAAACATTGAATTTGGCAGATGATTTTGTGACTCATTTCTTGTCCGGATCTTATCATGTGTAGAAAAAGGCCGCTTTCACAAGCCCCATGTCATTAAATAGGCGGAAAGAGGGGTTTGAGCTGCAATCACTACAAGACACAAGTCTCCATAAACACAAGGGGAGCTATTCAATATTCAAAATGATGTCACCATGTGACGCACTGGTGCGTCAATCGACTCTAGAGGGCATATTAACAGACATGCAGTGCACACATTGTGCGTGTGTGTGTGTGTGCGTGAGCGAGTGAGAGAGAACAAACAAGCAGCCAATCCACATTTTTCTACCTATATATCAAATCAAATCAAAGTTTGTTGGTCACAGTTCAGCAGATGTTGTAGCGGGTGCAGCAATATGCTTATGTTACTAGCTCCTAACAATGTAGTCAAATGTCAAACGCATACACAAATCATTAAAAAAATACAAGAAAATATAAACAAGAAATCAAGAAATGTCGTAATTAACATTCCAAATAGCACTGTAACAGTAATCCAAATGCAATCTACAGGTATATACACCGGATGAATTTACACCCCCCCCTCTCTCTGTTTCCCTCACTCCCACAACCCCTCCCTCCCTCACTCACTTATCCTCCTGCTTTCTCGATCCCCCCCCTTCTCTGGTTGATTTGCAGTTGTGGGCGGGCCGCTGGCCTACAACACACCCCCAGTTGCAGACAGACAGGCAGACAGACAAACAGACAGGCAGACAGCCAGCCAGACCATCAGATAGACAGGGAGGCAGACAGACAGACGAACAGGCAGGCATGTAGATGAGTCTGAACAGGTCACAGGAAAATAAATCCACATTCCATTCTGGCCGCTGCCTGCCTGCCTGGGAAAGTAGCGAACACAGGAGAGCACTGTGGAGCACGACACTAACACTACACGAGAACAAAGAAATAAACACACACACATACACACACACAAACTTACACACAAACATAAACACAAACACACACACAAACATACACACATACAAACATAAACACACAAACATTCACACACACACAAATCGCATAGCGTTATATGCACAAACAAACAAGTATGCACACATAAACACGGACATACACACGGACACACACATGGGCATACAATATAAAACAGAGGAGTCACACACACACAAACACACACAATTAAAGTGTAGGTATGTTGTTCACTGCTACACAACTACTATCCAGTTTAGAGTAATGATAACCTACATCTATAGCGTAGATGTAATATGTACATCCAATTGGGTTACAATAGTACTATGCACAAGGTTAGGAAAAGGGGGAGCGAAAACGCTCTCCTAACCTGCTACGAAAAGTCACTTCCAGATGTAGCTGTATCGAAGTGGTGTGTTTTTTAAGGGAGTCCCATTCGGAAAATGGTCGGAGAAAACCTCTCTCTGACCATTGCCTCCTAGACCCACTTTACGGGAATGGGAACATGTTTGCGGCTAGAGACATCTCCATGGAAACTAATCCATTGCCGGAGGGGGGTGGAGGGGATGTGGAGGGATATGGAGAGGTCAAGACGTGCTGTTTCCTTGGAAACTGTGCACATAGCTCAAGCCGTGAGCCCGCCCTTTCCCTAACTGGCGCTCATGAGGGGGGGTCAGGTTTTTTTAATTGGCTGGAATTCTGCCTCTAGGCTTGACACCTCCTCCATGACAGGGTCTCCAGCTCTTAAAGGGGAAAGGAGAGACAATCCTATATCCAATTCATTGGGCGCGTTTGAGTGGTAAAGCTAAAGCAACCGACTGTAGATGAAAAGTTAAGGAGTGGAGTTGCATCTGCAACAGCGAAAGTCAGACACTAATGCAGTTTTCAACAGCAAGGCTCAGATCAATGTGGAAATAAAGAAGTATCCTAACCCCCATACTGAAACAATACTATAATAGTATGTGTACGTCACAGCTGGCCTCAATACGAATTGAAGTCAATCAATTCAAGAAGGGATTTCAATTTAAAATCCCAAAATGTAAAAAACTTTTTACATAAAACCGCTTCTCCTTTTCAGTTTACTGAGAAGTCATTGAAAATAGATGCCCTTTTATCAATCAATGAATTGGAATTTCAGTTTACTTCCTGAGCCCAACCCTGGTGTGTCACTTAGTGAGAGAGAGCCTCAAATATCACATTTATTTGTTTATGTCCACTGTACACATAAATCGAGGCAAATTGGTTCCTGATTGGTTGACAATAGAGCCTCCCACAATGCAGGCGATGGCTGCAGGATGAAGTTGGTAAAGAGCAACTGCAGAAACTTTCAGTTAAAACATCATGACCTTCGTTCAAATATTTTTTTCAAGTTGTAGTTGACATGTAGGTGCAAGTCAAACCATTTTTATCCCCAGAATGCAACACACTTTAAGCTGCAATATGTAACTTTTTGGCCGACACGACCATATTCACACAGAAATGTCAGTTATATATCTGTCATTATCATCGAAAGCAAGTCTAAGAAGCAGTAGATCTGTTCTATGTGCATTATTTCTATGCTTCCCATTCTTACATTTTGTCTTTGTGTCTTTTACTTTGGGTTTTGTACACCAGTTTCAAACAGCTTAAACAACAATATTTGTCGGTTATGGAAAATATAATTCACAGAGGTTTAGATGTTACACGATTCTCAACACTATACTTGCTTGTTCTGTCACATAAACTAAACTAAAATTAGGCAAACTATTAGCATTTTAGCAACCAGGAAATGGTGGAGCGATTTCTGCATAGCGCATCTTTAATAGGCAGTGACCAACGATGGTCAACGACTTGACAAAAGTGATTTGCTCAAACGCGCCCATTAAATTCGTGACTCTGTGCCACTTCACCAAGCACACATATTAAAGTCGGTGTAGTTCCTTTAATGGTTCCTATTGGTTGATTTATGGAGTTTGCATGGACTAAAATAATGTAAGAATAAACCCCTTTCAAGCTATGTATGCTGTAGTTTAGCTCCTTACACAAAGTATTTTTCCCCATAATCCATTAAAAGGGGCAATATAAGGTTATTATTTTTCCTTGATCATGTTGTGGGTATTTATTTAATCATAAACCTAGGTAGTATATTAAAAGTATATTAATGCATGTGATAAATCGGGAATATGTCACAGCTGGGATTGTACAAGGCTAAACCTTATCAATCAACCAGCATAACGCTTCATATACGCTAACAAAAGGGCTCGTTTGAAGATTTTTAAATTCAGAAATCACAAGACGAGGATATACATTGCACAACATATATTTATTTATCTGGAGGACTCTTGCTATAAAAAAAATAATTGTTCGATAAAAAGAGAGGATAGAACCTTACCGTAAGGTTACAACACATCATCGTCATAGGCTACGACGCATCGGCTAAAGGCTATCTACATCTAACCAAAAACAATCAAAGAACTGTTCTACTTGGGTCAATAACGTGACTTTTATCTGAGCTATCCAAAATCAGTCACAGATACCAGATACAGGTCGAGGGAAAATAGGCTTCTTCTCTGCAAACACGGTTCGCCCTGTGGAGTGTTTCCTGTCCAAAATTACCCGAAATAAACTGAACGGAGGCTGACGGCACTATGAACCAGCAACTGCCGATTTATATTTAAATTGATTACTTTGCCTTTAAGTTCTGAAAACATCTATCTGCCAAGCACCGCCCCTGATATTTTACCTTGAAGTCATCCTGCCATCGGAGTGCCTGCGAGTGTCCAGGGTAAGACAAATCACAACTTCAATTCCCACAATGCTTTCATATGAGGTTTCCTAAAATTTACCGACCATAAAGCGGGACTTGTAGTTTTCTGACTGTTAATTTTGGGGCTTTTGACGAATGAGGCGTCATATCACACTAATATTCCATGTTGCGTCACTTGCAAGAGTTTGAGTTCACGCGTTATGTTATTTCAGCGCATTAGTTATGTCTGGAGTTATGGTTAAAAAAACAAGCATGCATATGATGCAGGAATTCTATAAGTAGTTCATCTTATATAAAAGCATTTAATAAAATTTCATTATGAAATCAATGAACAGTATTTATCTCCATGTTACCTCCAAACAGTTTATCTGCACAGTTGTGCATGATTTGTGCATGAAAACGTTACATTGAGTAATTTTAAGACTACATTCTTGCAAGACAGGTGTCATGTATGAAAGACACGTGTGAAAACATGGCTGCTGTATTGTCAATAAACAATCGAAGCATGTCAAAAACTCCATTGCACATTCTAAACCCAGGCAAGTCAACTCATAGTAAGCTAGTCCCACAATAATTGGTCTGAATCTGAGTCTCTGAAATAGATTTATAGTTCAACAGATATGCAGCATAGTCATCTGCCTCTGATTCCAAAGATTGCAAGTTTGAATCCAGCGACAGGAAGGTTTTGATATTTATGCTTTAAGCCGATCCCTTACCTTAACCATTCGGAGTTAATGTCTAACCTTAAGAATTCAGAGTTCATTCCTGAACTTAATACTAGCCTTAAACGTAACCTTAAACACTTACAAATGTGACGTTTTGAACAACATTGAAATTTGATGTTTGAGAAGCATGGATGAACGTCTTATTTTGATGTGAGAAAGTGAGAGCTGGATGAAATAAATGTGACATTTATTATATATTTTTTTACTTCAAATTCTTATTTACAATGACAGTCTACCAAAAGGCAAAAGGCTTCCTGGGGGACAGGAGCTGGGATTAAATATATATTTTTTTTTTTAATGAAAAAAAATATTATTGAGGACAAAACATGACAAGAGAGACACCAAAACACTAGATGAAGAGAGACCAAAGACAACAACATAGCATGGCAGCAACACATGAAAACACAGCATGGTAGCAACACAACATGACAACAACATGGTATCAACACAACATGGCAGCAGCACAAATCATGACATAAACATTATTGGGCAGGGACAACAGCACAAAGGGCAAGACGGTAGAGACAACAATACATCACGCAAAGCAGTCCGCTGTCCAAAGTGGAAAAGGCTGCATGAAGGTTGCACAAATGGGGTAAAAATATTTAATACAATTCTAGAAGAAGATAGGTAAACAAATAGAGCCATTTCCTGTGAGCAGCACCATGGAATTGATGATGAAATGGTTGGCAATCAGAATTATTCAGATTAGTGTGTTCCAAACACAAAACAGAACAATGAACGTATAACATTTGCCTCACTTGGTTGGTTGACAAATATTTAGACATTTCAGAGAGAAATGTAATCATGTCTTATTTACCTCAGAAAAATAGCATTATAGTACGGTGGAGTTATTCAGAACAGACAGAAATAGAAGGTAACATAGACAGGATTGGAGAGAACAGTATTGTTGTGCAGAGGTGTATGTCCCAAATGGCACCCTATTCCCTATTTAGCGCACTACTTTTGACCAGGACCCATAGGGTAGTGCACTAGGCCCATAGGGCTCTGGTCAAAAAGTAGTGCACTAATAGTTAAAGGGGTGCCATTTGGAATGCAAGGTTGTTATAATCAAACTCAAGGGTGCCACCAATTAGTTTCAACAGTACAATTCATAGATTTGGGAAAGGTGCAGATATCTGAAACAACTTACTTTTTCAACTTATCTCGTATAGGCATCTGAGAAGGTCGAGCACTAATAACATTAAATGTAGAGAACATGGAAAGCAGTTTGGACCTCTTGGCATAACGGTTTAGGTGTTGTGTTAACAGTTGACAGTTCCACTGCAAAAGTAGAAGTGTGCAATTTGAAAACATGCACTCTTCCGAAGGGAATACTTTGGAGCAATTTAAAAGGAATATTTCATAGCAACAAGAAAACAGTGACTATCTTCATGTTTCCAAATAACTGACAGCCATATGGCAGGTTACTTATTTGTTGTTTTCAAATATGGTATGTTATCAATGTAGCCTGTTAACCTTGACAGTAAAGGATGACACTAGGTATCTTTCATATACATTCATTAGGCCTTATTAGAACACCTACAGTAAAGCAGTACTGTTTATCTAACTATACATTCATTAGGCCTTATTAGAACACCTACAGTAAAGTGGTACTGTTTATCTAACTATACATTCATTAGGCCTTATTAGAACACCTACAGTAAAGTGGTACTGTTTATCTAACTATACATTCATTAGGCCTTATTAGAACACCTACAGTAAAGCGGTACTGTTTATCTAACTATACATTCATTAGGCCTTATTAGAACACCTACAGTAAAGCAGTACTGTTTATCTAACTATACATTCATTAGGCCTTATTAGAACACCTACAGTAAAGCAGTACTGTTTATCTAACTATACATTCATTAGGCCTTATTAGAACACCTACAGTAAAGCGGTACTGTTTATCTAACTATACATTCATTAGGCCTTATTAGAACACCTACAGTAAAGTGGTACTGTTTATCTAACTATACATTCATTAGGCCTTATTAGAACACCTACAGTAAAGCAGTACTGTTTATCTAACTATACATTCATTAGGCCTTATTAGAACACCTACAGTAAAGCGGTACTGTTTATCTAACTATACATTCATTAGGCCTTATTAGAACACCTACAGTAAAGTGGTACTGTTTATCTAACTATACATTCATTAGGCCTTATTAGAACACCTACAGTAAAGTGGTACTGTTTATCTGACACTATACATTAAGTTGCTATTATAAACTGGGTGGTTTGAGCCCTGAGTGCTGATTGGCTGAAAGCCGTGTTATATCAAACTGTATATCATGGGTATGACAAAACACAACGTTGTGTCGTGCCTAAGAACAGGCCTTAGCCGTGGTATATTGGCCATATACCACACCTCCTCCGACCTTATTGCTTAATTATACCTGTGTAGTAACAATGTAATTACACAAGTAACAAAATGTAATTACATTTTGTTGCCTAAGTCTAAAGCAAATAGACTTTGGCCATGTCCAGAAACAAGCCCGACCACTACCCCTATAGATTGGATAGGTGTGGGAACATCGTGGCAAAATAGTATCGGGCCTATCAGAGAGCAAAGTGGAGCTACATCCATAACGCTTACACCGATCCAATTATTTCAGATCTACATGGAGTACTAGGGATATGGGTTTTTTCTGCTTATACAACGTGGGTCTAATCCTGAATGCTGATTGGTTAAAACCAAATTCCACAAGGTGTCTATTCCACAAGTTACCACCGGCTAAATCTATGACGTTAAAATGCCTATTTACTCTGTTCCATCTGACTGCGCAATCCACTGTCTCATCAGCCCAGCCAGGCAATTTATAAACTTGATAAACTTGAACCACCATAAATTAAAAGTATAATAATCCTGATAATTTATATTATTTGAAGATGAAGATGCTTTGGCAACACTTTGTAACATTGTTGTGAGCTTATAATGTCATTTATGATCTCATAATGCTCCTGACTAAATAGTAGCCATTTTGACTGAGTCACAAGACATTATAGATGCTTATAACATATCATAGTGCATTATACCCATTATACCTGTTATAAGTAAAGTGTTACTGATTCTTTCCCTAAGGATCATGTTATTGAGCTGCAACACTGCCAACAAAAAGCTATGATATCAGTTATTACAACACTTCAAATAATCACCAGAAATACATTGATGTGTGTGTCTGTCTGCGTGTGTGTATTGGGTCAGTGTAGTGGTGTTGTGTAGAGAAGTGTTGGCAAGGTGTGATAATTGTACACTTTCTGTGATGGATTCCGTATCAAAAACACCCCCCCCCCCCCCACACACACACACACACTCTGCTTCCACCCCCCAAAAAAAACACACTCTGTCTCCCCCCAAACTCTCTGTCTCCCTCTCCCCCCCCACACACTGTCTCTCTCTCTCCCCCCCCCCACACACACACTCTGTCTCTCTCTCTCCCCACACACACTCTGTCTCTCTCCCCCCCACACACACTCTGTCTCTCTCCCCCCGCACACACACTCTCTCTGCCCCCCACTCACGCTCCCTCTCCTCCACACACGCTCTCTCTCTCTCACTCCCCCCCACACACCGTCTCTTTCTCCCCCCACACACGCTCTTTCCCTCCCCCCACACACTGTCTCTCTCTCTCCCCCTCACACACATGCGCTCTCTCTCTCCCCCCAACACACACGCTCTCTCTCTCCCCCCACACACGCTCTGTCTCTCTCTCCCCACACACGTGCTCCCCCCCACTCAAGCTCTCTCTCCCCCACACTCTCTCTCCCCCCACACACACACGCTGTCTCTCTCTCCCCCCACACACTGTCTCTCTCTCTCCCCCTCACACACACACGCTCTCTCTCTCCCCCCCAACACACACGCTCTCTCTCTCCCCCCACACACACTCTGTCTATCTCTCCCCACACACGTGCTCCCCCCCACTCAAGCTCTCTCTCCCCCACACTCTCTCTCCCCCCACACACACACGCTGTCTCTCTCTCCCCCCCACACACTGTCTCTCTCTCTCCCCCTCACACACACACGCTCTCTCTCTCTCTCCCCACAAATGCTCTTTCTCTACCCCCACACACATACTCTCTCTCCCTCTCCCCAACACACACGCTCTCCCTCCCCCCCACACACGCTCTGTCTCTCTCTCCCCACACACGTGCTCCCCCCCACTCAAGCTCTCTCTCCCTCCACACACTCTCTCTCCCCCCACACACACACACACGCTGTCTCTCTCTCCCCCTCACACACACTCTCTCCCCCCACACACACGCTGTCTCTCTCTCTCCCCCCCACACACACTCTCTCTCCCCCCACACACACACGCTGTCTCTCTCTCCCCCCACACACACACTCTCTCTCCCCCCCACACACACGCTGTCTCTCTCTCTCCCCCCCCCACACACGCTCTCTCTCTCTCTCTCTCTCTGTCCTACCCACACACACACTCTGTCTCCCCCCACACACGCTCTTTCTCCCCCCCACACACACGCTGTCTCTCTCTCCCCCCCACACACGCTCTCTCTCTCTCTCTCTCTCCCCAACACACACACACACACACTCTGTCTCTCTCCCTCCCACAAACACACACTCTTCCCCCCCCACACACACTCTCCCTCTCCCCACACACACGCTCTCTCGCTCTCCCCACACACTCTCTCTCTCCCCCCCACACACACTGTCTCTCTCTCTCCCCTCCCCCACACACACACACTCTCTCTCTCCCTCCCACACACACACACTCTCCCTCTCCCCACACATACGCTCTCTCTCTTCCTCCCACACACACACACTCTCTCTCTCCCTCCCACACACACACACACACACTCTCTCTCTCTCCCCCCCACACACACGCTGTCTCTCTCTCTCCCCCCCACACACACTCTCTCTCCCCCCACACACACACGCTGTCTCTCTCTCCCCCCACACACACACTCTCTCTCCCCCCCACACACACGCTGTCTCTCTCTCTCCCCCCCACACACACGCTCTCTCTCTCTCTCTCTGTCCTACCCACACACACACTCTGTCTCCCCCCACACACGCTCTTTCTCCCCCCCACACACACGCTGTCTCTCTCTCCCCCCCACACACGCTCTCTCTCTCTCTCTCTCTCCCCAACACACACACACACACACACTCTGTCTCTCTCCCTCCCACAAACACACACTCTTCCCCCCCCACACACACTCTCCCTCTCCCCACACACACGCTCTCTCGCTCTCCCCACACACTCTCTCTCTCCCCCCCACACACACTGTCTCTCTCTCTCCCCCCCCCCCCCACACACACACACTCTCTCTCTCCCTCCCACACACACACACTCTCCCTCTCCCCACACATACGCTCTCTCTCTCCCTCCCACACACACACACTCTCTCTCTCCCTCCCACACACACACACACACACTCTCTCTCTCTCCCCCCCACACACACTGTCTCTCTCCCCCCCCCCCACACACACACACACACTCTCTCTCTCTCCCTCCCACACACACACTCTCCCTCTCTCCACACATACGCTCTCTCTCTCCCTCCCACACACACACACTCTCTCTCTCCCTCCCACACACACACACACACTCTCTCTCTCTCTCCCACACACACACACACCACATATACCCCATCCCATTGTGGTTGGTAGGCTTATCACCATTCCAATTTGGTAGTCTGTCTTAGTTACACATGCAGTTATTGATTTCTTCCCTCCCTCCCCTATCTCAATGCATAGCTAAGAGAAGAGAAAGGCCCTGGGTTCTCAAGCATTGTTAAGATGCAGTGGCGTTACTCTCTCTGTCTGAGGAGGAGGAGCCGAGCAGGCAGCACCATCGGAGGCAGCGCTGCAATAGATCTGCTGTATCTGCATGATTCCCCCATCACTCCCTCTGCCCTTCCACGCCACTTCCAAGCTGAGGTGGGGAGGGAGGGAGGAAGGGAGGGGGAGATAAGAGGTAGCTTGGTGAGGTGTGTCTAGGGGGTAGGGGGAGGTGCTATGTGTGTGTGTGTGTGAGAGAGAGAGAGAGAGAGAGAGAGAGAGAGAGAGAGAGAGAGAGAGAGAGAGAGAGAGAGAGAGAGAGAGAGAGAGAGAGAGAGAGAGAGAGAGAGAGAGAGAGAGAGAGAGAGAGAGAGAGAAAGGTGGCTGAGGTGTGAATAAGGTGGGCCATTTTGAATTGATTTATGATATTGGGTAACACTATGTTACAGGTGTCACTGTTTGATATCGTCATTAATAAGCTATGAAAGCCTTTAGACAAAAAAAATGTGGGTCATGACCCTATTTATTGTCCAGGTGGGTTGTAGGCTTTTTTAAATGCCCACTGTTCCAAGGGAAAATCCGATTTCTTTAAAAATAAATATGTTTGACATGAATGGGATGCAATACATAATATACAGCTTTCTGGTTTGATAATCAGACATGTACTACATCACATGCATGTTTTAATTAACACGAGATACATTGGCCAGACATGCATGAGACACAGAGATAATTAAGGTCACACTACATCCAAGACTAATGTAAGGATAGTGTAAAAACAAAAGTTGTATATTTGATATTGAAGAAAGGCAGATCTTACTGCATATATTTTATTAATGTAAAGATAGCCGAAGACTGTGAGAAAAGATTCT
Organism: Oncorhynchus mykiss; assembly: GCF_013265735.2. Lineage (NCBI taxonomy): Eukaryota > Metazoa > Chordata > Actinopteri > Salmoniformes > Salmonidae > Oncorhynchus > Oncorhynchus mykiss. The sequence continues at coordinate 13,121,308 of NC_048569.1, read as the reverse complement.
CATTCTATAAAATAGAAACGTATAGAAAATAATATAATAAAATAGAACAACTCTACTTTGTGCTTCCCTCTGATAGAACTATTCTTAATACATGTCAATATATAAACTGAGATGGTACACAAATAATAATATAATAAATAAGTAGAAATTGAATGTCGGTCTGCAGTTGTCTGAATCTTTATTGGCTTGTTATTTTTTTAAATGCACAGAGGTGGCTTGCAACATTATAATATTCATTATAATTTTATAAAAGCCATTTCAACGGCATGTACCATTATTTATTATAAGCTGGGTGGGTCGAGCCCTGAATGCTGATTGGCTGAAAGCTGAGGTATATCAGACTGTATACCACGGATATGACAAAACATGTATTTTTACTGCTCTAATTACATTGCTAACCAGTTTATAATAGCAATAAGGCACTTCTCCTTTGTGATATATGGCCAATATTCCACGGCTATGGGCCTTATTGCTATTGTTACATTATAATAGAGATGCAGTATCACATGCATAGGGAAAAACAAAGTAATAATAAAAATTAAAACAGATCATTTAACAATTAGTTAATCAATCAGATTAGAAATGAAGTATTTTATTATTCTAAACACTCATGTTAAGTTGCCTAGACTTTATAATTTGTTTGTGGAATAATTAAGATCTGAAACGAATTCATGATTTAAGATTCATGTACTAAATATTACTGCCATTTTTATATTTAGATAAATCTATGAGAAAATTGTAATTCTCATGTAGGCTTGTCACAGAGACACACGTAGGCTACTATTTGACCCGGCGCTCTAGCCCAGTGAGTCTCATGAGAGCATTCCAGTTTGGTAGTCAGTTTGGAATTTGAATAGCACAGAAGAACCGCCTCTGTCTGATTGGCCCTGAGCACCACACATGGGTGGAGTTTGCATGTCAATCAATAGGGAGGCCGGGTCCTCATTGGTGCAAGCGGAGATGGGCCGACTCCTCCTCGAAATATATATACTCTGGCTAAGTACCCCTAGCAAATGATTGCTTGCTCGCATACAGAGGGAAGCGGACAGCCGTGTTCAATGTTTCACTACCGAGCTGACTTAAGCCTTCGCCCCCGAACGAAATATCGTGACTTCCACTAAGAGAAAGTCGCTTTTCTGAGTCGGAGAGGAGCGGAAACGACTATATCACCACCATGATCAACACGATGGAGTGTGCAGTGGATGCACAAAGTCTAATCTCAATTTCCTTACGGAAGATTCACAACTCCAGGACGCAGAGAGGAGGCATCAAGCTGCACAAAAACCTCCTGGTCTCCTATGTACTGAGGAACGCCAGACAGGTCTACATGAACGAGAAGTACGCGGAGATCTACAGGATGCAGCAGTACGAGGAGGTGATGACCGTCTGCAACGAGATCCAGGAGTTAAACCCGCTGGATTTGGCCGAGGACTGCGAGGAGCAGAGCGGGGATTGCTGCGGCAACGACGGGGTGAGCGAACCGGCGAGTCTCTGCTGTGCGCTGCTGCCAGTAAGCCACCTAACAGCAGTGCAGTCAGCGCATATCCAAGCCCCATCCGCCTGCTCCGCGCCTCTCTCTCTCCAAAGCGACGATGTCTGCAAGGAGACAGAGCCCTCGTTCTACCGGAGCTGTTGTGCGGAGGCTTACCCTGTATCGAATTGGGACTTTTCCACGGTGAACAACAACCTACACTGCAACAAAACGACAGTGCTCGATCTGGACACGCACGTAGTGACCACTGTGGAGAATGGGTACCTTCACCAGGACTGCTGCGCGTCGTTTCAACAGTGCTGCCAGGGCGCACAGTCCCCAGCCAAGAAACGCAAGGTTGACTTTGAATATTATATATCCGATATTGAGGAAGTACCGGATTTTACGCCATGTAAAAGGGCGAAATTCGAGGACTGTTCCTACGCAAATTCGGAACACTTGGACACGTCAAACATTTCCAATCTGATCTCGATTTTCGGCTCGGGGTTTTCGGGGCTGGTGAGCAGACAGGCGGACTTTGAGCAAGCCTTGAACGGACAGTTCTGTAGCAAACAAGCCCTAGCGAGCCTAGGGGCATGGACCAGAGCTATTGTAGCTTTTTGACTCCATGGTCAACTAGAATCAAACACTTTATGAAATTGTACAAAGTCTAAATCAAATTGACTTTATTTTTGCAAGAAATGCTATTTAAACATTGAACAGTTTTTGTTTGTTAACTCGTTTTTACGGAGATATGGTTGTGCCACATGACGTGCAGGCGTTTCCTTTTAAACCGAACATGTCTACATAACACATTTTTACATGGTAGTTGTGAATTTTTATCTAACGAAGTTGATTTCGTTGCCTTAAACCCAACGCATACTACTGCTAGCTATTGTTGCATACATTGAAAGTGGTTGAATGTCTCGCTCGCGGATTGTTTTGATTTGATCTCTCCTCCAGAACACTTTTGAACACAATGTATCGTTTTTAAGACGCTACACAAGTATTGTGACTGAATAGCAAGCATTTAATGTAGCCTCAGCTCCAGGCTAAATAGAAAAGTGTGCCCATGGATGGCTTTGCAACATGCTTTTGTTGTGCGTAGTGGTTTAATACGGTAAACAACTAACAAAAAGTTAACCATATGCTACACAAGTACTGTTGTGTTGTACTTGGTTTACTATATTGTATTTATGGGTTGATATTTAAACCTTGGATATCGAAACTCATATTCTAAAGAGTCGGACACCAGTAGTAGGCTATGTTACATGGAAACTACATGGCACATTCTGACCACACATAAATTGACAGGTGAAGGCGCAATGGCTCAGACTTAAATTTCCCTCTCAAACTCGTGGGTGCATTCACTCTGAACCAGCTTGCTGCGTCTCTCTCTATTGATGTACTTGTTGTAGGCTACCCAACTTCCCACCTCATCTCTGATCAGAACCATTAATTCCTCCAAATCCCAGAATGCACGTGTAATCGAATCAATCCAGGTATTTTTTTGACAGTTCGATCTGTTGAGCGTTCCCCCTAAACCTATAACAAAAAGTTACTGATCAAGCCTTCACAGTAATTCATGATGCCAACATGGCTTGGTTTTGTGAATTTTATTTTCAAAAATTTTAAGACCTTTTGTTCTAAAAAGGCAAGCTCATAATTTTGCCATACATCCACACATTATAAGCACTATGTGTACTGAAATAAAGATGTCTTTCACACGTCCTCTCCATATTTTGTTGCTATTCTTGTATTTTTGTGCATATTAAATTGTATATCACCGGGTAAAACTGTTTTAGAACATATTTGTTAAGAATTTATAATCTTAATAAAAATTTTAAAACAAATCCACTCCCTTCTTGATTTATTGTTTGAATGGCATGCTGCCCAAACTGTGATGAAGTCATATTTTGTCTCATATGTTTATTATTCCCTGAAACTACAGTCAGAGCCATAATCACCTGATGTTTGGGGGATTCTGTCCCTATTAAGACAGTCAATCACATGCTGCAATAAGGGAGAGATGTAGGCCTATTCTGCAACCAGTGTTACAAGAGAGGATTGGGGGCCTTCATTCTTGTGTTGCATACACCATTCAGTTCCTCTCCTCCATACCACTGTGGGTAACTTAATAGATATGCAGATGTATCAACAGCAATTTAACACTTCCACTAGACCAGAAAAACCTGGTTATCAACACAAAGACATCCATAATGTATTTTGGGCTACTACATTTCATTTATTGAGCTTCGTAGTCTAAAGACTACGTCTACGAGGCCTCTGCTTTTTGGACTAGGCTATTAACATTCAGGTTATTGATAAATGGGGGAAAGAACGGTGTAAATCTAAAACAAAACTAGCCTGTGAGTTTTGATACAATTTTAACGAATTGGTTGTTAGAATCGTGTGGAGTGCAGCATTGTAACAACAATGCAGGATATATTTTGTATCTAATAGAGATGGTGTTAAAACTGGTCCACTTGAGAAAAGGCAGTGGTTAATTTCTAGACTGTCTACGTGTGCTTGGTTGCAGTGCACGCTCTGGCTGACTGGGATTTTTGCTGTGCGCTCTGAGCTTTTTTGCCAGGCATCCCCCCCAAACTTGCAGTCGTGTTATCTCCGCTATATGCCACTTGGTGGTGTTCTTCAAAATCAATGAATGAAGGTATTAGAAAGCCTATGTAGCGGCACCTCAGGCTGACCTCGGCTTCGCTGCTTCCCCCCCCCCCCCCTCGTCACCCTCCCCTCCTCACCCTCCCCAACCTCATCCCTCCTCATTCATTCCGCTTCCCATCCCTCCTCCTCTCTCCCTGTCTCCCTCGTTTTTATTCCAACCCGAAACCTCTCGACTCTTCTCAATTTGAGATAGCCTACTGCGCTACGTCCAACACAAACGCAGCTATACCTTTAGCCTAGGCTACTCTTTCAAGTCTTGGTTGCCGGCATTGTTTTCAATTTGCCGTTGTGCATAATAATTTGGTATAGGTAGGTCGTAAGTAGAAAGCATCACTATGCGCGTCAGTTTTATTAGATTCGACTACTGTTTAGCATGATTTTAGGATACGACGACTAATAAAGATCAGAATGCGTTTTATAATAGGTAACAATTAATGTAGCCATTTTAGCCAAACGGGTAATGGAGATCTTATTGTGCTTTTTTAAATTCGCTCTCTAATTCGATTCTTATTTGGATCATTTGGTCGTGGTAGAGGGGTTTCATCTCCAAAAAGCGATCTTGAAAATATTTTTTATATAAAGCTTTAAAATGAGAGCGTTCTCCTCCCACTGTGACAAATGTTGTGGATTATGGTTCGTTTAGTGGTGTAGAGCGAGCTCCTCCGCGTGGATTCGAAATGAATAGCATCGGTCTCACAAATAATTCCAAAGACTGGTGCAGTCGGGAGAATGTGGTTTCACGTTACAATTTTGTAACAACACTCATTTATAGTGACAACTGGCTTTACTACAATAGCCGTATAACAAACACATTGAAAACTGCGTAACGTACGTAGTGCGCACTGGCCCTCGGCAAAATGTTGAGCAGTTGCTCCTGTCATGCACACAAGTGCCTCTGTTCAGGCGGGTTCGTTCGTTTTGAGAAGTTTATAGCCTATCATCAGCAAGAGTATGCATCTAGTTTCTTTTAACCCATTGGAGTGACAGAAGGTTGCTTTACCGCGCGCATGGTCTAAAAGCCCCTCCACGGTCCCCATCCTTATCTGCGTCGCCAGCGGTTGATGATCACAGCACAGCAGTCACTCTACGCATTTAAATTGGTGGGGGGCTGGGATGAATATAGGGTGATTCCGAACGATACGCTCAGTCTCCTCTCCTCCCTTTAATTAAGCAGCAGCAAGCAGCACTTTCAGGGGCCACTTTTTTTTGGAACGCGCTCTACCGACAGTGACGAGGCAGAAATTACGAATGGAATTTGCGTGGAGAATTCGGATCCACTGCAGAGAGAGGGAGAGACAGAGCCCTATGAGTGTACATTTACATTTAACTACGACATTATGAATGTCTGGATCTATCTATTGATAGATCTATACACTCGAAGTCGGAAGTTTACACACTTAGGTTGGAGTCATTTAAACTCGTTTTCAACCACTCCACAAATGTCTTGTTAACAAACTATAGTTTTAGCAAATCGGTTAGGACATCTACTTTGTGCATGATACAAGTAATTTTTTACATATTATTTCACTAATAATTCACTGAATCACAATTCCAGTGGGTCAGAAGTTTACATACAAAGTTGACTGTGCCTTTAAACAGCTTGGAAAATTCCAGAAAATTGTGTCATGGTTTTAGAATCTTCTGATAAATTGGAGGTGTACCTGTGGATGTTTTTCAAGGCCTACCCAGGCCTCTTTGCTTGACATCATGGTAAAATCAAAAGAAATCAGCCAAGACCTCAGAAACAATTGTAGACCTTCACAAGTCTGGCTCATCCTTGGGAGCAATTTCCAAACGCCTGAAGGTACCACGTTCATCTGTACAAACAGTAGTACGCAAGTAGAGACGCGTTCTGTCTCAGAGATGAACAGACTTTGGTGCAAAAAAAATCCCAGAACAACAGCAAAGGACCTTGTGAAGATGCTGGATGACACAGGTACAAAAGTTTCTATATCCACAGTAAAACAAGTCCTATATCGACATAACCTGAAAGGCCGCTCAGCAAGGAAGAAGCCACTGCTCCAAAACAGCCATAAAAAGCCAGACTACGGTTTGCAACTGCACAAGGGGACAAAGATCGTACTTTTTGGAGAAATGTCCTCTGGTCTGATGAAACAAAAATGGAACTATTAATCCCATGCTTTTGTCACTTCTAGGTTAGACCCCTGCAATGCTCTACTTTCCGGCTACCCGGATAAAGCACTAAATAAACTTCAGTTAGTGCTAAATACGGCTGCTAGAATCCTGACTAGATCCAAAAAATTTGATCATATTACTCCAGTGCTAGCCTCCCTACACTGGCTTCCTGTCAAGGCAAGGGCTGATTTCAAGGTTTTACTGCTAACCTGCAAAGCATTACATGGGCTTGCTCCTACATATCTCTCTGATTTGGTCCTGCCGTACATACCTACACGTACGCTACGGTCACAAGACGCAGGCCTCCTAATTGTCCCTAGAATTTCTAAGCAAACAGCTGGAGGCAGGGCTTTCTCCTATAGAGCTCCATTTTTATGGAATGGTCTGCGTACCCATGTGAGAGATGCAAACTCGGTCTCAACCTTTAAGTCTTTACTGAAGACTCATCTCTTCAGTGGGTCATATGATTGTGTGTAGTCTGGCCCAGGAGTGTGAAGGTGAACGGAAAGGCTCTGGAGTAACGAACCGCCCTTGCTGTCTCTGCCTGACCGGTTCCCCTCTTTCCACTGGGATTCTCTGCCTCTAACCCTATTGCAGGGGCTGAGTCACTGGCTTACTAGGGCTCTTTCATACCGTCCCTAGGAGGGGTGCGTCACTTGAGTGGGTTGAGTCACTGATGTGATCTTCCTGTCTTGGGTTGTGGGCTATACTCTGCCTTGTCTCAGGATGGTAAGTTGGTGGTTGAAGATATCCCTCTAGTGGTGTGGGGGCTGTACTTTGGCAAAGTGGGTGGGGTTATATCCTTCCTGTTTGGCCCTGTCCGGGGGTATCATCAGATGGGGCCACAGTGTCTCCTGACCCCTCATGTCTCAGTCTCCAGTATTTATGCTGCAGTAGTTTGTGTCGGAAGATAGGGTCAGTTTGTTATATCTGGAGTACTTATCCTGTCCTATCCGGTGTCCTGTGTGAATCTCTAATTCTTTCTTTCTTTCTCTCTCTCGGAGGACCTGAACCCTAGGACCATGCCTCAGGACTACCTGACATGATGACTCCTTGCTGTCCCCAGTCCACCTGGCCGTGCTGCTGCTCCAGTTTCAACTGTTCTGCCTGTGATTATTATTATTTGACCATGCTGGTCATTTCTGAACATTTGAACATCTTGGCCATGTTCTGTTATAATCTCCAGCGGGCACAGCCAGAAGAGGACTGGCCACCCCACATAGCCTGGTTCCTCTCTAGGTTTCTTCCTAGGTTTTGGCCTTTCTGGGGAGTTTTTCCTAGCCACCGTGCTTCTACACCTGCATTGCTTGCTGTTTGGGGTTTTAGGCTGGGTGTCTGTACAGCACTTTGAGATATCAGCTGATGTACGAAGGGCTATATAAATACATTTGATTTTAACTGTTTGGCCATAATGACCATTGTTATGTTTGGAGGAAAAAGGGGGAGGCTTGCAAGCCGAAGAACACCATCCCAACTGTGAAGCACTGGGGTGACAGCATCATGTGTGTGGGGGTGCTTTGCTGCAGGAGGGATTGGTGCACTTCACAAAATAGATAGCTACATGAGGCAGGAAAATTGTGTGGCTGGAAAGTTGTGGATATATTGAAGCAACATCGCAAGACATCAGTCAGGAAGTTAAAGCTTGGTCGCAAATGGGTCTTCCAAATGGACAATGACCCCAAGCATACTTCCAAAGTTGTAGCAAAATGGCTTTAAGGACAACAAAGTCAAGGTATTGGAGTGGCCATCACAAGGCCCTGATCTCAATCGCATAGAACATTTGTGGGCAGAACTGAAAAAGCATGTGCGAGCAAAGCCTACAAACCTGACTCAGTTACACCAGCTTTGTCAGGAAGAATGGGCCAAAATGTACCCAACTTATTGTAGGAAGCTTTTGGAAGGCTACCCGAAACATTTGACCCAAGGTAAACAATTTAAAGCCAATGCTACCAAATACTAATCTAGTGTACGTAAACTTCTGACCCACTGGGAATGTGATAAAAGAAATACAAGTTTAAATATATCATTCTCTACTATTATTCTGACATTTCACATTCTTAAAATAAAGTGGTGAGCCAAACTTACCTAAAACAGGGAATTTTTACTAGGATTAAATGTCAGGAATTGTGAAAAACTGAGTTTAAATGTATTTGGCTAAGGTGTATGTAAACAAAAGGTTGGGTTTACAAACTAAGCTCTTCCTATCAGCACACTGACGACAGGATTTCACCTTATGTGTCCGGCGCCGACAGAGATGGCCGCCTCGCTTCGCGTTCCTAGGAAACTATGCAGTATTTTGTTTTTTTACGTATTATTTATTACATTGGTACCCCAGGTAATCTTAGGTTTTATAACATACAGTCGGGAGGAACTACTGGATATAAGAGCAACGTCAACTTACCATCATTACGACCAGGAATACAACTTTCCCGAAGCGGATCCTGTGTTTTGCCCACCACCCAGGACAATGGATCGGATCCCAGCCGGCAATCCAATACAACGACACCGTAAAAGGGGCAGACGAAGCGGTCTTCTGGTAAGGCTCCGGAGACGGGCACATTGCGCACGGCTCCCAAGCATACTACTCGCCAATGTCCAGTCTCTTGACAACAAGGTTGATGAAATCCGAGCAAGGATAGCATTCCAGAGAGACATCAGACTGTAACGTTCTTTGCTTCACAGAAACATGGCTCACTCGAGACACGCTATTGGAGTTGGTACAGCCAGCTGGTTTCTTCACGCATCGTACTGACAGAAACAAACATCTTTCTGGTAAGAAGAGGGGCGGGGGGGTATGCCTTATGATTAACGAGACGTGGTGTGATAACAACATACAGGAAATCAAGTCCTTCTTTTCACCTGACTTAGAATTCCTCACAATCAAATGTCGACCGCATTATCTACCAAGAGAATTATCTTCGATTACAATCACAGCCGCATTTATTCCCCCCCAAGCAGACACATCGATGGCCCTGAACAAACTTTATTTGATTCTATGTAAACTGGAAACCACATATCCATATTCATTGTAGCTGGGGATTTTAACAAGGCTAATCTGAAAACAAGACTCCCTAAATTCTATCAGCATATCGATTGTGCTACCAGGGCTGGTAAAACCCTGGATCATTGTTATTCTAACTTCCGCGACGCATATAAGGCCCTCCCCCGCCCTCGTTTCGGAAAAGCTGACCACGACTCCATTTGGTTGCTTCCAGCCTATAGACAGAAACTAAAACAGGAAGCTCCCGCTCTCAGGTCTGTTCAACACTGGTCCGACCAATATGATTCCACACTTCAAGATTGCTTCCATCACGTGGATTGGGATATGTTCCGCATTGAGTCAAACAACAATTTTGACGAATACGCTGATTCGGTGAGCAAGTTCATTGGCGATGTCGTACCCACAGCAACTATTAAAACATTCCCAAACCAGAAACCGTGGATTGATGGCAGCATTCGCGCAAAAATGAAAGCGCGAACCACTGCTTTTAACCAGGGCAAGGTGACCGGAAACATGACGGAATACAAACAGTGTAGCTATTCCCTCCGCAAGGCAATCAAAGCTAAGCGTCAGTATAGAGACAAAGTAAGAGTCGCAATTCAACGGCTCAGACACAAGAGGTATGTGGCAGGGTCTACAGTTAATCACGGATTACAAAAAGAAAACCAGCCCCGTCGCGGACCAGGATGTCTTGCTCCCAGACAGACTAAACAACTTCTTTGCTCACTTTGAGGACAATACAGTGCCACTGACACGGCCCGCTATCAAAACCTGCGGACTCTCCTTCACTACAGCCGACGTGAGTAAAACATTTAAATGTGTTAACCCTTGCAAGGATGCAGGCCCAGACGGCATCCCCAGTCGCGTCCTCAGAGCATGCGCAGACCAGCTGGCTGGTGTGTTTACGGACATATTCAATCAATCCTTATCCCAGTCTGCTGTTCCCACATGCTTCAAGAGGGCCACCATTGTTCCTGTTCCCAAGAAAGCTAAGGTAACTGAGCTAAACGACTACCGCCCCGTAGCACTCACTTCCGTCATCATGAAGTGCTTTGAGAGACTAGTCAAGGACCATATCCCTCAACCCTACCTGACACCCTAGATCCACTCCAATTTGCTTACCGCCCCAATAGGTCCACAGATGATGCAATCGCAACCACACTGCACACGGCCCTAACCCATCTGGACAAGAGGAATACCTATGTGAGAATGCTGTTCATCGACTACAGCTCAGCATTTAACACCATAGTACCCTCCAAACTGGTCATCAAGCTCGAGACCCTGGGTCTCGACACCGCCCTGTGCAACTGGGTACTGGACTTCCTGACGGGCCACCCCCAGGTGGTGAGGGTAGGTAACAACATCTCCACCCCGCTGATCCTCAACACTTGGGCCCCACAAGGGTGCGTTCTGAGCCCTTCCTTCATTACCAACAACGACGAGACGGCCTACAGGGAGGAGGTGAGGGCCCTCGTAGTGTGGTGTCAGGAAAATAACCTCACACTCAACATCAACAAAACCACGGAGATGATCGTGGACTTCAGGAAACAGCAGAGGGAGCACCACCCTATCCACATCGACGGGACAGTAGTGGAGGGTAGAAAATTAAGTTCCTCGGCGTACACATCACAGACAAACTGAATTGGTCCATCCACACAGACAGCGTGGTGAAGAAGGCGCAGCAGCGCCTCTTCAACCTCAGGAGGCTGAAGAAATTCGGCTTGTCACCAAAAGCACTCACAAACTTTTACAGATGCAGAATCGAGAGCATCCTGTCGGGCTGTATCCCCGTCTGGTACGGCAGCTGCTCCGCCCACAACCGTAAGGCCCTCCAGAGGGTAGTGAGGTCTGCACAAGGCATCACCGGGGGCAAACTCCCTGCCCTCCAGCACACCTACACCACCAGATGTCACAGGAAGGCCATAAAGATCATCAAGGACAACAACCACCTGAGCCACTGCCTGTTTACCCCCCTATCATCCAGAAGGCGAGGTCAGTACAGGTGCATCAAAGCAGGGACCGAGAGACTGAAAAACAGCTTCTATCTCAAGGCCATCAGACTGTTAAACAGCCACCACTAACATTGAGTGGCTGCTGCCATACATGTAAAAAAATCACTAGCCTCTTTAAACAATGCCACTTAATATAATGTTTACATACCCTACATTACTCATCTCATACAGTGCCTTGCGAAAGTATTCGGCCCCCTTGAACTTTGCGACCTTTTGCCACATTTCAGGCTTCAAACATAAAGATATAAAACTGTATTTTTTTGTGAAGAATCAACAACAATTGGGACACAATCATGAAGTGGAACGACATTTATTGGATATTTCAAACTTTTTTAACAAATCAAAAACTGAAAAATTGGGCGTGCAAAATTATTCAGCCCCCTTAAGTTAATACTTTGTAGCGCCACCTTTTGCTGCGATTACAGCTGTAAGTCGCTTGGGGTATGTCTCTATCAGTTTTGCACATCGAGAGACTGACATTTTTTCCCATTCCTCCTTGCAAAACAGCTCGAGCTCAGTGAGGTTGGATGGAGAGCATTTGTGAACAGCAGTTTTCAGTTCTTTCCACAGATTCTCGATTGGATTCAGGTCTGGACTTTGACTTGGCCATTCTAACACCTGGATATGTTTATTTTTGAACCATTCCATTGTAGATTTTGCTTTATGTTTTGGATCATTGTCTTGTTGGAAGACAAATCTCCGTCCCAGTCTCAGGTCTTTTGCAGACTCCATCAGGTTCTCTTCCAGAATGGTCCTGTATTTGGCTCCATCCATCTTCCCATCAATTTGAACCATCTTCCCTGTCCCTGCTGAAGAAAAGCAGGCCCAAACCATGATGCTGCCACCACCATGTTTGACAGTGGGGATGGTGTGTTCAGGGTGATGAGCTGTGTTGCTTTTACGCCAAACATAACGTCTTGCATTGTTGCCAAAAAGTTCAATTTTGGTTTCATCTGACCAGAGCACCTTCTTCCACATGTTTGGTGTGTCTCCCAGGTGGCTTGTGGCAAACTTTAACCGACACTTTTTATGGATATCTTTAAGAAATGACTTTCTTCTTGCCACTCTTCCATAAAGGCCAGATTTGTGCAATATACGACTGATTGTTGTCCTATGGACAGAGTCTCCCACCTCAGCTGTAGATCTCTGCAGTTCATCCAGAGTGATCATGGGCCTCTTGGCTGCATCTCTGATCAGTCTTCTCCTTGTATGAGCTGAAAGTTTAGAGGGACGGCCAGGTCTTGGTAGATTTGCAGTGGTCTGATACTCCTTCCATTTCAATATTATTGCTTGCACAGTGCTCCTTGGGATGTTTAAAGCTTGGGAAATCTTTTTGTATCCAAATCCGGCTTTAAACTTCTTCACAACAGTATCTCGGACCTGCCTGGTGTGTTCCTTGTTCTTCATGATGCTCTCTGCGCTTTTAACGGACCTCTGAGACTATCACAGTGCAGGTACATTTATACGGAGACTTGATTACACACAGGTGGATTGTATTTATCATCATTAGTCATTTAGGTCAACATTGGATCATTCAGAGATCCTCACTGAACTTCTGGAGAGAGTTTGCTGCACTGAAAGTAAAGGGGCTGAATAATTTTGCACGCCCAATTTTTCAGTTTTTGATTTATTAAAGTTTGAAATATCCAATAAATGTCGTTCCACTTCATGATTGTGTCCCACTTGTTGATTCTTCACAAAAAAAATACAGTTTTATATCTTTATGTTTGAAGCCTGAAATGTGGCAAAAGGTTGCAAAGTTCAAGGGGGCCGAATACTTTCGCAAGGCACTGTATGTATATACTGTACTCAATATATCTACAGCATCTTGCCTATGCCATTCTGTACCATCACTCATTCATATATCTTTATGTACATTTTCTTCATCCCTTTACACTTGTAAAGTGTAAGGTAGCTGTGTTGTTACTTGAGACCTACTGAGCCCCAATATACCAAAGTCTGGTTGGTAATTGTGTACCATCAGTGGTATACCGATAACCCTTTTCACAATACTGAGCAGACCCAGACCCAAGCTGAGAGGAGCTGTACTGCTCTGGCATGGTTACACATCCACCATGGATGCTGGAACAGTGTTGGAAAAGATAAGGCCTATGTGAAAGAAAGATGACCAAGCCAGCACGGTACAGGTCAGGTTGGTACAATAGTGTCAAAAGGGTATACTCACATTTTTATGTTTAATTTCTGACCCTATTTCATTTGAATAAATTCTTTGAGAACCACGTTGACATTTTCAAAACCAACCACCAGCTTCAACGAAATAATGACCGAACACCAAAATTAACAAATTATTATAATATGACTTACAACTTAGATGATCATACAGGCAATAATGACAGACACATTATGCAACAAAACTGAAAACAGTTGGTCAAAACATCAGTGGACACTCAAAACAAAAATCAGAACTGCTAAAGAATTTAGAATATCTCAAATAATCAGAGAAACACATTTATATCACAACCTGTTGTAAAAAAAACAGCTCTGTCTCAAGACTCAAGTGTCCAGTATGGGGTAGGAGCTATACACATCAGGCCACTCACAGTAAAGCCAAGCTCTTGTCTCGGCAATGTTTATCCAACAAGGCTAACCTATCCCTGCTACACCAGGGGAGTGTTCATTAGAGCACACAATGGAAAACGTTCCAAAATATTACGCAACAGAAAAACAAAAAATGTGTTACTTATTGGACAGGTTCAGTTAGTCCCCTCTTTCAGTCCATTTTCTTCCATTTGGTGCCTAATGAACACAACCCTGGTCAACATTCATACATTTATAGAAATAAATAGACACACTAATAAAGGTGCACACACTCTCAGTATTGCATTGAGAATGACTGACAGCTTTCCATAACACGCTTACACAGAGACACACATACACACAAAAAACGCTTCAATCTTCAGGGGGACAGAAAGACAACAAAACAAAACCAAATTGAGTCACTGATGATCGTGGTGCCGTCATTGGCAATTTGGGGAGGGTATTTGTTCTCGAAAGAGACAGATTTTGGGGTTGGTGTCTGTGCTAATATTAGGGATGAATTTGGGGATCTTTCTTGGGTGAGGATCGGGCGTTCATCCTCAAGGGATGTTGGGAGTTTGGTCTCTCCGTCACACACATGGTTTCTTTGGATGGCCGTCAGGGCTTCACAGGCTGGATGGAGATGAGACTGCCAAACTTGAAGTGCTGAATAACAGGGAACTTCTCCAAGCACTAGGAGTAGACAAGGAGAAAGAGAGAAGGGAGGGAATTTACAAGAATGAAGAGAGATAAAAAGAAGATGGTCAAAGAGAGAGAAAGATAAGGAAGAAAGAGAAAGGGGGGGGGGTTAAAAAGAAAGATGGAGACAGGAAAGAAAGAGATTGGGTATCAGAGATGAGACATTTGAGATATTTGTTTACCCTATGAGAAATACATAAAGCGAATAGAGGACCAGTGGTGAAGAACAGAAATGGTACAACTTGACACTGCTTTACTTCATCTAGTGCAAACTTGGTTTAGCATCATCCATACACACCAACCAAAGCCAAAGCTATGGACTTGTCTAGAGCAAGCAACTTCATGCAATTCACATAAGGTGGTCTATGTCCTGAAATAAAGCAAAAATCTCCACTCATGGGTGTTTCTTCCAAACAGCCTCTAAAAAGCAAGTTGGTGGATTTGTTATCCAGCAAGGTGTCAAAGCTTGCTTGCAAGAGCTTCCAATCACTGATTGTTATCGCAAATTTGCATCGCTGATAATTTGCATAAATGCTTCAGAGACTGGAGCTACCACAGGACAGCTACCATTAACCCTTATCAGGTCATCTTTCATCTCATCCACAGCTGCCAGTCCTGTCTCAGTTACCTCTGGCTGTGACAATTTGGTCACATTTACATTTGTCTAACCATTGAGAGTTGTATCTGCCTTTTGTGTGGCTAGCTAGCCACTTCCAGACCCGACGAGACATTGGTATTTATACTCTCCATGGACGTCTCAAAATCAGGGCTGTTGTATGAAACAAATTTATCATTGGATCGTCTCTAACCAATCAGAGTATCAAACCAATGATGGCTCTGGCACAACCCATTGGAATCTGGGGCCAATTAGAAGGGTCAGACTGTGTTCGCATTCTACAAGGCATCAGGTAGGAAAACTAATCCAGGCTCATTGTGGAGAAGAAACGCTAGTGGGCGTGGCGTTGTGCGGCAGCGAACCAGCTAACGTCACACTCAGATCGCTGGCATATGAAACTTTGATAAATAAAATGGGAGTTTTTGAGTACCGTCATTTTTCAAATCCATGCCTGTTTCTACAATCGTGTGATCACCATTGAAAACAATTACATGGGGACGGCTTTCACCTGGGAGGTAGTTCACACTCCTAAAGGTGATAGACTGTTGGGGTGATTGAGTTGCCCAGTTCCAAATTGACCACTAGTCCCTAGTTAAAATAAAGAAAGAAAGAAAGAAACACCTTGACCTCTAACAGATGACTAACATTGCTTCTGCTTACTACTTGGTAGTACCACATTGCCAAAATCTCTGTGGTTATATCTTCGGAACAGCCTGTAAAACTGGTCTAAAACTAGTCTATCAAGCATTGTGTCAAAGTTTGCTAGCGAGAGCTTCTCTCCTCTGACGCAATGTTGCGTCGCTGATCATTTGCAGCCCTGAAGAATGCAGTGTGCCGAAGTGTTTGTTTACCATTAAAATGTTGAGAACATATACAGTGTGACTTTTTTTCTTTTTATACACTACATCTCTAACCGCCAAGAGTGAAATGATTCAATGTCTCCTTGTGCCTCCATTGGAAATGACTGATATACAGTAGTTCAGTGGCTCAAAGTAATAAACAATGTGAATCCACAGAAAATGCTAAAGATTTAGATGTGTGCCGTCAAAATTATTATTGCGCAACTTTGGGTAACACTTTATTTTACAGTATTTACCTAGTATTAGTGCTCACCGATTAACTGTTTTTTAAACAAGTAATTGACTGAAGTGGGTTCAATAATTAGAATTCCATTTTGTTTTTTCTGTGAGCTCCATGCTCATTTTCTCACTGCAGTTTCTCTAGTAATAAATCAAGACCGAACTGTGCAATGTAGTAGGGAGTTGTAGTTTCCAAAAGCCCAATAATTAAACATAATTACCACGTTGTCTGTGCTAAACTAACTACAATGACCATAATCCATTGCGTGCCTACTTGTTCGGTCTGTATGGGGCAGAGCCAGAGCAGAACAGGGGATCAAGAGGGATAGAGAGCAGTTGCTTTCCGATGTATCTCTACCTGAAAATGCATGATCTAAGTGATCGATAGTTAGTATTCAGAAGTCATAAAAGTATGCCTTATTTACTTTGAAGAACTACTAAAAACAGTGATTTTGTCAGACAGTATAGGTCTAGTTAAATAAAGCTTTAAAAAAAACAAATATAAAGATTATATTTTATCTTACCTTTATTTAACTAGGCAAGTTCTTATTTTCAACTAGCCTACATGCTCTTCAGAACACAGTGGATTAACTGCCTGTTCAGGGGCAGAACGACAGATTTGTACCTTGTCAGCTCAGGGATTTGAACTTGCAACATTTCAGTTACTAGTCCAACGCTCTAACCACTAGGCTACCCTGCCACCCTGAGTTGGAATGAAATAAAAGCCATCAAACAAATGTAATATATACAACTGAAATATTTGATTAAGTAATGTGAATAAATAAGGGTTAAGTGATAAGCAGTAAAAATAATAAAAAATGTAGTTATTTTTTTGTACTAAAACAACCTAATCACTCAGCACTACCTATCTATTTCAATACTCAAAAACATGACATGGTAATAGCATAACAATTCCCAATAATAACTATTTTAGTTGATTTATGGTTGATACAACAGCCACCTTGACATGCTACACTGGTATCAAGTATCAGAGGTCTCTAAAAAAGGTAAGTACTTCTTCAATCCACATTTGTTCAGTCTTTGTCAATTGACTTTATAACGTCTGTAAATTAACACCCCAAAAAAAGTCCACCAGGGTCAGGATAAACATTTGAACAGAACGTCTTGTCTGAGAGTTGCATATTTTGTTGTTGTGCCCTAGCAGAAGTTGAGAAATTGCGAAAGGGCTGAGGAGGGAAGCAAGCAGCAGGCTAGAGGCAGGGCAGCGGTAGAGAGAACCAGAGAAAAGAGGGAGAGAGACAGAGCTGATTCCCTATGTGGGGCCGGGGGAGGGAGAGTGGAATGCGAGCCTGGGAAGGATGGGGGGGGGGGATGGGTGTTAGCAGACAGCTTGGCCCCTCAGCTCTGGGAAGACTAGCAGGCCCACTCTTGAAAACACAGGATGTGGGCTCAGGCAGGAGAAGGGGGTGGGGCCAGCGATACTCTCACACACATACTGACACTGTTCCGCTCTCTCAGGTCCTCTCGTTTAACCCTTTCCTGCCTCTAACTTATCAATAGAATCATTAGCCTACTCGCTCTTCAGAACATTTTTACATTTATAATCACACTTCAAGATAGCGTTATGTCTTAAGTTATGTCTTAAGTTATGTCTTAAGTTATATTTGAGTATTAATAAATAAGATTTATTTATAAGTCTCTTTATTCTGTTCCATTTGGGAGGACTACACTTCTGTTTGAGTAAAATTCTGTAAACATTAATGATTAAACTACTTTCATGACCCCTGACATGAAATTGAATCCCTAGTCTGTAATACCTCAAACTGCCACTGGGGAAATCCAGGTGACAAAATTCACCTTTAAAAAGCAAAGTCTGATTTCAACTAATGACATTTACCCCTTGATTTGGGAGAGTATGACTCAAATAGCTTAATGGGATAAGTACAACTACCTTGTAACCCGACTGACTTATGACTCCACTGTTTATATCTTGGTTGTCATAGATACTGTGTTAACTAAAAGATATACATCTTCAAAACGTGTTAGAAACCAAGTGCAATTGAACTGTTAATGTTATGGGACCCATTTTCTTTATCGTTTACCTTTTATTTTAGGGGGACCCACTGTCAAGGTTCATCATACACTTTTAAGTGTAGATTTAGATTGTTCTCACTCTGTGGGGTGTGTCTCCTCTTACCTCTGCCTTGTACATTCGGATCAGGCCCTGGTTGACTTTGGACCAGGTGGGGACAGCGCTGATGTTCCACAGCTGATTGGAATGCTCAGCAAACGGACCAGTTTTCATCTGGGGGAGGGGAGAGAGAGTGTGTGTGTGTGGGGGGGTAATATAGAAAGAGAGGGGGGGAGGGGGGAGAAAGAGAAAGGAGGAGAGCGTGAAATATATGTTTAATTCATCCATTAGCTAACCAGCCAGTAAGGAATATATAAGCCTAAGACATTACAAGACATAATGACAGGCAGGTCAACAGTTGTCCCACTGTCCATCTCATACTTTTTGGGGTGCCAGTGAGGAGAGTGCATTTCTTTTTTCTTTCTGTGTGTGTGTATGCCCTTATATTTACCCCAAGGGAAGAAAGAAAGACAGACAGAGACAAAGAGAGCAATAGGGGCTCTGAATGAATGAATGAATGAATGTAGTGGTAGTGTTTGGGACACAGTCTCCCTCCACAGCACCTCCCCCCCACCAAAACCCAGAGGACAGCTTGTGACCGGGGCAGGAACCCAACCCTAGCCCCTGGCTTCCCCCGGGCCTCCACCAGAGAGGGACGGGGGTGGGGTCTAGTGAGGGTACACTGAAGGAAGGAGTGATTCACAACAGCATGTGGGGAAGGAAATGACTGGTGAGTTTAGTACACTACACACAACCTCCCAGAGAGGCTGAGACTGTGTGTGTGTGTGTGTGTGTATATATATATATATATATATATATATATATATATATGCACATTTGTGTCAGCATGTGAGCGTTCGCACGTGAGAGAGAAAATATGCAAGCAGAACAACAGTTTGTCTGAGAGACCATACAACACACACACACAAACAGGGGAGGGAGAGAGAAATGTGCTTAAAAAGGCACACATCCATACACAAAAGAAACCTGCATATATACACCCCCCCCAGGGGGACAAACACTTATCTGGAGGTGAATGTATTCCCTCCCAAATATGCCCTCCAAGACAAAACCACCAACAAAAACTCCTGCAGATCTGTCGCACGCTGGGTCTGTAAGCTTTGAGGAGACTCCTATGGTAGGTACACCTACAGCTCACGCTGGGTCTGTAAGCTTTGAGGAGACTCCTATGGTAGGTACACCTACAGCTCATCCCTTGGCAGTAGTACTGTGTACCCAGAGTCTCCGAGAGCATTCAGTCTACTTGAACGGAGCAATACTCAATCACGGGGTGTCAAACGACACAATATTGAGAAATGCTATAGATGAAGACCTACCAACCAACTGAGACAACTTCCTGGACAAAACATTTCAGTGTAATAGTGAAAGTGTAAACTTCACAGTAAAAAAGCCTGTCCAACCAAAAACAGACCTAGAAAACCTGAGCCTACTTCTTCACTATGGTGAAACACTAAAACAATACAGAAATACACTACGGAAAAACAAGGAACAGCACGTCAGCTCAATGTAATTGAAGAACCCATATAATCTAACCACAGTTATCTAGCCAAAATGGAGATATACGGATAAACCACTTCCCCAATCTTTTTGTCTCTATAACAAAGAACAAAAACATATACATGATCAATTACAAATCTTAGACTCAGCTATTAAAGACTACCAGAACCCACTGCATTATCCAATTACATTGAATGAATTAAAAAGGACATAATACATCCCTCCAACCCAAAAAGGCTTGTGGTGTTGATGGTATCCTCAATGAAATGATAAAATATACAGACCACAAATTCCAATTGGCTAAACTTAAACATCCTCCTCAGCTCTGGCATTTTACCCAATATTTGGAGTGATCACCCCAATCCACGAAAGTGGAGACAAATTTGACCCCAATAACTAGATATGCGTCAACAGAAACCTTGGGAAAATCCTCTGAATTATCATTAACAGCACACTTCGTACATTTTCTCAGTGAAAACAATGTACTGAGCAAATGTCAAATTGGCTTTTTAACAAATTACCATACGACAAACCAAAGGCAAAGTCTTCTGATGCTTTGTTGATTTCAAAAAAGCTTTTGACTCAATTTGGCATGAGGGTCTGCTATACAAATTGATGGAAAGTGGTATTGGGGGGAAAAAAACATAAGACATTATAAAATCAATGTTCACAAACAACGAGTGTGCAGCTAATATTGGCAATAAACACACAGATTGCTTTCCACAGAACCATGGGGTGAGAAGGGATGCAGCTTGAGCCCCACCCTCTTCAACATATATATACAACGAATTGGCGAGGGCACTAGAAAAGTCTGCAGCACCCGGCCTCACCCCACTAGAATCTGAAGTCAAATGTCTACTGTTTGCTGATAATCTGGTGCTTCTGTCCCAAACCAAGGAGGGCCTCCAACAGCACCTAGATCTTCTGCACAGATTCTGTCAGACCTGGGCCCTGACAGTAGATCTCTGTAAGACACAAATAATGGTGTTCCAGTTTCCAGGACCACAAATACAAATTCCATCTGGACCCCGTTGACCTAGACCACACAAAAAACTATACATACCTCGGCCTAAACATCAGCACCACAGGTAACTTCCACAAGGCTGTGAACGAGCTGAGAGACAAGGCAAGAAGGGCTTTCTATGCCATGAAAAGGACATAAAATTCAACATACCAATTAGGATCTGGCTAAAAATACTTGAATCAGTTATAGAACCCATTGCCCTTTATGGTTGTGAGGTCTGGTGTCTGCTCACCAACCAAGAATTCACAAAACAGGACAAACACTAAATTGAGACTCTGCATGAAGAATTCTGCAAAAACATCCTCAGTGTACAAGGTAAAACATCAAATAATGCATGCAGAGCAGAATTAGGCCAATACCCGCTAATTATCAAAATCCAGAAAAGCTGTGTTAACTTCAACAACCACCTAAAAGGAAGCAATTCCTAAACGTTCCTTAACAAAACCATCGCCCACAGAGAGATTAACCTAGGGAAGAGTCCTGGGGCTCTGTTCACAAACACACCCTCAGGACAGCAACACAATTAGACCCAACCAAACAAAAAGATAAATTATTTCCAATGTGTCAAGTAATTATTTTTTAAAGATAGCGCAAACTAGAATGCTATTTGGCCCAAAACAGAGAGTACACTGTGGCAGAATACCTGACCACTATGACTGACCCAAACTTAAGGAAAGCTTGGACTATGTACAGACTCAGTGAGCATAGCCTTGCTATTGAGAAAGGCAGCCAAAAACAGACCTGGCTCTCAAGAGAAGACAGGCTATGTGCACACTCCCCACAAAATGAGGTAGAAACTGAGCTGCACTTCCTAACATCCTGCCAAATGTATGACCATATTAGCGACACATTTTCCCCCAGATTACACAGACCCAAAAAGGAATTAGAAAACAAACCCAATTTTGATAAAACTCCCATATCTACTGGGTGAAATACCACAGCAGCAAGATTTGTGACCTGCTGCCACAAGAAAAGGGCAACCAGTGAAGAACAAACACAATTGTAAATACAACCCATATTTATGTTTATTTATTTTCCCTTTTGTACTTTAACTACTTGCATATTGTTACAACACTGTATATATGCATAATATGACATTTGAAATGTCTCTAGTCCTTTGAAAATGTTGTGAGTTTAATGTTTAATGTTAATTTTGTATTGTTTATTATCCATTTCACTTGCTTTGACAATGTAAACATATGTTTACGGTGCCAATAAAGCCCTTTGAATTGAATTGAGAAGAAAAAGTGAGAGAGGAAGAGAGATCAGGAGAGGAAGAGAGATCAGGAGAGGAAGAGAGATCAGGAGAGAAAGAGAGATCAGGAGAGAAAGAGAGATCAGGAGAGAAAGAGAGATCAGGAGAGAAAGAGAGATCAGGAGAGGAAGAGAGATCAGGAGAGGAAGAGAGATCAGGAGAGGAAGAGAGATCAGGAGAGAAAGAGAGATCAGGAGAGAAAGAGAGATCAGGAGAGAAAGAGAGATCAGGAGAGAAAGAGAGATCAGGAGAGAAAGAGAGATCAGGAGAGAAAGAGAGATCAGGAGAGGAAGAGAGATCAGGAGAGGAAGAGAGATCAGGAGAGGAAGAGAGATCAGGAGAGGAAGAGAGATCAGGAGAGGAAGAGAGATCAGGAGAGGAAGAGAGATCAGGAGAGGAAGAGAGATCAGGAGAGGAAGAGAGATCAGGAGAGGAAGAGAGATCAGGAGAGGAAGAGAGATCAGGAGAGGAAGAGAGATCAGGAGAGGAAGAGAGATCAGGAGAGGAAGAGAGATCAGGAGAGGAAGAGAGATCAGGAGAGGAAGAGAGATCAGGAGAGGAAGAGAGATCAGGAGAGGAAGAGAGATCAGGAGAGGAAGAGAGATCAGGAGAGGAAGAGAGATCAGGAGAGGAAGAGAGATCAGGAGAGGAAGAGAGATCAGGAGAGGAAGAGAGATCAGGAGAGGAAGAGAGATCAGGAGAGGAAGAGAGATCAGGAGAGGAAGAGAGATCAGGAGAGGAAGAGAGATCAGGAGAGGAAGAGAGATCAGGAGAGGAAGAGAGATCAGGAGAGGAAGAGAGATCAGGAGAGGAAGAGAGATCAGGAGAGGAAGAGGGAGGCAGCAGCAGCTGCAGCAGCTTTTTGCCGTTTGGGGGAAGGAACAGAACATAGCAACACCTCCTCCCTTCCCCTCCTTTTCTGCCACAGTCTCAAAATCACATTCCTCTCCCTCTGCCACCACCCAACACACCCTCTTCTAAAGATGGATATGGGGTACTGTGTGTGTGAGCATCTTGTCGGTGGAATGGCTTACACAAATCAGTCCTTACTTTTCTTGCATTAACACTGGCCTTATGACTTAACACCGAATTTGCTTATAGCTGCTTTAGTCACTATGACTGAGATGTGGTTGTCGTACCTAGCTACCTTAAGATGAATGCACTAACTGTAAGTCGCTCTGCTAAATGACTAAAATGTATTGAAAAAAGATTTGTAAAATTACATAAGTCCAATTCCTCTGTCTCACAAAATGATGATCAGAGTTTTGTGAACCAAAATTCAGTCAACTCAAATCAATTCAGTGATTCAATTAACACATTAGAAATCCCCATAGAATGCAATTGGGAGAAAATATAAATTCACAACCCGCATCACACACAATTCATTGTGTGTAAATTGTGTGTATGAACTGAACTGCGGTGGCATGGACACTGAACCCTGCGGAACACCCATTTTCTGTTTTTCCTTCTGCCTAAATGTCCCTCTCACCTCATTAATGAATTTGATACACTCCAGGAACATGTAGTCGTGGTGATTCTCGTTGACCACTTTTTCATCGACAAAGTGCTTGGGCTCCAACGTGGGGTGGTCTGGGACAAAGGGAGGAGGAAGCAGAGGACAAAAAGAAAAAAACTGTAATTAGACACACCGACCACTGGGTGTCACTCTTTCCCTTGCCACACTGCAGTATAGCCCTTATAACTATCAAATATGCATGACACATATTTTCAAATACTTCCCCTGTGCATGGGTGAAGTAGGCTTTGCCTGGGCTAGTGGAGTAGGCCTCTTACCTACAAACTGGGAGCTGCCCCATATGAAAGGTAGAAATTGGAAATCATCCAACCCCCAGACCCCCTGGCTGCCAGCAGGCTCCATTCTGTAGGTTTTCTGAAGCTTGCGCATGACCACCAGATACCTGGTGGGGTTTTAAAAAGAAAGTTGTAGTTTAATTTATAGTCCATACGAGGCACATACAATCATTTACAGATTGTGCACACATAAAACAGTGCCTGTCTCACCTGTCAAACACCTTGAAAATGATGGCCAACTGGTCATCTACCCTGAGAGCTCCGATCTTGCAGAGACAGCAGAGGAAGATGGCAAAGGCAGCCTCGTGACCTGACAACAACAACCTGTGTCATTCATGGACAGTCACACAGGCCGATGTGATAAATATAAGTATGTCCTATTGTTACTAATAGAGTTGTAGTGGGCAATACCAAAGTCAAAGGCAGAATATATGTGTAAAGGACAGAGTTCTGAAGAGGGAAAGAACAGGATTTGTGATTCAACAGTGCCCTCTAGTGGGCATGTGAAACAGGGACACACACGTTAGGGACGTGTCTGTCTGGGTGTTACCTGTTCCATAGTCTATCCTGGTGGAGTTCCCCACCGCCTCCTTCAAATACACAGCTATCTCTGGAGCCGCAGCTACCTTGTCTTCTGGGATGACTGCTGCAACCAGGCCCTCTGCTTCCTACACACACCATTTTTTACATTTCTGTCATTTAGCAGAAACTCAGAGCAACTGCATATCACAACAAAACCTTTCACACACAAACAATTTTATTAAAACACTTGTGAATAGTATAAACCTTTTGTGTGTGTGAGTGTTACCTGGTCGAGCTTGGCGTACCAAGTCCTGTAGGCCTTGTTGCCGAAGCGAGAGGGCTGGTCTTCAGGAGGGGTCTCATCTATCCAGCGGTCCAGAGTCCCCAACAGAGCCAGAAGCTTCTCTATGGTCTGAAATGAGAACAGACACACTGAAACATTCACAAAAACCCTGCTAACATATTTAACTGTTATTTGGATACATTTGATTCTTATTAGCACTTCAGCAATTTTGCCAAGAAGGATAGTTCATTATTATTCAGGTGACATGCAACGTTAGTGAAGACCTATACAAAAAGACTCAAAACTGTAATTGTAATTGTTGCCTAAGGTGCTTCCACCATGTATTGACTCGGGTAGGCGGTATACTTCAATATCGTCAAGATATGTTTTTTATTTCAAATTAATTCATACATTTGCCATCAATTGTTACTTACCAAGGCTCTAAGGGAAATAAATGTGAAAAGAACACAAAGGGGGTGAATACTTCTTGTTTGTGTACCAACAACAGCACAAGGCATTGTGGCTTGATATGACCCCATTCTCCCTGTGTCCCTCTCGGTCTTCCTGATGATGGAAAGAAAAGTTGCCTCCTGAGACCCATTATGGAGGGGGGAGTTGCCCATCTTTCACACTGACTGACAAGTCAGCTTCGCTATGGCTGTAGATGGCCCTCCCACTTCACCTCCCAAACTACTCCATAATTCATGAAAAGGAAGGACAGTAGTAGTCTGTGTATGTGATGCTAAGAAAGGCAAGAATACAATATAAATGGATTTACATGTATTTTTTACGCATGGAAATACAGCCTGTTTGGGTGGGATGGAATTACAGCCTGTTTAGGTGGGATGGAATTACAGCCTGTTCAGGTGGGATGGAATTACAGCCTGTTCAGGTGGGATGGAATTACAGCCTGTTTAGGTGGGATGGAATTACAGCCTGTTCAGGTGGGATGGAATTACAGCCTGTTCAGGTGGGATGGAATTACAGCCTGTTTAGGTGGGATGGAATTACAGCCTGTTCAGGTGGGATGGAATTACAGCCTGTTTAGGTGGGATGGAATTACAGCCTGTTCAGGTGGGATGGAATTACAGCCTGTTCAGGTGGGATGGAATTACAGCCTGTTCAGGTGGGATGGAATTACAGCCTGTTCAGGTGGGATGGAATTACAGCCTGTTCAGGTGGGATGGAATTACAGCCTGTTCAGGTGGGATGGAATTACAGCCTGTTCGGGTAGAATGGAATTACAGCCTGTTCGGGTGGGATGGAAATACAGCCTGTTCAGGTGGGATGGAATTACAGCCTGTTCGGGTGGGATGGAATTACAGCCTGTTCAGGTGGGATGGAATTACAGCCTGTTCAGGTGGGATGGAATTACAGCCTGTTCGGGTGGGATGGAAATACAGCCTGTTCGGGTGGGATGGAGTTTTTGACCGACAGCATAACATCACAATCTGATCTGAATAGTCTGACCAACGAGCAGTCATCTTTTATTTTCATATGTATCTTCCTACTTTGTAGGGGTAAGCTCTAGAGAACGGGGTAGCAGGTAGCCTAGCGGTTAAGAGCGTTGTGCCATTAAACCAAAAGGTCGCTGAATGAATCCCTGAGCTGACAAGGTCGTAAAATGTGCCGTTCTGCCCTTGAGCAAGGCAGTTAACCTCCAACAACAACTGCTCCCTGGGCACAGATGACATGGACGTCGATTAAGGCAGCCCCTCGCACCTCTCTGATTCAGAGGGTTTGGGTTAAATACGGAAGTCACATTTCGGTTGAATGCGTTCAGTTTTGCAACTGACTAGGTATCCCCCTTTCCCTTCCCTTAGTGTCTAGACGATCCCATCTGCCAATCTGGGGCGTGTATGTAAATATATTTACATTTGTATCAACACGCCCACAAGATCAGATTGAGCATTTTAATGGCTAAAGGGGAAACAAAATATTTAAAATATACAGCCATTGAAAGGAGCGAAGTACAGAGATCCTTGATGAAAACCTGCTCCAGAGCGCTCAGGACCTCAGACAAGGGTGACAGTTCACCTTCCAACAGGACAATGACCCTAAGCACACAGTCCTGCATTGTCTTGGCTGTCTTCGGGACAAGTCTCTGAATGTGCTTGAGAGGCCTAGCCAGAGCCCGGACTTAAACATGATCAAACATCTCTGGAGAAACCTGAAAATAGCTGTGCAGCAACGCTCCCCATCCAACCTGACAGAGCTTGAGAGGATCTGCAGAGAAAAATGGGACAAACTCCCCAAATACAGGTGTGCCAAGCTTGTAGCATCATACCCAAGAAAAATCAAGGCTGAAATCACTGCCAACGGTGCTTCATCAAGGTACTGAGTACAGGATCTGAATACTTATGTAAATGTGATTTCAGATTTTTTTTCTTCTATAAATTATCCGCCCCAAAAATGTCCCTTGTTTTTGCTTTGGCATTATGAAAACTGGAAACACTTATCTCCCTCACTAGCTTTAAGCACCAGCTGTCAGAGAAGCTCACAGATCACTGCACCTGTACATAGCCCATCTATAATTTAGCCCAAACAACTGCCCCTTCCCCTACTGTAATAATTTATTTTGCTCCTTTGCACCCCATTATTTCTACTTCGCACATTCTTCCACTGAAAATCTACCATTCCAGTGTTTTACTTGCTATATTGTATTTACTTTGCCACCATGGCCTTTTTGCCTTTACCTCCCTTCTCACCTCATTTGCTCACATCGTGTATAGACTTATTTTTCTACTGTATTATTGACTGTATGTTTGTTTTACTCCATGTGTAACTCTGTGTCGTTGTATGTGTCGAACTGCTTTGCTTTATCTTGGCCAGGTCGCAATTGTAAATGAGAACTTGTTCACATCTTGTCTACCTGGTTAAATAAAGGTGAAATAAAAATGAGGTAGTGTGTAAATTGACGAAGAGAAAAAAAAACGATTCCTTCAATTGTAGAATAAGGCTAATGTAACAAAATGTAGAGGGGTCTGAAGTCAAGGGGTCTGAATACTTTCCAAAGGCACTGTATATACAAAAAATAGTTTATAGAACAGTTATTTTCACTTAATAAACATCATGATTTAGACACAGTGATGATTTAAACAGACTGCATGGGGGCTTTAAATGAACGATGTGTAATAAACCTTGTTTCCATCTGAAGATATGTCACTACATCATGAGTTACTAGTGTTAGAAAGGATGCTACATACCTCAGACACTTTGTATTCACATGTAAGTTTCTTCCCCTTCACTCCCTCGTTCAGCGTCAGAATGAATCCCATGTAATCAGCATACGCCTTTGAGGAAGAGGGAAGGGTAGAGAGATATGGTTAGTACTCTGAATGGAGGACCTGACTCTTCTAGTTCTCCAATGCTGTCATAACAGGTTCCATATACCCTTTGTATATTCGGTTGGGAAAATAAAGACTAATCTACT
The DNA here is from genome assembly GCF_013265735.2 of Oncorhynchus mykiss. Classification (NCBI taxonomy): domain Eukaryota; kingdom Metazoa; phylum Chordata; class Actinopteri; order Salmoniformes; family Salmonidae; genus Oncorhynchus; species Oncorhynchus mykiss. Next base: position 13,093,136 of record NC_048569.1, on the reverse strand, counting down.
TGAACATGACTATCTGGGTTGAGGCATGCCGAGTACCTGGGTTGTGTTCATTAGACTACGCAACAGAATACTTTTAAAAAGCTTTTACAATGGAAAACTAAAGAGTTCATCCCAGTAGTCCCTCCCCATTTAAGTCCATTTACTTCCATTTGGTGCCTAATGAACAGGCCCCTGGAGTTTTTCCATTTCCATGTAGTGGGTGTCTAAACCCTCTGGGCTATAGATAGGTTCATTTCTAAACCTATCATAGGTGTGGCATACCTGGGAACGTTTCCACTTCCCCATATCAGGAAACATGCTGATCTCCTTTTTGGGCACCATGAAGTTCTGACAGACAGGGATCGGTGGTGAGTCATCTTCGGGGGAGGAGCCTGAAGAGTAGAAGGGGAAACGAGTCATGGCATGTCAGCTGTGTCCCAATAGCTTGAGTTGCATGCTAGCTGTTCCAGTCATCGCACTAATTAGCAATGGCTTGCGAAATGACCGTCAACTTCCTTCAAACTCCACGCAGAGACATAAAAATGGTATCCATGGGTTCACCTGACTCTGGGTAAGTAGAAAAATAGCGTAATTGCCCAAATCTTGCACTATCCCTTTAACCAAACAGTCAGATTACCATATCCAAACTCTGACCCTGTTTCTGTAGGAGCAACCTACTACCACTTCTAATGCTGCACTGTGTTCGAGGCCTGATTCTGAGACATAATACAATAGTGTCCGCTTCAGCCCTCCCCAACAAATTCTGTTTGAGTAATCCCTCTGGAATAAATAAACGTTCAAGAATAACCACACACAAAATTACATAACACACAATACACACGCACTTTAAATGATTTCATGTTCTGGATTTCTAACTTAAGGCAAAACAAGCTTGTTTTTTCACCTGTCTTTGGTCCACTCAGTAAAGTGACCGGGCAAAAGAAACAATCTAACATCGTCGAGTGCAGGGGAGTTTTCCAGTTGCAACCAAATACACCCAAAAAAAATGATTTCAAGGACTTAAGGCCTACAGTGACACACACCTGCACCATGCAGCCCATATATGGGATACTCATCAAGCATTGGCACGCCATCCATACAGATTTGTTTTCGTCATCACTGAGCAGCACATGAAAACATTGATATAGTCTAACTAATGTCAGTGTGCCCTGTATAAAGCTATGGCATCATCACAGACTGACACCGAAAGGGAAAGGCGGGGACAATATTGCCTTTTTCCCATCCATTGACTTCATGCCCAAATGGCTATTAGCACATTATATCAATAGCTAGCTAACTATTAAAAGTTACGTAGTTAGTGTAAAAGTCATTTGCCATTAATTGGCTCATGCTGATTGTACAAAATGAAAGTAGCAAGCAATCATCTATATCATGCAATATACAACAGGTGGATCTAATCCTGATTGGTTTAAACCCCATCCAGCCGGTGTCTATTCCACAAATTACCACCAGCTAAATATACACCGTTAAAATTCCTATTTACTCTGTTCCATCTGACTGTGCAATCCGCTGGATCATCAGCCCAGCCAGGCAATTTATAAACTAGATCTCCACTATAAAAAACATCTAGACATTATCTCACATTTCTTTTAGACTATGATTAGGTTTTCAACAGCAGAGATTTGCCTGAACCTTGCTGTCTGTCTCTGACATTTGCAACATTGTTTCAACATTCAAATTAGATCTCCAGCAGTCCCATTGTAATGAATGCGTCGGGAGTTGGGACAAGACAGGCAGTGTCTCAGCGAGTGGAAATCCTGAATCACCTGGCATAATTTCTATGGATATATACAAAGAAATGTAAATTGAAAAAAGGTACAACGAAATTAAGTGCAGATATTTTGCAGACTTTCCAGCTTCAGTTTGAGTGATTTATTTATTTAACTAGGCAAGTCAGTTAAGAACTAATTATTTATAATGATGGCCTACCCCAGCCAACCCCTAACGACTGTGCGCCGCCCTATGGGACTCCCAATCACGGCCGGTTGTGATATAGCCTGGAATCGAACCAGGGTCTGTACCAGGATGGTCTGTACCACTGCGGTGCAGTGCCTTAGAGCGCTGCGTCAGTCGGGTGCCCTAATTGTATTAGCGGTGTTGTTGGCTAGCTCCTCTGAACAACAGTGTCCTGATGAGTGAGCACATTTGCTATGCCATGTGAAATCGCGCCTCATTGGCTCATTGTTATGATGTATCCAAATAAGTGTCACCAGAAAACAGCTTCAACAAATGCAAATACTTTGTTGTTATTCTGGGTGCATTTTTTTGACGTGACTGTAATTTAGCCGTAGTTGGCTAGCTATCAAGCAAGGGATAAGAACGATGCCAACCAGTATGACAATAGAACATTTAGAACGTCGAATTCATAGAGACTAGGTCGCGTCTCTAGCAACCGAACTGATAGACCAGCCGGCTTGGGTAGCAACCCTAGATGCGTCGGGCCAAACAACACCCATGACAATATATCCTCCAAAGACTGGCTTCGCGGGCATTATCACTTAATTATACAACGGGTGGTTCTAATCTTGAATGCCGTTTGGTTAAAACCGCATTCCTGGCGGTGACTATTCCACGAATGACCACCTGCTAAATCTGACGTTAATGTCTATTTAATCTGTTCCATTTCACTGTGCAGTCCACTGTCTCCGGTGGTAATTTGTGGAATAGACACCGGCTGGAATGCGGTTTTAACCAATCAGCATTAGACCCACCCGTTTTATAAATTATGAAAACAGTCATTACTGAGAAGCACATGAACACATTGATATAGTCTAACTAATGTCAGTGTGCACTGTATAAACTATGACACAAGCCTGACATCGAGGCGGGGACAATATTGCCTTTTTCCGTCCATTGACTTCATGCCCAAATGGCTAGTGGCAGTGCATTAGCACATTCTACCAATAGCTTCTAGCTAGGTTAGCAAATTGCATTGCTAGTGTAACATTGTCATTAGCCATCAATTAACTCATGCTGATTGTACAAAATTAATTTAGCTAGTTATCATCTACATCATGCAATAGATATAAGGTTCTGTAATTTGCTCACTACTAGCTAGCGCCTCGAATTAGATAGCTACTTAACCACGAACAAATAGTCTAGCTAGCTACATTGCTAACCAGGACCAATTCATTGGCTCACGAAAAGTTACGAGCAGCATTGTTCCACATGGGGAATCTCCTTCTACTTCTTTCTTATGAGAAACCATTGCATTAATTTTAATATTCCAGAAAATTCAGCATTAAACGATGAAATCAGCTACCTGAATGGTGTTCAGTCTCCGCCATGTTTACAAGAATTGCGGTACAGCCAGATATCTCACCGGATGTATAAATGTGAAGCATCCGGTTGGCGTTTCCACTCACTACCAAATATGGTGATGAAAGGAAGCCAATGGAGAAGATGGCGCGAGATTGAGTTTGGCTGACATTCTGCAAATTTTCTCATCGATGAAACATTTAATCTCAATACAGTTTTCTGTTTCCAAAAATCGACTCAGACTAAGTTTAGTAGACTTTACCCTTTGGCAAAGTTTTTTTTAATTGCTTTGTTTAGAAGGGGAAATTAATGCGCACGCGCACTTCACATAGTAGGCGTTCCATAACGGATATATGTAAATACCTGCCAGAACGCGCAAATAGGATCTCGCTAGCTCGTGCTTGGCTCTGCCCACCTCCTTGCTTGTTCTCCCCACTATGATTAATTTGCTCCCATTGGAAACGACTCGTTGTTGTCTATCTTGGGGTAGTTCTACAAATCTTTGGTTGAAGTTTTGACAACATTAGTCACCTTTCAACTTTCACCCTAGTCTCGAGCGGCTTTTGCAGCGCGCCCTCGTGCGTTGTTGCTGGGCACTACAGAGACTAGTAAATAGGCACCATAGATGTAGATAGAATCGGATTTGAGTCCTCTATTTGTCACATGAATCGAATATAACAGGTGTAGTCTTTACAGTGAACGGCTTACTTATGAGCACTTTCCCAACAATGCGGAGTTAAAAACAAAGAAAAGATTTGCCCCAAAAAACGAAATATGAACACAAGAAAATAATAATGAGGCTATATAAGAGTACCAGTACAGAGTCACTGTGAAGGGGTACGAGGTAGTTGCGGTAATTAACATTACATCTGCATGTGGGAGACACGCGGTATAATTCCTTCCGCAGCATGGGGGCAGTGTTGTCACTTAGTGTTTTGATTTGATCTACACAACGTCTGATCTGCGCCACTTGGGAGCATAAACTACGTTTCCATCCAGTTTTTATGCGAGTGAAGTCATATCATAATAAAACAAATCACTACAGCTTTGAAGAAAACAACACGTTTCGGTACAATTGTATAAATGCCGACAGATTAGTTCGACATGGTGGGATCTTTTTTTGTGTTGGTAAAATGTAATACGCGAGAAATGGCGGTGGAAATGCCTTTATGCACAAATACTGATAAAACAACCATCATCTCGAAGTAAACTTGGAGTCACGCCATAACATTGTGCGTGGTCCTCCCACTACGACTTGGGAAATAGTTTATTAACATATTCAATAATAAGGTATTATGAACTTCACAGGGTGGTGAAAGTGCACGGTAATCTTGATGCTTCTTTCATGACATGATGATCGATGCTTGACTGCGGTTTGACAAATAAAAATATTGTCACTTTTACCCATAATCATTATGTACTCTAGACTACCCGCACTGTATCTACAAGCCGTTGGCTAGAGCGCACTTGTCAAGACCTGAGTAGGCGCATTTGCTATTTAACGCAAAAACAATAATTTAAAATGCTACGGAAACACATTGAATTTTGAGCGAAAAAGGTAAGTATTGTGTGCACTAGGTCATCACGCACTGATTTTTTATCTGCAACAAGTCCGTTTGGTGGAAACACCACTGGTTGGAAAACGCGCATATTTTCTTTATGCTATAGACTGACCAGGTGAATCAAAGTGAAAGCTATGATCTCTTATTGATGTCACCTTTTAAATCCACTTCAATCATTGTAGATGATGGGGAGAAGACAGGATAAATGAGGATGTTTAAGCCTTGAGACATGATTGTGTGCCATTCAGAGGGTGAATGGGCACACAAACCGGTTAGGTTGTAGGTGCCAGGCACCCGGTTTGTGTGTCAAGAACTACAACGCTGCTGGATTTTTTACACTCAACAGTTCCCCTTGTGTATCAATGGTCCACCACCCAAAGGACATCCAGCCAATTTGACACAACTGTGGTAAGCATTGGAGTCAACATGGGCCAGCATCCCTGTGGAACGCTTTAGACACCTTGTAGAGACCATTCCCCGACTAAATGAGGCTGTTTTGAGGGCAAATGAGGGTAACTCAATATTAGGAAGGCGCTTCTAAATGTTTTATATACTCAGTGTATAGGCTATGATAATTAACGTAACAGGTTAGGAGACTGACTGACATCATCATTCAACTAAAATATAACTTAATTTACATTGAACATTTTACAAAAGTAAATCGTGCATCTATTTATCTGAAACCCACAGCATGAACGATTCAGAGTAGCTTTGCGTTCCTAACAGTGTTGTCCACATTATCCTGCTTTTTATTTTCATGTTCTTTGTCCTATTTCTGTCTTAAAGTTCACAGGCAACAAATTTAGTTTAGATATTTTTTTGTGATCTAACTGCGCCACAATCCAAAATAATAAAGTTGTAGTCTATCAAAGTAATTACACCAATTATTTTACTACATTTAACATTGACTATATGTAAATGCTTTGCTTTGAATAGTAAAGTAAACCCTTTTAGAGCTAAAGAACGACATCTAGTTTATAATTATAAATCTGATTATTTCACAAAAGTTTAGCTAAACACGCTGCCAATGCCAGTGAGGGAAGGCAGCTCTTCCTTGCTTTCACAAAATGAAAAGAGCAACAAAAAAACAAAAAAACTTGCTATCGCCCCTGGTGAATGGAACTGGGACCGGCGAGGAGATCATGTTACCAAAAGGTGTCAACGTAGTGAAGCTGTAACTGCGCTAGCTAGTACTATCTTTGGCGTTGTTGTTTTGAAGGGTGTTCCTGAAGTAACTATTCGCCCTTGAATACGCTTTGTGGTCCGTTCATTGGAGTTCAGCTGGGAATGAGAAACCGATTCATTCCTGTACTTTGAGCACCGAGCATTTGTGGGCGGATCTTTCCGAATCATCCAGAATGTTGGGCATTTTAGCCAGGACGATGGTGAGTACACAATCAACAACGTTAGCTATAGAATAGCTCCCTTGTAGCCCGCAAAACGGGTTAGCAAGGGAAAACAAGTGTTCGTAGGGTGTGTTCTAGTTATATATCGAAAACAATGGGCATTGAGTCAAGTAACTGTAGCTAGCTAGCTAGCTAGCTAATGTTACGCAATTACAGCCTCGCTGTGTATGTCAAGCAATGTGTAACACGTTAACTAGTCGGGGCAAAGTCAAGCTGGAGATAAGCCTTATTGATATCGCAGTTAAAATTATATTACATATTCAGACTTTCCTCGTTTAATACCAATTAAACAAAATGTGCAAGAATGGTATAAATGACATTCTTAATCAGCTGACTATAGCGAACAAGTAACACCCCTTGTTTTTCACTTCGGTTTCGGTTGTTTTTGGAGTCAAAATGTAGCTAAACCGTTGCCCTCCTCCGCTGAGGAGGAGGGCAACGCCTACTTTTGCGTGGTAATAAAACATGTCTATAGCTTCACAACCACGTAAAATATCGCTCTCAAATCAATTTGACTTTGTTCAGAGACTTCCCTCGAATCCACTGCAAATTGTTTAGCAATTGTTTTTTTTTTTTATCTTTTTGTTTTTTAAAATTCTCATTACAGATAAATTCTTCCTTTTATAGGACTTACATGAATACAAACAGCCGTGATTAGTTCAGAGACCTCGCAATTACTTTAGTATTTATTTAAAAAAAAACGTTGGCTGTTTTTCAATTGAATACATTTTTTAAAATGTTTTTTAAAACTTCAATAGCTTCCACCCCATATCACTTGCATGAATTCAGCCAACTGTTATTGGTTCAGGGACCTCGTCAAAACAATGTAAGCCATTGTAAGCGTTTGTATTTTTTTGAATTTGGCTATTTTCAATTAATTTAAATTGAACTTACATAAATACGTCCATAACTTCAATAGCGTCCACCCCATATGACGTTCATGAATACAACCAACTGCAATTGGTTGAGGGACTTATTCCCGCCAATCCACGGCAATTACTTTTGGGCTTTTAGGCTTAATTAAAAAACAATCTATGTTTATGACTTGAATGAATGGAACAATTACAGTCCAGCTTTTGCAGTGTTACCATTTGGCTATCTTAATTTTTTTAAAATATTTATTTAACTAGGCAGTTAAGAACAAATTCTTATTTTCAATGAAGGCCTAGGAACAGTGAACTGCCTGTTCAGGGGCAGAACGACAGATTTGTACCTTGTCAGCTCGGGGGTTTGAACTTGCAACCTTCCGGTTACTAGTCCAACACTCTAACCACTAGGCTACTCGCCCTTTATCAGCCATTTATTGAGTGATCGAGCTCTGGAGGGCCGGGGATGGCTGGGGTTCCAGATGGCCCCACTCCATCCAGCCAGCCCCCTGCTCCTGGGGCATTTGGGAGAGGGCCAAGGAGGGCTGAGGCCGACCCAGGGAGAGGGGACCGACCTGCAGCCTCCAGGGGCCACCACTCAGTCCAGCCAGCTCTCTGCCACCAGGGACATTTGAGACAGGGGACTGACCTGCAGCCTCCAGGGGCTGCCACTCAGTCCAGCCAGCTCTCTGCCCCAGCGAAAGGATCAGGGAGGGCTGGCCTACTCAGACACCTTCTCCCTGGGGCCTACCTGACCTCCAGGCAGCCACTGGTGATGTCTCTGCCACTTGAGGTACCCCTGTCTGGGCCTTACTCCTATCTCTCCCTCCTTGGACCTCTCTGGAGCTCCAGTCAGGCCCCCACTGACCTGGTGACCTCTCCCCCACTCAAGGCACTCCTGTCTGGTGCTTACTCCTACCTCACCTTCTCTGGAGCGCCACGCCTTATACTGCATTTCCACAGCTTAAGTCCAAACTGTAACACGGCCACTCAGGAACATTCACTGTCTTCTTGGTAAGCAACTCCAGTGTAGATTTGGCCTTGTGTTTGTAGGTTATTGTCCTAATGAAATGTGAATTAATCTCCCAATATCTGATGGAAAGCAGACTGAACTATGTTTTTATCTAGGATTTTGCCTGTGCTTAGCGCCATTCCGTTTATTTTCATGTTGAAAAACTCCCCAGTCCTTAACGATTACAAGCATACCCGTAACATGATGCAGCCACCACTCTGCCTGAAAATATGGAGTAATGTGTTGTATTGGATTTTCCGCAAACATAACACTATTCAGGACAAAAAGTTGTCGCTTTGCCACATTTATTGCAGTATTCCTTTAGTGTCTTGTTGCAAACAGGATGCGTATTTTGGAATATGTTTATTCTGTACAGCAGTATTTCCCAAACTCGGTCCTGGGACCCCAAGGGGTGCACGTTTTGTTTTTTGCCCTAGCACTAGATAGCTGATTCAAATAATCAAAGCTTGATGATTATTTAAATCAGCTGTGTAGTGCTATGACAAACAAAACGTGCACCCCTTGGTGTCCAGGGAACCAAGTTTCGGGAAACGCTACTCTCCTTTTCACTGTCATTTCAAATCAAATGTTATTTGACACATGCGCTGAATACAACTGGTGTAGACCTTACTGTGAAATGCTTACTTACAAGCCCTTAACCAACAATGCAGTTCAATAAATAGAGTTAAGAAAATATTTACTAAATAAACTAAAGTAACAATAAAATAACAATGAGGCTATATACAGGGGGTACCGGTACCCAGTCAATGTACAAGTGAGTTGAGGTAATTTGTACATGTAGGTCGGGGTAAAGTGACTGCACAGATAATAAACAGCGAGTAGCAGCAGTGTACAAAACAAGTGGAAGGAAGGGGGGTCTATGTAAATAGTCCGGGTGGCCATTTGATTAATTGTTCAGCAGTCTTATGGCTTGGCGGTAGAAGCTGTTAAGGAGCCTTTTTGACCTAGACTTGGTGCTCCAGTACCGCTTGCCGTGCGGTAGCAGGGAGAACAGTCTATGACTTGGGTGGCTGAAGTCTTTGACCATTTTTGGAGCCTTCCTCTGACACCACCTACTATATATAGGTCCTGGATGGCAGGAAGCTTGGCCCCAGTGATGTACTGGGCCGTACACACTGTAGGTCGACCGATTAATCGGAATGGCCGATTAATTAGGGCCGATTTCACGTTTTCATAACAATCGGAAATCGGTATTTTTGGAAACCGATTTGGTCGTTTAAATTTGTTTATTTAACTAGGCAAGTCAGTTAAGAACACATTCTTATTTTCAATGACGGCCTAGGATCGGTGGGTTAGCTGCCTTGTTCAGCGGCAGAATGACAGATTTTTACTTTGTCAGCTCGGGGATCCAATCTTGCAACCTTACAGTTAATTAGTCCAACGCTCTAACCACCTGCCTCACGACGAGCCTGCCTGTTACACGAATGCAATAAGCCAAGGTAAGTTGCTAGCTAGCATTAAACTTATCTTATAAAAAAACAATCAATCATAATCACTAGTTAACTACACATGGTTGATGATATTACTAGTTTATCTAGCGTGTCCTGCGTTGCATATAATCGATGCGGTGCGTATTCGTGAAAAAGGACTGTCGTTGCTCCAACGTGTACCTAACCATAAACATCAATGCCTTACTTAAAATCAATACACAGAAGTGTATATTTTTATACCTGCATATTTAGCTAAAAGAAATCCAGGTTAGCAGTCATTATTGACCAGGTGAAATTGTGTCACTTCTCTTGCGTTCATTGCACGCAGAGTCAGTGTATATGTAACCGTTTGGGCCGCCTAATTTGCCAGAATTGTACATAATTATGACATAACATTGAAGGTTGTGCAATGTAACAGGAATATTTAGACTTAGGGATGCCACCCGTTAGATAAAATACGTAACGGTTCCGTATTTCACTGAAAGAATAAACGTCTTGTTTTCGAGATGATAGTTTCCGGATTCGACCATATTAATGACCTAAGGCTCGTATTCCTGTGTGTTATTATGTTATAATTAAGTCTATGATTTGATAGAGCAGTCTCACTGAGCGATGGTGGGTACCAGCAGGCTCGTAAGCATTCATTCTAACAGCACTTTCGTGCATTTTGCCAGCAGCTCTTCGCAATGCTTCAGGCATTACGCTGTTTATGACTTCAAGCCTATCAACTCCCGAGATTAGGCTGGTGTAACCGATGTGAAATTGCTAGCTAGTTAGCGGGGTGCCAGCTAATAGCGTTTCAAACGTCACTCGCTCTGAGACTTGGAGTGGTTGTTCCCCTTGCTCTGCATGGGTAACGCTGCTTCGAGGGTGGCTGTTGTCGATGTGTTCCTCGGTCGAGCCCAGTTAGGGGCGAGGAGAGGGATGGAAGCTAACAGCTATACTGTTACACTGGCAAAAAGTGCCTATAAGAGCATCCAATAGTCAAAGGTATATGAAATACAAATGGTATAGAGAGAAATAGTCCTATAATAATTACAACCGAAAACTTCTTACCTGGGAATATTGTAGACTCATGTTAAAAGGAACCACCAGCTTTCATATGTTCTAACGTTCTGAGCAAGGAACTTAAATGTTAGCTTTCTTACATGGCACATATCGCACTTTTACTTCTCCAACACTTTGTTTTTGCATTATTTAAACCAAATTGAACATGTTTCATTATTTGAGGATAAATTTATTTTATTGATGTATTATATTAAGTTGAAATAAGTGTTCATTCAGTATTGTTGTGATTGTCATTATTATAAATACATTTTTAAAAATGGCCGATTTAATCGGTATCGGCTTTTTGGGGTCCTCCAATAATCGGTATCGGTATCTGCGTTGAAAAATCATAATCGGTTGAACTCTAGTACACACAACCCTCTGTAGCGCCTTACGGTTGGATGCCGAGCAGTTGCAGCTGTAGTTGTGCTCGGCTGCAGTTGCAGCCGAGCACATCGATGGTGCAGCTGTAGAACTTTTTGAGGATCTGGGGATTCATGCCATATCTTTTCAGTCTCCTGAGGTGGAATAGGTGTTGTTGTGCCCTCTTCACAACTCTTTTGGTGTGGTTGGACCATGATAGTTTGTTGGTGATGTGGACACTAAGGAACTTAACTCTCTACCTGCTCTACAGAATGTACTGGGCTGTGAAGGCGCACTGGAGACCTGGTGCGTTCAGCTGGCATCAATTGTGTTGGAGAAGTAAAAGTGCAATATGTGCCATAAACTTTTGTTATTGACCAAATACTTATTTTCCACCATAATTTGCAAATATATTTGTTAAAAATCCTACAATGTGATTTTCTGGAATTTTTTATCTAGTTTTGTCTGTCATAGTTGAAGTGTACTTATGATGAAAATTACAGGCGCCTTTTTAAGTGGAAGAACTTGCACAATTGGGGGCTGACTAAATACTTTTTTGCCCCACTGTATGTAAACCTCTGAACCACTGGAATTGTGATACAGTCTGTAAAAATTTTACGAGGAAAGCATGTAGTCCCTGGCTCAGACAGAGTAGTAGTGTGAGCTCAATAGCATCTCATTAGTGTGCAAGATCTAGAGAATCAGCTGTACATGTGATAGAAGAATGCACTGTGCATGCGGAGGGCTGCAATTCCATTGAATTGGGGATAGTTAACCAAAATATGACACAAGACCTAGACTTGCCTTATGTGTATCCCACAAAAAAGGTTCACTGTTATAAGCTAATGTTTTTTGATGAAAAATTCCCAATATTCCCAGGCTTAATTTCCCATGGAAAGTTTCCGACCCTTTGCAACCCTAGTCATAATCCCATCTTTCTGTAACAGGTCACATATGACATTTAATTTAAAATAGCGAAAGTAAAAAAAAAATATATATACAAATATAATTACCATAGATTAAACAGACAAGATCCATGAACCAATAACAGTTGGTTGGATTCATGCAAAAATAGCTTCAACCCCTATCTGACAGCACAGCAACAATTTTATTTGGCTAATTCATTTGTTTACCTAATTCTTGGCTATAGCTAGCCTTTCGCAATTTGCTGTTTTTATATGTTGAATGTCTCTGACAGCTCTGACATGTCGTGTGACCGTGTCACAATTAAAAAATGTTTCATATCACTTTCTCTTCACCTTTCCCCATTCTTTCCTTCATTGGTTTGTTGGGAAGTGTATTAGCCAATGGCTATTGCCTATGACAACCAGTAGGTAGTCATATCGTCTTCGCAGAGCTAAATTCTTCGATACCAACTTTGGTAGTCAACATGTAATTACTGCAGAATACCTAGCTACTAGTCATACAGTAGTACAGGCTAAAGATCATTTTCATGTCTGCATGGCTACAGAATACAATATAACTAACTACATTACAGTAATTGATCCTCAGGCTCTGACCAGTATTTCCCCTACCTTACTCTCTATTTCCCAGGCTAAGGACCTATGGTACAAGGTGAAACCTTGTGGCCGCCTGGTTAGGCCTGTGGCGCCCACGCGCATCCCTGGGCGCTACCTGAGCCACCAGGAGGGCCTCCCCAAGCTCCCAGTACCCTCCCTCCAGCAGACGTGTGAGCGCTACCTGGCCACCCTGGAGCCCATCGTGGATGAGGAGGAGTTGAGCCACACCAAGGAGCTGTTGGCAGAGTTCCAGAAGGCTGGGGGGGTTGGGGAGAGGCTGCAGAAGGGCCTGGAGAGAAGGGCCCGCAAGACTGAGAACTGGGTGAGTTGGCTGAAATCAAACCCTAACCCTGTATTAAAATACAGTATATGATAGTTTGGCCATATCGCCCAGCCCTACTCAAAGGCAAGGCTAGCAATTTGGTGTTGTTGTACAAGTGGCCTATGGTTATAGCCACCTGCTATTGTTAAAATAAAATCGAATGCCACTTTTATCTATGATTTAGAAACCTGTACCATGGATTAATTCCACAAAACAGAACAGAGATACATTGTTATTAAACAGGAACATTCTTTAGACAAGACCAGATTACAATAACGTGTCAAGGGCAAAGTTGAGAATGGTTCACTCTTATTTTGTATTTTTTTGTAATGCATCTCTTCATTTGGCCATTCTCTCTCTCTTTCTCTCTCCGTCTCTCCCCAGCTGTCAGACTGGTGGCTGACTACAGCCTATCTGGACTACCGGATGCCTGTAGTGGTCCACTCTAGTCCCGGGGTGGTCTTACCCCGCCTGGAGTTCAGTGACCGCCAGGGACAGATGAGGTGAGATGAACCAAGCCCCTCCCCACATAGACGCCAGTAGGAACAAACATAACACTCAGCTTTGTACAAATTCCTCACCACTACCGCTACATCTTTACCATCTTTACCATTAGAAACACCTTTGTTACAAAATCCTTGTATGTACTGTATCTAGTCAAATGGCTACCCAGACTATTCACATTGCCCCACCCTCTCCACACCACTGCTACTCTCTGTTGTCATCTATGCATAGTCACTTTAATTAACTCTACCTACATGTACATACTATCTCAACTAACCGGTGCCCCTCTCACATTGACTCTGCACCGGCACCCCCCTGTATGTATTGTTATTTTTTACTGCTCCTCTTTAATTACTTGTTACTTTTATCTCTTATTATCCATATTTTTTTAAACTGCACTGTCGGTTAGGGGCTCGTAAGTAAACATTTCACTGTAAGGTCTACACCTGCAGCTATACTTTAGGTAACTTAGGGTGCGTTTGTAAATTCACTTTGGAGTGTCAGAGTGCCCTCTGGGTATTCGTAAATTCAGAACGTTGTCAGATTGTCCGTTCGTAAATTCAGAGCGTTTTGCTCTCAGAGCATTCAGAGCGCAGACTGGATGCTCTGGTTGAGGAGTAGGGTTGATCCGAGCGTTCTGGCCTCACAACGGCAGTCAAGCACCCAAGCTAACTGGCTAATGTTGGCAGGCTTGCAAGCTACTGCCAGACACAAATGAGAGAGCTGGTTAGGCTATTTTCTTGTTATCTAGAGCGTTGGTGATTATCTGTGCTGCTGGCAACAATTTAATTACGCTTTTTTTGCCAATGTTTAATGACACCGGGCACATTCAACTGGTGTTGAGCTTCCGTAAATTCATCAGTTATTCTGCGCTCTGGCACACTCAGACGAGAGTGCTCTGAAATCAGAGTAGGTAGCCAGAGTGAATTAACGAACGCACCCATACTGTCATGTAAATACAGTCCTCTCTTGCACTGCTGTCGTGTATTAGTGTTAGCAGTCATTGCTAGTCATTACTCCTGTGTTACAACCTTCACACTTTCTCCAACACCATTTCTGCTCACATATCACTTAGTGTGTATTTTCATGTAACAGACATGTCACCATGACACAAAACTGGGGCCCTGTGTCAGTCACCTGCTAATGTGAACTCAAGCTACCATTCACCTTTCCAGTACAATATTGCCAATTGGGTGACATTTCACTATGGGGTCAGTTGAGATTCATAAGACCTTTGTACACACTACCCTTCAGACTGCACCCCCCCACCCTCTCGCTCTCTCTCTGAAAATATATATAAATAAAGGGGTGCAGTAGCGGATCACTGAAGTAAGCACTGCAGCACATGGGCCCCTGTTGACATAGGTTACATGTATAAAGGATTTAGATGGCCTATTGACATGGCAGAGAAATGGCTTGTTGTCTGAGCTAAGACCATGTTGTTTTCACCTCATTGATCACGCAAATAATCCCCTGGGGGGTTTTATCATATGTATTAGGCAGGACAAAGTTGAATCACTGTTTAACGGATGCCCTGCCTTACTTTTCTCCACACCCCTGTTATTTTTGGGCAATATATGTAGGGCTCTGCTTATAATGCACCGTCCGCTCTCCCTTGAGGCTTTCCCAAGTTGATGCACAAGAGACCAAAAAGCCTCAGAACATGTTCAAGCCTTGGATTGGACAGTGAAACGCTCACACCATAATGACTGAAGCCAGTGCAAATTCCTACTATTTATGTTTCCAGGTTAAATGTGGGACGTCCCTCATTATAAACAAACAGTCGGTTAAATTCATGGTTATTGCATCATTTTCAGATCTATTAGAAACGATTAATAGACGAAACAACAATGTAATTTAACCAATTGACTGGCCAGAGATCAGGACATAATAACTCATTATTATACATTTATCTTAATTTGATTACTATTATTTGTCTTTTACTCTTGAATTCTATATTTTTTTAAATGATCTTTAAATCTCTATTACTCTATACATCACATTCAATTATGAAATTGGATTGCACTTTGTTTTCTCTCAGGAATAAAGAAACTGTCACAAGTTATACTTCCCATTGTGTTTAATTTTATTAACAACATTGTAACATCTGCATTTTTTAAAAGACAAATAGTGTAAGTTTTCACATGGAATAATATAACTATTGAAGCTCACATTAGTCCTAGAGCCTGCACAAGAGCCTAGGACAATGTGGTAACTTACTGTTTTTCCTTATTCACTTCATGTATTTTTATTTGTTTTCGCTCACCTCACTTCTCTGGGGGGAAAATCCGTTAAACCGTGAATCAATTTTGTCGAGCCTAACTCTTATGTCATTTCTACTAGTTTATACGTTTTTTTCTGTTATTATATCTCACTGCAATTATGTTGTGCACTGTTCAGAATATCACCCTTGCAATATTTTTTATGATTTAGTCCAGGCATCTCTCCCCAATTTAATTGTTGGCTCCCAGCAATAACCCCAATGAATGCCTTGTTTTACTCATCTGAATTTGCCGCTCAGTTCATAGAACTGTGGTTACCTGAGTAACCTTTGATATCTGTGGCTGGGACTAACGGAGCAGTAAAAGCATCTTCTGGCGCATCTTTAAATAATTTTAACTACGAATTCAGCTCTAGATTTACAATGGTTGGAGCGAATACCTTTCCTGAAAGGTAGGATTCTCAGGAACACGTCGTCTGTGTTGTGCATATGATGAAAGCTGTGAGTGATGAATCTGCATAGAATAACTGAGGGAAATGAATTGATTCTCCACAAACGATCATTCACAAAGATTGTTTGATGATCATCCCTGATGTTTTCCTGAACTTTTCTATACCTTTCTTACTTCAGCTTTTATCTTATTTTATTAAGATAAAAGCAATAAGGTCCGATTCAAAAGATCCATCAAACTATTTTTGCGCATTTTGTTTCTTATGCCCCAAGTGTCCTAGAATAGTGTTTGAGAATTAAAATAACAAGCAATTAAGTATCCATAACATTTTTAGAAGCATATTTCGTACCCATTCACTCAAATGCATTGACCAAGCATCAACTGCACCGCATCTGACCGTAAGGCGCTACAGAGGGTAGTGCGAACGGCCCAGTACATCACTGGGGCCAAGCTTCCTACCATCCAGGACCTATATTATAGGTGGTGTCAGAGGAAAGCCCATAAAATTGTCAGAGACTCCAGTCACCCAAATTATAGACTATTTTCCCTGCTACCACATGGCAAGCGGTACCAGAGCGCCAAGTCTAGGACCAAAAGGCTCCTCAACAGCTTCTACCCCAAGCCATTAGACTGCTGAACAATTCATAAAAAATCGCCACTGGACAATTTACATTGCCCCCCCCCCCCCTACACTGCTGCTACTCAATGTTTATTTGTTACCTATGCATAGTCACTTCGCCCCCACCTACATTTACAGATTATCTCAACTGGCCTGTACCCCTGCACACTGACTCGGTACCGGTGCCCCCTGTATATAGCCTCGTTATTCTTATTGTGTTACTTTTTATTATTACTTTTTATTTTAGCCTACTTGGTAAATACTTTCTTCTTGGACTGCACTGTTGGTTAAGAGCTTGTAAGTAAGCATTTCACGGTAAAGTCTACACATGTTATATTCGGAGCATATGACAAATAAAATTTGATAACATCATCCTGCTCAAATCTCTCCACCCAGGTTTGCTGCCAAGCTGATCGCTGGCGTTTTGGACTTCAAGACAATGATTGACAAGTGAGTGCCAGTGCTCCGCATCTTGTCTTAACGACACGATTTAATCAGAGGGCAAAATCCAATACAAGGGAAGAGCCATGTTAAATTGACTCAGATTGTACCAGGATCTGATTTCCTGCCCCTAATCCTGCTAACCCTGATTTATATTTAGCCAAACTGGCTAACCAGGAACTATTTTATTTATACATACATACAGTACCAGTCAAAAGTTTGGAAAACTTTATTTTTACTATTTTCTACATTGTAGAATAATAGTGAAGACATCAAACTATGAAATAACATATGGAATCATGTAGTAACCAAAAAAGTGTTAAACAAATCTAAATATATTTTATTTGAGATTCTTCAAAGTAGCCACCCTTTGCCTTGATGACAGCTTTGCACACTCTTGGCATTCTCTCAACCAGCTTCACCTGGAATGCTTTTCCAACCATCTTGAAGGAGTTCCAACATATACTGTGCACTTATTGGCTGCTTTTCCTTCGCTCTGCGGTCCAACTCATCCCAAACCATCTTAACTGGGTTGAGGTCGGGTGATTGTGGAGGCCAGCACTCCATCACTCTCCTTCTTTGTCAAATAACCCTTACACAACCTGGAGATGTGTTGGGCCATTGTCCTGTTGAAAAACAAGTGATAGTCCCACTGAGCGCAAACCATGCTTCACGGTGGGAACCACACATGCAGAGATCATCCATTCACCTACACTGCGTCTCACAAAGACACTGCGTTGGAACCAACATTTTAAATTTGGACTCACCATACCAAAATACAGATTTCCACTGGTCTAATGTACATGAGAGCTGGTTTCATCATAGCGCTTTATGGTTTTTGTGACTACACTTGAAGAAACTTTCAAAGTTCTTGACATTTTCCAGATTGACTGACCTTCATGTCTTAAAGTAATGATGGACTGTCATTTCTATTTGCTTAATTGAGCTGTTCTAATATGGACTTTGTCTTTTACCAAATAGGGCTATCTTCTGTATACCACCCCTACCTTGTCACAACACAAGTGATTGGCTCGAACACATTAAGAAGGAAAGAAATTACACAAATGTACTTTTTAACAAGACACACCTGTTAATTGAAGTGCATTCCAGGTGACTACCTCATGAAGCTGGTTGAGAGAAGGGGCAAGAGTGTGCAAAGCTGTCATCAAGGCAAAGGGTGGCTACTTTGAAGAATCTCTCAATTATAAAATGTTTTTTTGGTTACTTACATGATTCCATATGTTATTTCATAGTTTTAATGTCCACACTGTTATTCTACAATGTAAAAAATATAAAAAATCCCTGGAATGAGTAGGTGTGTCCAAACTTTTGACTGGTACTGTATATACAGTGCCTTCGGAAAGTATTCAGAACCTTTGAATTTTCCGCATTTTGTTACGTAACAGCCTTATTCTAAAATGTATTTAAATGTTTACATAAGTATAACATTTACATAAGTAGTCAGGCCCTGAAAGCACCTTTTGTCAGCGACTCCAGCATCGTGTCATCTTGGGTATGAGACTACAAGCTTGGCACACCTGTATTTGGGGACTTTCTCACATTCTTCTCTCCAGATCCTCTCAAGCTCTGTCAGGTTGGATGAGGAGTGTCGCTGCACAGCTGTTTTCATGTCTCCAGAGATGTTCGATCGGGTTTAAGTCCGGGCTCTGGCTGGGTCTCTCAAGCACATTCAGAGACTTGTCCCGAAGCCACTCCTGCATTGTCTTGGCTGTATGCGTAGGGTCGTGGTCCTGTTGGAAGGTGAACCTTCGCCCCCAGTCTGAGGTCCTGAGCGCTCTGGAGCAGGTTTTAATCAAGGATCTCTCTGTACTTTGCACCATTCATATTTCCCTTGATCCTGACTAGTCTCCCAGTCCCTGCAAAACATCTCCACAGCATGATGCTGCCACCACCATGCTTCACCGTAGGGATGGTGCCAGGTTTCCTCTAGATGTGACGCTTGACATTCATGCCAAAAAGTTCAATCTTGGTTTCATCAGACCAGAGAATCTTGTTTCTCATGGCCTGAGAGTTTTTTGTGCATTTTGGCAAACTCCATGCGGGAGTGGCTTCTGTCTGGCCACTCTAGCATAAAGGCCTGATTGGTGGAGTGTGGCAGAGATGGTTGTCCTTCTGGAAGGTTCTCCCATCTCCACAGAGGAACTATAGAGCTCTGTCAGAGTGGCCATCGGGTTCTTGGTCACCACCCTGACCAAGGCCCTTCTCCCCTGATTGCTCAGTTTGGCTGGGCAGCCAGCTCTAGGAAGAGTCTTGGTGGTTCCAAACGTCTTCCATTTTAAGAATGATGGAGGGCACTGTGTTTTTGGGGACCTTCAATGCTGCAGAAATGTTTTGGTACCCTTTCCCAGATCTGTGCCTCGACACAATCCTGTCATTGAGCTCTACGGACAATTCTTTAGACCTCATGGCTTGTTTTTTTTTGTGACATGCACTGTCACCTGTGGGACTTTTTCTAGACAATTGTGTGTGTCCTTCTAAATCATGTCCAATCAATTGAATTTACCACAGGTGGACTCCTGTCAAGTTGTAGAAACATCTCAAGGATGATCAATGGAACCAGGATGCACCTGAGCTCAAATTCAAGTCTCATAGCAAAGGGTCTGAATACTTATGTAAATGAGGTGTTTCTGTTTTCTATTATAATACATTTGGTAAAATAAAAAAAATACCATTAACTTGCATTGAAGTTCTGCCACAAATGCTAAGAAGTTAGTGTTTGAAAGTTAGCATTGATAGTGCCTATACGCTGACAATGCAAAACATTATGAACACCTGCTCTTTCCATGACATAGACTGACCAGGTGAAAGCTATGATCCCTTATTGATGTCACTTGTTAAATCCGCTTCAATCAGTGTAGATGAAGGGGAGGAGACAAGTTAAAGATTTTTTTTTTTAAAGCCTTGAGACAATGGAGACATGGATTGTGTATGCGTGCCGTTCAGAGGGTGAATGAGCAAGACAAAAGATTTAACTGCTTCTGAACGGGGTATGGTAGTAGATGCCAGGCTCACCAGTTTGTGTCGAGCTGCAATGCTTCTGGGTTTTTCACACAGTTTCCTGTGTGTATAAATTCTGGTCCACCACCCAAAGGACATCCAGCCAACTTGACATAACTGTGGGAAGCATTGGAGTCAACATGGGCCTGCATCCCTGTGGAACGCTTTTGACCCCTTGTAGAGTCCATGACTCAACGAATTGAGGCGGTTCTGAGAGCAAAAGGGGGTGCAACTTGAAATTAGGATAGTGTTCTTAATGTTTTGAACTAGAGGTCGATCGATTAATCGGAATGGCTGATTTAATTAGGGCCGATTTTAACATTTTCACAACAATCGGTAATTGGCATTTTTGGACACCGATTATGGCCGATTACATTGCATTCCACGAGGAGACTGCGTGGCAGGCTGACTACCTGTTACGCATGTGCAGCATGGAGCCAAGTTAAGTTGTTAGCTAGCATTAAACTTATCTTAAAAAACAATCAGTCTTAACATAATCACCAGTTAACCTGACCTCTCTTTTGAACACTCAGTGTATATTTTAAAACAGTGAGGATGAATCAGATTATTTTTATTATATATCTGTATAATATATTTGTTTATACTATATTTATAACTATACTATGTATGTATGTGTGTATGTATGTATGTATGTGTCTGTGTCTGTGTCTGTGTCTGTGTGTATATTACACATACACACACACACACAATCTCAAGTGTGTGTGCTCTGTCTGGTTGGCAGCAGACTGCTTTATCTAGCTTAGAGATCACAGTTTAATCACTGTGTTTAAGCTGCAATATATAACTTTTTGGGTGACCTAAGAAAAACAATCACATAGAAATGTGAGTTATAGACCTGTCAATCTCATTGACAGCAAGTCTAAGAAGCAGTAGATCTGTTCCATGTACTCTGTTTCTATGCTTCCTATTTTAAATATTTTACCTTGTATTTTGTACACCAGCTGAAAATACAATAACAAAAATATATATTCACAGCGGTTTAGATGGTACAATGACTCTCTATACCATACTTGCTTGTTTTGTCACATAAACTGAAATTAGAGGAACTATTCAAATTTTAGCAACCAGGAAATGGCGGAGCGATTCCTGCATAGTGCACCTTTAAGTTTATTGCCACAAGTTGACATCAGTTGTCGTAACTGTTTGTCATAATTATGGGATCACCACGTAAGCCTTATGACTGAATGTTCAAGAAAATGTCTCTCTTAATAGTTGAAGAACTTCAATGAGTCCGTAAATGAATGTTTGACCATCCACCTCTCATTGCTCGGTCCGCAGTGAGACGTTACCAGTGGAGTACCTGGGTGGGAAGCAGTTGTGTATGAACCAGTATTATCAGGTCCTGTCCTCATGTCGCGTCCCCGGCCTGAAGAGGGACTCGGTGGTCAACCATGCCCATCGCTCCAGGCCTCCCACACACATCACTGTGGTGCACAACTTCCAGGTAAACCAAGAAAGACCTATGGAACTTAGTGTAGTCCAAAGGTGTTTATTTCACGCTTTGTCGATGTGTAATTACAAAGAAAATAATTCATCTGCACACTCTAACTCTGATGCAGTTGATTGTTTAGACATCACAGCTACTGTACACCTTGCCAAATCAGGGTGGTGGTCATTATTGTACGCTACAGGAAACATGCATCTGAAAACTGAGCATTTTTTTATTGCACAAGGCCAAGTAGTCTCACCCTGTTTCAGACCGATTGGCTCATGACCCAGGTTGAGCATTTTCTTCTGTCTACAAGTTGATTGTGAATACATAATTTGTCTCTCTCTCTCTCTCCTGTCTCTCCTCCATCAGTTCTTTGTCCTGGACGTGTACAACAGTGATGGCACCCCGCTGACGGTGGACCAGTTGTACATGCAACTGGAGAAGGTTTGGAGCTCGTCCCTGCAGACCAACAAGGAGCCCATCGGCATCCTCACCTCTAACCAACGCAACAGCTGGGGCAAGGCCTACAACAACCTCATCAAGGGTGAGAAAACAAGTTTATGAGGTGGTGCAAAGGCAGGTGTTCTGACAAAGTTCTGACAAAGGGTTCTGACAAAGTGAGTAAAAACTAATGGACAACTAAGGAAAGCTCAAACCAAGTTTATTCACCCAATGGGTCAGACAGCTGAACAGACAAAGACATATTTACACAAGCACTGGTATTTAAACCTTCCTCCTACGCTGAGTCTCCTCCTTACACATCTGGACAGCCAATACACCTCTGTTGCTAGACAGGACTTTAGTGATATCTGTTCTTCCTCACTTCCTCTGACCTGACCTCAGCCCAAATTCCTCAATCCTCCCCAACTCACGGCTTTCCTGTTGACTTGTACCAGACTGTGGCCCGTTCCGCTTTCCATAGGATATCTGATGTCTAGCATGATCATGTTCTGACAGAATGTAAACATTCTACATTCCCCTCTCTCCCTCAGTGACATGAATAAGGATATTTAATTTTTTCAAGTTTAGAAGTCAGAACCCATCACAGGGAAAGGGGCTGTGTCTCAATATAGTGGTTTCCTCTCTTTGAATCTATTCACTTCAACTGTGCTGATGTGGAAGAACTGGGCCAGAGGTGAGCAGTGGTTTAGAACTGGAGTCAAATTAGATTAGAACTGTGTTTACAACTGGGTTTGGGTAAGTGTGAATAACAAATAGATTGGTGTTCGTCCTTTTCTCCACTTAGATAAGACGAACAAAGACTCTGTGCAGGCCATCCAGAAGAGCATCTTCACAGTATGTCTGGATGCTCCCATGCCCTGCGTCTCAGACGAGCTGTATCACAGCCGAGCCGCTGTCCAGATGCTCCACGGTGGGGGCAGTCGCTGGAACAGTGGCAACCGCTGGTTCGACAAGACTTTGCAGGTGACGCTACACATACCGATGCTCCACGGAGGGGGCAGTCGCTGGAACAGCAGCAACACACGTACACTCACTCACACAGAATACACACACACGTACACACTGTATGTATCTTCCCCTTCTTGAAGTAGAAATAAAGAAAAACCCTGGAATGAGTAGGTCTATCCAAACTTGACTGGTACTGCATTTTTTTTTTAAACACTGAACTTATTTGACTGAAATCCCTGAGTCTGTGTTGTCAAGTGTTCCTCACTTTCCCGTTTCCCTTGTTTCCAGTTTATCATTGGAGAGGACGGGTCATGTGGTCTGATGTATGAGCACGCCCCTGCTGAAGGCCCGCCTATCGTGTCCTTGATTGACCACGTCGTCGAGTACACGTAAGTGCACCACTGTTGGGTCATCTCATTAATTTACAAAACACAGTCTCTTCAATCACTCGCTCATCCCTGTCGTGCTGGCTTTGTGTAGAACAGAAACAAATGAGATCTGCTTCTGTCAATCTTTGGCCAACTCTACTTCAGACATTTTAAAATAATTTATTGACGTCAATGGAAGATTTGTGGGAAATGTTAATCTGCGCCATCGTGTCTGCAGGTCTAATTCCCTTAACAAGTACCATGAACTGAGGGTTTCCTGTCATATTTGTGATCTACCAGGAAGAAGTCTGAGATGGTGCGTACCCCCATGGTCCCCCTGCCGATGCCTCAGAAACTACGCTTTAACATCACACCAGAGATCAAGAAGGACATTGAGAAGGCCAAGCAGAACATGAACATGTGAGAGTGTAGATACAGTTGAAGTCGGAAGTTTACATACACCTTAGCCAAATACATTTAAACTCAGTTTTTTACAATTCCTGACATTTAATCCGAGTAAAAATTCCCTCTTAGGTCAGTTAGGATCACTACTTTATTTTAAGAATGTGAAATGTCAGAATAATAGTAGAGAGTGATTTATTTCAGCTTTTATTTCTTTCATCACATTCCCAGTGGGTCAGAAGTTTACATACACTCAATTAGTATTTGGTAGCATTGCCTTTAAATTGTTTAACTTAGGTCAAACGTTTTGGATAGCCTTCCACAAGCTTCCCACAATAATTTGGGTGAATTTTGGCCCATTCCTCCTGACAGAGCTGCTGTAACTGAGTCAGGTTTGTAGGCCTCCTTGCTCGCACACGCTTTTTCAGTTCTGACCACAAATTTTCTATGGGATTGAGGTCAGGGCTTTGTGATGGCCACTCCAATACCCTGACTTTGTTGTCCTTAAGTGATTTTGCCACAACTTAGGATGTATGCTTGGGGTCATTGTCCATTTGGAAGACCCATTTGTGACCTAACTTTAACTTCCTGATTGATGTCTTGAGATGTTTCTTCAATATATCCACATCATTTTCCTACCTTATGATGCCATCTTTTTTGTGAAGTGCACCAGATCCTCCTGCAGCAATGCACCCCCACAACATGATGCTGCCGCCCGCGTGCTTCACGGTTTGGATGGTGTTCTTCGGCTTGCAAGCCTCCCCCTTTTTCCTCCATTATGGCCAAACAGTTCTATTTTTGTTTCATCAGACCAGAGGACATTTCTCCAAAAAGTATGGTCTTTGTCCCCATGTGCAGTTGCAAACCGTAGTCTGGCTTTTTTATGGCGGTTTTGGAGCAGTGGCTTCTTTCTTGCTGAGCGGCCTTTCAGGTTATGTCGATATAGGACTCGTTTTACTGTGGATATAGATACTTTTTTACCTGTTTCCTCCAGCATCTTCACAAGGTTCTTTGCAGTTGTTCTGGGATTGATTTGCACTTTTTGCACCAAAGTACGTTCATCTCTAGGAGACAGAACTCGTCTCTTTCCTGAGCGGTATGACGACTGCGTGGTCCCATAGTGTTTATACTTGCGTACTATTGTTTGTATAGTTGAACGTGGTACCTTCAGGTGTTTGGAAATTGCTCCCAAGGATGAGCCAGACTTGTGGAGGTCTACAATTTTATTTCCTGAGGTCTTGGCTGATTTCTTTAGATTTTCCCTGATGTCAAGCAAAGAGGCACATAATTGTTCTGGAATTTTCCAAGCTGTTTAAAGAAACAGTCAACTTAGTGTATGTAAACTTCTGACCCACTGGAATTGTGATGCAGTGAATTATAAGTGAAATAATCTGTCTGTAAACAATTGTTTGAAAAATTACTTGTCATGCACAAAGTAGATGTCCTAACCGACTTGCCAAAACTGTAGTTTGTTAACAAGAAATTTGTGGAGTGGTTGAAAAATGAGTTTTCATGACTCCAACCTCAGTGTATGTAAACTTCCAACTTCAACTGTATATACAGTACATAGAAAGATGTGTTCTAGTTCTATGTGTGAGAGCTAGCTACATAGCAGAGGAGGCTGGTGGGGGAGAGATATAGGAGGATGGGCTCACTGTAATCAAACATATGGAAACCGCACGTTTGACTCCGTTCCATTAATACCATTCTAGCCATTACAAGGAGCCCATCCTTCTATAGCTCCACCCACCAGCCTCCTCTGCTACATACATGCCTTGGTCCTGGAGGGCTACAGGGGGCTCCAGCTTTTTTTTTCAGCCCAGCGCTAACACACCTGAATCAACCAGTCTTATTTTCCAGACCTTGGTTAAATATTATACAGGCCTATGGATATAGTTCAGAAACATAGTTTGGATGTATTCAATTATGAATTAATATATTTGTATAGGCCTAACCTGTAATATTCTGCGTTGTGACATCTACCCCCCAGAATGGTTCATGACCTGGATGTCAAAGTCATTGTTTTCTCCCACTTTGGCAAGAACGTTCCCAAGACCCACAAGATGAGCCCCGATGCCTTCATCCAGATGGGACTACAGCTGGCCTACTACAGGTGAGGATACGCACTATGCTAATTATGTTTCCGTTCTTATTTCAGTTACACTGCAAATAGTCTCGTGTAGCCACACCTCCAAAATCACATTGTTGTCACGCCTCCCTTTGACTTTTAGAGAATTGTGTCTTAGTCAAAACGGTTTGAATGGAACGCTGGCTTTCAGCGGCAAGATTTTTTATTGGATGTTACATTTCAAGAACCCTCTCCCACATGCCGTTGGTGCTCACTGCTGGTGCTACATGTTATGTTATCATCACTGTTTTTAGACTGGGTAGGACACACTTTGCAGAGTTGTTCAGTATGCTAGTTTACAACAGTGCAGGAGATGGAAGAAACCTTGTAGGAAAAGCTGAATTGTGTTTTGCAAAAAGTGTGTTCCACACACAATCGACGTTGATCAACATATTTTGTGATTTAATCAGTGATTTCCCGGCCATCCTCACACACTGTTGCACATACGACACTAATCTAGTAAGCACCTTTGATTTATAGCATGTTCCCACCCCTATTTAGCTATCTTTTTACCATGAACTTCCCCAGGCTTCACATTTAGTGAATCCTGGTTTTCAATAAGGATACACTGCAGACACCTATGTCATGCCTGCATTGTTTAACAAAAAACATGAGCTGGCGCACACCCAGAAAAATGATTTTGGGTGGAGGTGCTGACTAATGGCGAATAAACTATAGAAAGAGAGTCGCACACTATATAAACTCCCAATTTATTGGGTAAATCACAAACGTTTCGGCATCACTGTGCCTTCTTCAGGGTAATGTCATGGATACTTGAACCAGGTTATGATGACAAACAGTGCAACCAATGACAATAGTGAGGGTTGTGTCATAATTATTAAGTTAATTAGAATGAATTGAGTGAAACTGTTAAACAATAGTTTATGGCATATTAAATATATTAGGCTATTATTATATGCAAACATAATTATTGTTGGCCTCTCGGGTGTCGCAGTAGTCTAGAGCACTGCACTGCAGCGCCCGCTGTGCCACCAGAGACTCTGTGTTCACGCCCAGGCTCTGTCGCAGCCGCGACCGGGAGGTCCGTGAGGGGACGCACAATTGGCCTAGCGTTGTCCGGGTTAGGGAGGGGTTGGCCGGTAGGGATATCCTTGTCTCATCGCGCAGCAGCGACTCCTGTGGCGGGCCGGGCGCAGTGCACGCTAACCAAGGTTGCCTGGTGCACAGTGTTTCCCCCGACACATTGGTGCGGCTGGCTTCCGGATTGGATGCGCGCTGTGTTAAGAAGCAGTGCGGCTTGGTTGGGTTGTGTTTCAGAGGACGCATGACTTTCGACCTTCGTCTCTCCCGAGCCCGTACGGGAGTTGTAGCGATGAGACAAGATAGTAACTACTAACAATTGGATACCACGAAATTGGGGAGAAAAAGGGGGTAAAATTCAACAACAAAAAAACATACATTATTGTTTAATTCAATTTGACATATTTAATTGTTTCCTATTTCATTTATATTTGTTACGTGATATATTTGTTTGGTTCAACCTTAATGCATAATAAGCATCATCAAATTGATGTATTCTTTCTAATTTATAAGACTTGTTCATAAAATAGAGAATTGTTGATAAGAATGTCAATATTCAGACCACTAGATGGCAATGTTTTTAGATAGGCTTACTGGATATCCTCCTTTTGTAGGAGTAGGATCTCCAGAGAGCAAAATATTCCCTAACCTAACTCCTACTAGCCTTAAACTGTATCAATGCAATATAACTGGGATCGCTCTCTCTCTCTCTCAGGATGTATCAGCGGTGCTGTGCCACCTATGAGAGCGCGTCTCTGCGTATGTTCAAGCTGGGTCGCACCGACACCATCCGCTCCTGCTCCATCGACTCTGCTAATTTCGTCAAGGCCATGGACGACCCAGCCAAACAGAAGATAGAAAAAGTGACCCTACTGGAGAAGGCTGTGAAAGCCCACCGGGCATACACTGACATGGTGAGTGAGTGCTGTCTAATAGAAAGGATAGATACCCTCACAACAGGCTTGGGGTCAATTCCCTTTAGATTCCGGTCTGACAAACAAAGAAACTCACAGACGACTAATAAAGCTCAAACCAAGTTTATTCACCCACTGGGTCACACAGCTGCATAAGACAATGACATGTTTACACAAGTCCATATGTAGAACCTCTACTGGGTGGAGTCAACTCCTTGCATATCTATCAAATCAAAGTTTATTTGTCACGTGCGCCGAATACAACCGGTGTAGACCTTACAGTGAAATGCTTATTTACAGGCTCTAACCAACAGTGAAAAAGTAACGAGGCTATATACAGGCACCGGTTAGTCGGGCTGATTTGAGGTAGTATGTACATGTAGGTATGGTTAAAGTGACTATGCATATATGATAAACAGAGAGTAGCAGTAGTGTAAAAGAGGGGTTGGCGGGTGGTGGGTGGTGGGACACAATGCAGATAGCCCGGTTAGCCAATGTGCGGGGGCACTGGTTGGTCGGGCCAATTGAGGTAGTATTTACATGAATGTATAGTTAAAGTGACTATGCATATATGATAAACAGAGAGTAGCGGCAGCGTAAAAGAGGGGTTAGGGGGGGGCACACAATACAAATAGTCCGGGTAACCATTTGGTTACCTGTTCAGGAGTCTTATGGCTTTGGGGTAAAAACTGTTGAGAAGCCTTTTTGTCCTAGACTTGGCACTCCGGTACCGCTTGCCATGCGGTAGTAGAGAGAACAGTCTATGACTGGGGTGGCTGAGGTCTTTGACATGTTTTAGGACCTTCCTCTGACACCGCCTGTAGAGGTCCTGGATGGCAGGCAGCTTAGCCCCAGTGATGTACTGGGCCGTACACACCACCATCTGTAGTGCCTTGCGGTCGGAGGCCGAGCAATTGCCGTACCAGGCAGTGATGCAACCCGTCAGGATGCTCTCCATGTTGCAGCTGTATAATCTTTTGAGGATCTAAGGAACCATGCCAAGCCTTTTTAGTTTCCTGAGGGTCAATAGGGAGTACAGGAGGGGACTGAGCACACAGGGTTGAGGATCAGCGTGGCAGATGTGTTGCTACCTACCCTCACCACCTGGGGGCGGCACGTCAGGAAGTCCCGGATCCAGTTGCCGAGGGAGGTGTTTAGTCCTAGGATCCTTAGCTTAGTGATGAGCATTGAGGGTACTATAGTGTTGAACGCTGAGCTTTAGTCAATGAATAGCATTCTCACGTAGGTATTCCTTTTGTCCAGGTGGGAAAGAGCAGTGTGGAGTGCAATAGAGATTGCATCATCTGTGGATCTGTTTGGGCGGTATGCAAATTGGAGTGGGTCTAGGGTTTCTGGGATAATGGTGTTGATGTGAGCCATTACCAGCCTTTCAAAGCACTTCATGGCTACAGACGTGAGTACTACGGGTCGGTAGTCATTTAGGCAGGTTACCTTAGTGGGCATAGGGACTATGGTGGTCTGCTTGAAACTGTTGCTAGGCAGGAACTTCAGTGGTGCCGCTCCTCTGTGTAGTCATGGCCCTGCCTCGGCCCACATTCCTCACTCCTGCCTAATCCACGGCTGTCCTACCTTATCTGTTGACTGAAACCAGACCGTTGCCCTTCTCTCCATAGGATACATGAGATTTAACCATAAGATGTTCTGACAGAATGGAAACTTTCTCACTCAGTAGATTTCCATCTACTCAGTAGATATTACAAGTTACAAGTTCGAATCCAACAAGTCAATTCAGAAATTAAACCCTATTCCATATGTTCCTAATTGAAAAGCACTGAGGAGAATTGTAATGGAATTGACCCCAACCCTATGGCACCCTATTTACTTAACCATCAGTGACAGAGTACTGCACTCACTAGTGCTGAGCAATTAACTGATAGTTAGTTACTGTAGGTAGATGTTTAAAAAAAACTAAAACTAATTGACAAACGTCGGTTTAATAATTTTAATTTAGTTTGTTTCTTTTTCTGTGAGCTCAATGCGCACATTGCACTGTAGTTTCTCTAGAGATAAATAAGATCAAGCCCGAACTGGGCAATGTAGTAGGGAGGCCAATATTCCACATAGTTTAGCACAGAAAACATGGTAATTAACTACAATGACCATAATCCATTGCGCGCGCGCCTACTCGTCCGGTCTGTGTGGAGATTACTATACCTCAGTGGTGTGGAGCAGACACAGAGAATGTGTGATGGAGAGGTATAGAAAGCAGCTACTTCAAGGTATCTCTTCCTGAAAATACGTGATCTAAGTGATTGATAGTTAGTTAGTATTCAGAAGTCATAAAAGTATGCCTTATTTACTTTGAAGAATTACTAAAATAGTGATGTTGTCAGACAGCATAGGCAGCAGCTCTGTAGAGATGATGACTGAATGAAATAATAGTCATCAAATTAAACCAATGTAATATACACAACGGAAACATCCTATTAAAGTAATGTGAATAAATTATGGTTAATAAGGGATTAGCAGTAATGGACAGTCACTACCATCATTTTATTAATTGTTTTATTCTGTGTTCCAGCATTCAATCCGCATAGTACATTCAATATATATATATACACACACACACACACAGTGGGGCAAAAAAGTATTTTGTCAGCCACCAATTGTGCAAGTTCTCCCATTTTAAAAAGATGAGGCCTGTAATTTTCAACATAGGTACACTTCAACTATGACAGAGAAAATGAGGGGAAAAAATCCAGAAAATCACATTATAGGATTTTTAATGAATTTATTTGCAAAATATGGTGGAAAATAAGTATTTGGTCACCTACAAACAAGCAAGATTTCTGGCTCTCACAGACCTGTAAATTATTCTTTAAGAGGCTCCTCTGTCCTCCACTCGTTACCTGTATTAATGGCACCTGTTTGAACTTGTTATCAGTATAAAAGACACCTGTCCACAACCTCAAACAGTCACACTCCAAACTTCACTATGGCCAAGACCAAAGAGCTGTCAAAGAACACCAGAAACAAAATTGTAGACCTGCACCAGGCTGGGAAGACTGAATCTGCAATAAGTAAGCAGCTTGGTTTGAAGAAATCAACTGTGGGAGCAATTATTAGGAAATGGAAGACATACAAGACCACTAATAATCTCCCTCGGTCTGGGGCTCCACGCAAGATCTCACCCTGTGGGGTCAAAATGATCACAAGAACGGTGAGCAAAAATCCCAGAACCACAGCTAGTGAATGACCTGCAGAGAGCTGGGACCAATGTAACAAAGCCTACCATCAGTAACACACTACGCCGCCAGGGACTCAAATCCTGCAGTGCCAGACATGTCCCCTTGCTTAAGCCAGTACATGTCCAGGCCCGTCTGAAGTTTGCTAGAGAGCATTTGGATGATCCAGAAGAAGATTGGGAGAATGTCATATGGTCAGATGAAACCAAAATATAACTTTTTGGTAAAAACTCAACTCGTCGTGTTTGGAGGACAAAGAATGCTGAGTTGCATCCAAAGAACACCATACCTACTGTGAAGCATGGGGTGGAAACATCATGCTTTGGGGCTGTTTTTCTGCAAAGGGACCAGGACGACTGATCCGTGTAAAGGAAAGAATGAATGGGGCCATGTATCGTGAAATTTTGAGTGAAAACCTCCTTCCATCAGCAAGGGCATTGAAGATGAAACGTGGCTGGGTCTTTCAGCATGACAATGATCCCAAACACACCGCCCGGGCAACGGAGTGGCTTCGTAAGAAGCATTTCAAGGTCCTGGAGTGGCCTAGCCAGTCTCCAGATCTCAACCCCATAGAAAATCGTTGTAGAGAGTTGAAAGTCCGTGTTGCCCAGCAACAGCCCCAAAACATCACTGCTCTAGAGGAGATCTGCATGGAGGAATGGGCCAAAATACCAGCAACAGTGTGTGAAAACCTTGTGAAGACTTACAGAAAACGTTTGACCTCTGTCATTGCCAACAAAGGGTATATAACAAATTATTGAGAAACTTTTGTTATTGACCAAATACTTATTTTCCACCATAATTTGCAAATAAATTCATAAAAAATCCTACAATGTGATTTTCTGGATTTTTCTTTCTCATTTTGTCTGTCATAGTTGAAGTGTACCTATGATGAAAATTACAGGCCTCATCTTTTTAAGTGGGAGAACTTGCACAATTGGTGGCTGACTAAATACTTTTTTGCCCCACTGTATATATATATATATATATTACGAATCTAAATAAAAAGAAAGTTATTATTTTTTAAGAACCAAGCCGACCTCAAAAATCACCATTCGCTGAGCACTATCAGTTCCTTATAATAGAATACATTGAAATGTTTGAAGTGCACAAGTCAAGTGTGTTTGCCCAGTGTGTTTGGATCAATGATATAGCCTAAACACATCGTCAATATGCATGAATATTAGATATAAATATGTATGTCTATGGTTTGGCTGTGTCCAGGCGATCCATGGCCAGGCCATAGACCGACACCTTCTGGGGCTGAAGCTGCAGGCCATCGAAGACCTGACCTCCATGCCTGAGATCTTCATGGACACCTCGTACGCTGTGGCCAACCACTACAATCTTTCCACTAGCCAGGTAAATAGCTATCTTATGGGACTTTTCATTGACGCTCATTGTTGTTTTCCGATCTGGCAACACAATATGGTGGCTGAACAACCATATGACAATGCAGTGACAGTGTTTTATTAAACCATTTTGGTTGAATTACTGCTAGTCTGACGTAATTGGTTGATAAAACACTGTGCCGTAGTGCTGAAGGACTCTTTCCTTGCGTGTTTGTCTGCCCTACACGATTGGGACAGGTGTAGCCAAACTTAAAAATTAGCTATTGAGCTAATGTTGTCAGTAGCTGACACCTTAGGGTCAGCCAAGTGTCATCTTGGTTAGCTCATTTTTATACCTACACTAGCAAGCTTTGTCATTAGAAGTTAGCTACATAAGGATCTAGCTACTGAAGCTTCTTAGGGGTTCTAGCTACTGAATCTACTTAGGGTGTCTAGCTACTGAGGCTACTTAGGGGGTCTAGCTACTGAGGCTACTTAGGGGGTCTAGCTACTGAGGCTACTTAGGGGGTCTAGCTACTGAGGCTACTTAGGGGGTCTAGCTAATGCTCATACCGTAAGGAGTAAGCTTGCCCGCTCCCCCCTTCTTTCTCCTCCCCCAAAGGTGCCAGCCAAGACTGACTGTGTGATGTGCTTCGGACCCGTGGCACCCGACGGCTATGGCGTGTGCTACAACCCCATGGCAGAACACATCAACTTTGCTGTGTCGGCGTTCAACAGCTGCAATGAGACCAATGCGGCCCACATGGCCCAGAGGCTGGAGGAGGCCTTGCTGGACATGAGGATGTTGCTGGAGAGCACCCCCAAGGCCAAGCTGTGAGAGGCAAACCAAGATAGACCTAGTTCAGGGTCAGACTAGGCTTGGCTGAACACTGCTCCAGACTTAGGCCACCACAGACTGTCTGATAAAAGACAGCTTAAGACCGCTTCAGATGGTCCAAGGCCTATGCCACCATTGACCGCTCGCCTCAGACCTGGTTCAGAGCCCGGCCAGGCCACCACAAACTGATACAAGATCGATTAATACCGCTTCAGACCAGATTCAGGTGTTTTAGCTAGTACATGGTTGCCATCATTACAATTGCAGTTTGGTGTACAACATCAGTTTGATGGCGTGTTGTTTATATGACAGGTTGAAAGATTTATTGACTGCAATATTAAGACTTAAATTCACATTCATTGTTCATCAAAAAAAATTATGCAGGTTTACTTGTACAGATCGAATCGTATTCTTTGTATTGCAATCATCATTGTGGATGAGCCTGTGGCAAAACAATAGCCTGGTCCCAGATTTATTTCTGCACAAGACCATAGGTGTTGGCAAGACGGCACAAACAGATCTGGAAACAGGTTAGCAAAATAGTTTGAGGAGTGGAGTGGATCACTAAAAAGAGATTGAATCATTATGGCTGTGTTGAAATTGTGTATAATTAAATTATGAACAGTATGTTTGAGATTGTAGCAAATACAGTGCACGTTATTTGGAAGAGCAAGTGTTTGAGTGGGATACTGGAACTTTGTACCTGCCTTGCCTTCTAGGATTTCCTTTTAATTTTTTTACACTAATTGTGTAAATACCAGTGTTGGTGAAGCTACTCAAATATAGTTTACCAAGCTACCAATTACTTCACACTGGAAGAAGGTAAGCTACACTAGTTACCCATAGTAAAACTATAGTTACTTTGAAAAAGTAGTTCACTACATCCAAACTACTTTGTGAATAAGTATATGTAAATACTGTAAAATGTAGTTAAATTACTAGAACTATGTGTAGTTCACTACTCCCCAACACTGGTAAATACAGACATTTGAATTTTGAAGGTACTTGTGTGTCTGTCTGGGTTCTGAATGCTGTAAATAGCACTGGTTATGTACTTAATGCTGGTTATTAACATTAAACAATTGTTTATGAAAATCATCCAAGTTTCAAGTCTGGTATATGTACACTCAAATTTTCTTTAATTTTTTAATAATTATATATACATTTTTTTTTTATTCCAAAAACAAACGTATACATACAAGTAACAACTTAACAGACACAAAAACAATGACTCCGTCGTCTGTCCCCGCATGCTCCCATCCCTAGTGCATGCATTATTGTTTGCCACTTGGCCTTAAATTGTACATATTTGTTTTTCCTCACAATGGAAAATCAAATGAGTTATTTTAAATATTGAAATGGCATGGGCGCCCATGCTATTTAAATAATAACTTATTTGATTTTCCATTGTGTCAATGATGGCAGATTGATTGACTTCCAAGTTTTTGGGATACATTTATATCAAAAGAATAACATTTTAAAAGTAGTATGGAAGCTGGTTTGAATAGAAAGTGAGTTCCCCCAACCTTCTTCACTGAGCTATGCTGACCGTTTAGATTAGAACCATGGGCAGCACCACGCCACTTCATAGGTGTCAAATTCCCGTGTGTCTAGGGTTGTGTTCCCCTGCTCAGACGTTGCTGACACATGCCAAGACATGTATTTTACGTATCAGCTAACCACATCATATGTTATGCGTTGAAGACGACTGGGGGAAAAACTAGGTCAAATCATGACGTTAGTGATTTTCACGTCGGAAAGTCGGAGCACGAGAAAAGATGCCTGCATTTCCGAGTTGGATGACCATTCAAAACTATTTTTCCCAGTCGGATCTTGTTTATTCCCAAGAGTTCCCAGTTGTTTTGAACGCAGCATTATAGCAATCTGGTGCCTGAGGGCACAGTCAATAACGTGGACTGCAACCATTGGTTGATACATGCAACATCTAAGTAGGGGTACACAACCTTGATGTGCAGGCATGCATTGCATCAACCAATGGGAGAATTCCTCCTGGTTCACACTGGGTTCAAAGTGGGTAAAAAAGTGTTGTCCCCAAAAACTTAATTTGCTGAGGGATGTGGAGTAAACACCTGCATCGGCAAAATGGAAAGAGGAGCAGAGCATCGAGTGTTGTGCTACTTATCGCCATATAACCAGGAATTGTGAAATGCAGCCAGTTGCCAATGCCGTGTGCTAGGTTAGAAGACAATTAGCCCAAACAAAGAGAAACATATTTTTAAAGCTGATACATGTGCCTCCAGGTATAATTGAGGGTGAGTCAAGTTATTTGAATAACATTTGTCATATGATTTAATACATGATTGTGCTCCATTTAAAGTAGAAATTTAATATATATATATATATATATATATATATATATATACATATATATATATATACATATATATACACACGTGTGTATTTCTCTGTGTATATGTATATATATTTATATACACACACATATATATATGTGTGTGTGTATATAAATATATATACACAGAGAAATACACATATATATATGTGTGGTGTGTGTGTGTATATATATATATGTATGTATATATATATATATGTGTGTATATATATATATGTATATATGTGTGTATATATATATATATGTATATATATGTATATGTATATACATGTATATATGTATATATGTATATGTATATATATATATATATGTGTATATATATATATATATATATATATATACACATATATACACTGCTCAAAAAAATAAAGGGAACACTAAAATAACACATCCTAGATCTGAATGAATGAAATATTCTTATTAAATATAAATATAAATTTTTTCTTTACATAGTTGAATGTGCTGACAACAAAATCACAGAAATGATCAATGGAAATCAAATGTATCAACCCATGGAGGTCTGGATTTGGAGTCACACTCAAAATTAAAGTGGAAAACCACACTACAGGCTGATCCAACTTTGATGTAATGTCCTTAAAACAAGTCAAAATTAGGCTCAGTAGTGTGTTTGGCCTCCACGTGCCTGTATGACCTCCCTACAACACCTGGGCATGCTCCTGATGAGGGCAGTCTGTTGGACAGTCTGTTGGTGGATGGAGCGAGACATGATGTCCCAGATGTGCTCAATTGGATTCAGGTCTGGGGAACGGGTGGGCCAGTCCATAGCATCAATGCCTTCTTCTTGCAGGAACTGCTGACACACTCCAGCCACATGAGGTCTCAGCCAAGACCTCAGAAAAACAATTGTAGACCTCCAGAAGTCTGGCTCATCCTTAGGAGCAATTTCCCAATGCCTGAACGTACCATGTTCATCTGTACAAACAATAATACGCAAGTATAAACACCATGGGACCACACAGCCATCATACCGCTCAGGAAAGAGACGAGTTCTGTCTCCTGGAGATGAACGTACTTTGGTACAAAAAGTGCAAATCAATCCTAGAACAACAGCAAAGGACCTTGTGAAGATGCTGGAGGAAACGGGTACAAAATTATCTATATCCACAGTAAAACGATAACCTGATAAGCCGCTCAGCAAGGAAGAAGCAACTGCTCCAAAACCGCCATAAAAAAGCCAGACTATGGTTTGCAACTGCACACAGGGACAAAGATTGTACTTTTTGGAGAAATGTCCTCTGGTCTGATGAAACTGTTTGGCCATAATGACCATCGTTATCTTTGGGGGAGAGAGGTAGAATGCAGTAGAATGGCCTTACTGAAGAGCTCGGTGACTTTCAACATGGCACCGTCGTGGCATGCCCCTTTCCAACAAGTCAGTTCTTAAAATGTCTACCCTGTTTAGACCTGCCCCGGTCAACTGTCATTTCTGTTATTGTGAAGTAGAAACATCTCGGGGCAACAACGGCTCATCCGTGAAGTGGTAGTCCACAAGCTCACAGAACAGGGCCCCCGAGTGCTGAAGCGGCGTGGTGCGTAAAAATCGTCTGTCCTCGGTAGCAACACTCACTACCAAGTTCCAAACTGCCTCTGGAAGCAACGTCAGCACAATAACTGTTTGTCTGGAGCTTCATAAAATGGTTTTCTATGGCCGAGCAGCCGCACACACAAGCCTAAGATCGAGTATCGGCTGGAGTGGTGTAAAGCTCACCGCCATTGGACTCTGGAGCAGTGGAAACGCATTCTCTGGAGTGATGAATCACACTTCATCATCTGGCAGTACGACAGACGAATCTGGGTTTGGCGGATGCCAGGAGAACGCTACCTGCCCCAATGCATAGTGCATAGTAAAGTCTGGTAGAGGAGGAATAATGATCTGGCGCTGTTTTTCATGGTTCGGGTTAGGCCCCTTAATTCCAGTGGAGGGAAATCTTAACGCTACAGCATACAATTACATTCTAGACGATTCTATGCTTTCAACATTGTGGAAACAGTTTGGGGAAGGTCCTTTCCTGTTTCAGCATGACAATGCCCCCATGCACAAAGCGAGGTCCATACAGAAATGGTTTCTCGATATCAATGTGGAAGAACTTGACTGGCCTGCACAGAGCCCTGACCTCAACCCAATTGAACACCTTTGGGATTAATTGGAATGTTGACTGCAAACCAGGCCTAATTGCCTAACATCAGTGCCCGACAGCACTTATGCTCATGGCTGAATGGAAGCAAGTCCCTACAGTCCCAAGATAGCTATCTAGCTCAGTTGCCTATGGAAAATCATCTTAAGACAGTTAAGAAGTTATTTGAGAAGTTTGTAAGAAAATAATGAATCCTGAAAGAAATGTTTGAGGAATTGCACTTACCACAGGGATTGCACGAACCACCATATGTTTTTGTATAAGAAGTGTTTTGTGAAACTGGGCCCAGTGGCCATTTCCAAGTAGTAATCCAATAACTTTATTTTCAAGAATCACATTTCTTCTTAACTTTTTTGCTTAAGGAGAAACAAGGAATAACATAAGAATATTTCCAAGAATCTTCTTGAAGAATATCAAGTTTGCTTAACTTTCTTCACAAGTCTATAGCTAAGAAAAAAACGTCAGTTAAGAAAACTCAAGAAGGTTTTGTGAATCTGGGCCCATATCCTTAGCTCTGACCTGGACCAGAGCTATGGATTTGTCTGGAACAGTTACACAATTTATTTTAAAGGGCGGCTAAGGTTTAGGCTTACCTTCTACTTCCGCCATGCCGTCATTCCCATCATTAGACCCATGCCATGAAATGTGACCATTTGTTACATAATTTGCTAAGCATTAACAGCACTAGTCCAATAATTCTATGTCTGAACTCTAATTCAAATAGATTATAATTGCTCTTTTTTTTGTTAACTTTGAGGGTGGTGATGCCTGTTTGAAACAGTACAGAATGTTTCTGTTTTTCATCGACAGTAATAGTAGGCTTATTGCTTCACAAAAATGTTTTATTTAACTTAGTGTTTTTCATTACAAAAATAACAAATGTGCTTGAAAAGCCAAACAAGCATCCAATGAAATGACATAATAGTAGTCTATACATACATCGACAGTTTGGGGTCACTGATGAGGGATTCCAGTCACACTCCACACTGCAACATTACAGCATTACATGTCAATAAATTGAGAGTAAACAGTGACAGTCCCATCAGGCCATTTGAGTTGTTGGAGGTTTGTTTAATAGTCATACTCAAACCAAGCAAGGATCAGACTCCGAACAGCACTTTTTCAAAGTTTGTCTCTTTTACGTAGCCTACTGTGTTCTCTTGTATAAACCGTGACCTATTTGAAAGATTGCATTGTGAGATAAATCAGTTAGACAGTTTTGATAGTAGCCTACAATACATGACTGCACTGCATTGCAACAAGTAGTCTTGGAAGCACAGGATGAATTCATTACACCAATTCTGTTTCAAAACATTTAGTCTGCTACTAAACGTTTTTACCACAGAAACCAGTTACTCCAAACAGAAAACGTTTTGCAACGAAAATTTGTGTTTCTATTGGACAAATCTAGGTAGGTCTGTCCCCGTTTTGTTTGCTCTGTTTGGTTCTTAAATGGTAAACTGTTTCCGTTGCAAGACACCCATGGAGTGTATTCATTATGCCTTGCAACATAGTAAACAATGGAGTAAACGTTTGCAACAGATTCTGCGTAATGAATACAACCTGGCTACACTACTACACACTAGCTGACTGATTGATCTACAAATAATAATGATTTATTATTTATGATGCAAGGTGATTTGTAGGTCAGTCAGCAGTCGTTTTGATGCCCTCCAACACGGCCATTGACAGTAGCTACTACAGCAAAGATTATGGAAATACTGACAAGATACATGTCTCTCCACCCTAACAATAGAGTCATAATACCCATAAAACCTAGTGGTCAAACAGGTAAAATGGGTCCAATTGCTTTTCCACCATACATTTTTCCTGTAGGGGATTTTAGAAACACAATAAGGGCTGTGTTTCATGTAGGCTTACCGTGGCGGGACATTTTGATAATCATGTAAATCTCTCTAGGACAAGGTGACTTATCAATATATCCGCCTGTATTTACCCCCCAAAAATGAAACATTAGTTAGCTGCTAATGTAGCTATCATAAAGAACTACAAATGCCATGAAACTTCAGAATCGAGATAAGAATCTCTGGATTAACTATCTAATGTTAGCTAAATGTAGTAATTAATAGATTGTCTACATTATTTTAAATGTACATTTCTGTGAACTGACTTGTGCAAGTTTTAAATTGACACAATACCTGTTAGCAAAGACATCAGCTATGCAGAAGCTTGCTGGGATTTGTAGTTTTGCATGATGTCTACTTTAATGCTAATTAGCATTTTCGAATCGGAGAGTAATGGAGCCGAATATATTGATAAAAGTCACCTCAAAGCGTCACACCAGGGTTTGCCTACACGAAACACTGCCCTTATTTTAAGTGTTTCTAAAATCCCCTATGGGTTAAAATGAATGGTGGAAATACAATTGGAACCATTTCTTTGTTTTACCGCTAGGTTTTATGGGTATTATGACACTTCCACTGTGGGGCTCTATAGGAGGAGTTGTCCACAAAGCCAAGACCTGAACCTCAGAGCCTACCTTCTACTGACCCTGTTGACTCATCAGTAGGAAAGATTTGTTTCTCTTTTGGTCCATTCAACAACAGAGTGATACGAACCTTGTTTCAGCAGGATGTTGAACCTTATGTCATGCCTTATTGGAATGGATTTATTGATAATATCTGTTGGAAAAAAGTTTGGATGTTGCCACACACATACCTACTTGTTAACAAAATTAAGGAAGTTTCCTTTAAAATTGTTCATAAATATTATCCTGCCAACCACTATATGAAGAAGTTTAAGGAAAACAGCAACTCAAATTGCTCCTTTTGTAATGACCACCCAGAAACAGTGTTGCATCTTTTTTGGCATTGTATGCATGTAAGAAAACTGTGGCAAGACATCAGTAGGTTTATAATTGAACACATTTATGAAGATTTTACACTATTGTGGAGAGATGTACTGTTTGGATTCTTTACATACAATAGAAATAAGATGAAACATTTTTATGTAATTAATTCATTATTCTTTTGGCCAAATTTCACATACACAAATGTCAATTTACGAACAGAAAACCACATTTTCGTACAAAAAGAAATTGAACTGTATTTTAAGAAGGTTAAATACTCTACTAACAAAAAAGCTGTTAGAATTGTAAGTATATGTTTGTCCCTTAAGGTCCTTGTGTAATTGTAATGTGATATTGTACCCCCTAGCTCGATTGTCCATTGTTTGTAATCTATGTATGCTTGTGTTCCCTCATGTGCTTTATGTATTGATTTGTTGTTAATAAAATAAAAAGTTGTCCACAAAGCGGTAAACGGGCTGTCTAGCTCTTGTCTATCCTTTCTTTCGGATTGGTTGTCTCATTATAATTTTTAAAATACCCGGGTTGTTAACGTCAACTTCCTGTTTGTATTCAACGGAGAGAGATGCTATACTATTAGACACTCATTGGCCTCCATGCAAAAACTCCTTTGTGTGCGAAAACTAAAAACGCCACCTGCTGGAGAGAGACAGGTTTTCCGCCGAGTTGGGCCTCTCGCTTCCATTTTGTAAAGTTTGTGAAAGCAGAAAGACTACATTACCCATCTCGCTTCCTCTTTGGTAAAGTGTGTGAAAGCACAACGACTACATTACCCATTTCGCACTGGGCACGCACGGATCCGACGGAACAAATAAGGATGCAGCGAGACAAAACAGGAAACGCCGCCGGGGCTGAAAAGTATGAATATATTCATATCTAATGTCCATTGTGTGATTTAACGTTGTGTAGAACATATATTATCTAATTCTGCTTGATTTGGTGTACTTATATTAGAGTAAAATTATGTAATTCTGGCGAAACCTTTCCCTAACGTGACCCTTTACTTTTCTCAGGCCTGACCGGGAGGCCGCCATTATGTCCAAGTACTACGACGGAGTCGAATTCCCTTTCTGTGATGAGTTTTCTAAATATGAAAAGCTTGCCAAGATCGGCCAAGGGACCTTTGGGTACGATTTCTAGTAGTTATTTAGTGAAAAGGTTGCCGACAACAACATCGCTAACGTTAAGGATAACGTATGTTGTTACGTTCGCTTTAGCCTGACGGAAAGCTAGCTACAGTAGCTTGTTTTCTTGAAAGACAACTAACGTTAATATATCCAGCTAGTTTAGCAATCTAAAATGCATTTGTCGACACCTGCATTTTCTGTTTTATCCACACCTGTGTTGATAGTGACGTTAGGTTCTGAGTTCATAACCTGAATGTAAACATAACTAAGGTAACTTCACGTTAGCTAGTTTCAGAAGAACACTTAGCATATTTGATTTTCTTGTCATTGGCACACGTTCTATATTTTCATCTTACCATACTTTACCTTTCCAGGGAGGTGTTCAAAGCCAAACACAGACAGACTGGGAAGAAGGTAGCGCTGAAGAAAGTGTTGATGGAGAATGAGAAAGAAGGGGTAAGAGGGACAACAAAGCCACGTCTCTATCTGACCTGCATGAGATTAATATCAACATTCCAACATTATACACACAGAAGATGCATGCTGTCAGAGACTGTATAATATTTATTGGATAGGCTAGTGGTAAACTATGGCACACTATAAACATACGCGGATGCAAATAGTAATCTTCTTTGTCACAGTTTCCAATCACTGCTTTGAGAGAGATCAAGATTCTGCAGCTCTTGAAACATGAGAACGTTGTCAACCTCATAGAGATCTGTCGAACCAAAGGTGAGTGTCAGTCATGCATTCCCAGTAGCAACCTACAGCTTGCATGGGGCCGTCCATATTGTGTGTTGTCAAAAAGCAGTATTGGATTACCAATCCAGACTAGTGTGTGGAGTGGTTGCTTGTGTGTGTAATTACTCAATCTTCTCATCAACACACAGCCACCCAGTTCAACCGCTACAAAGGAAGCATCTACCTGGTGTTTGACTTCTGTGAGCACGACCTGGCAGGGTTGCTAAGCAACGCCAATGTGAAATTCACCCTGGCCGAGATCAAGAAGGTGATGCAGATGCTGCTGAACGGACTCTACTATATCCACAGAAACAAGGTGAGGCTACGGTCCATTTATGACAGACTCCCATCCCATCGTCACTATAACCTAGAATGGGAAAAACTAATGATCATAGACAGCACAGTAGGGTTTGGATCAAAGCTGTAGTTTGAAAAGGGCAAAACGTTTTTAGACTTAATTTGATTCCTGTTGTACAATACAACAAACCTGTATCATCATTGCTGGTCTTTTCACCAAATGCACTGCATTTTGAATTCAGCATTTAACATTGTGCCTCTCGGTGGACACCTTCCTCCTCTCAGATCTTACACAGAGACATGAAGGCGGCCAACG
Source organism: Oncorhynchus mykiss (assembly GCF_013265735.2). Classification (NCBI taxonomy): domain Eukaryota; kingdom Metazoa; phylum Chordata; class Actinopteri; order Salmoniformes; family Salmonidae; genus Oncorhynchus; species Oncorhynchus mykiss. The sequence continues at coordinate 13,050,149 of NC_048569.1, read as the reverse complement.
TGCTCATCACCCGTGACGGCGTGCTGAAGCTGGCAGACTTTGGGCTGGCGCGAGCCTTCAGCCTGGCCAAAAACAGCCAGGGCAACCGCTACACCAACCGCGTAGTCACACTCTGGTACAGGCCCCCAGAGCTGCTGCTAGGTAAGGAACCCATCTGGAGCATAGTGTAGGGTACATGCCCAAATCCCCTAACCTCTCCTCCAATACCCCCAGCCAGTCCACTTTTGAGCCGTATTCGAGAACTAACACAGCTGATTTAACAAATGAATGACTTGATAATTAGGTGACCATTTTGAATCAGCTTAGCTACTTCTGGAAAACATCAAGTAAGTGAGGGTAGTCAAGGAGAGGTTTGGGCAAAGGACATTTTTCAAAAGGCGGCATTTCTATAAAAGCTATATGTAACTCCATAAATAACTTTTTTTTACACAATCCCATGCTATTTATACAGTTACAAGACATTGATATGCTGAGCTTGCTTGTAGCAATATGTGTAATTGAATGGCATGTAAAATGAGAACTACATTGTTTTGTCAGGCGAGAGAGACTACGGGCCTCCCATTGACCTGTGGGGTGCAGGCTGCATCATGGCGGAGATGTGGACACGCAGTCCCATCATGCAAGGCAACACAGAGCAGCACCAGCTCACACTCATCAGTCAACTGTGTGGCTCTATCACGGCAGAGGTATGCACACAAACCACACTCAAACACACACGGACGCATACCTACACACAACCAGGGTCAATTACAGTCAATAACATTCAGCCGTGGGCAGAGTTTTTGTTATAAATACTGTGTACACTGCAAATTGAGCTCAAGAATCCCAAAAAGATAGTATTTGACAAAAACAGAATCACTTCCAAACTTGATTTCAATGGGATATGATCACACGTTCCTCTATTTATCCACGGGAATACTTGAACAGATCACCTAAATTAAAATAACTTGATTTCTGACACTGAGCTGATTTCTTTGATTTTACATTCTTATGTCCAAGGAAAATAATAAACACCACAGTGTAACCACCAGTGTAACACAAACAAATTCTTATTCACCATTCAATTCCTAACCTGAACTCTTCCCCCATCAGGTATGGCCGGGCGTGGACAAGAAGTATGAGCTTTACCAGAAGATGGAGCTCCCTAAGGGCCAGAAGAGGAAAGTGAAGGACCGCCTCAAGGCTTATGTCAAGGACCCGTACGCCCTGGACCTGATTGACAAGCTCCTAGTCTTAGACCCGGCGCAGAGGACGGACAGCGACGACGCTCTGAACCACGACTTCTTCTGGTCGGACCCCATGCCCTCGGACCTGAAGAACATGCTCTCCACGCACAACACGTCCATGTTTGAGTACCTGGCCCCGCCCCGCCGGAGAGGTCACATGCCCCAGCAGCCAGCCAATCAGAACAGGAACCCGGCCACAACGAGTCAGACGGAGTTTGACCGGGTGTTTTGATTGGACTAAGGAGTTGGAGGAGGGCGAGTGGCAGACTGTTGCAAGGCAGAAAGTGGCCAGCCCCAGTTGGCGTAAGACTGATTTTAGGGAACTGTAGCGTTCTTTCCAAGTGGAGGCAACATGAGGAAAATGTGGACGTTTCTTCAAGCAGTATTGTTCTCCTGTTCATGTTCTATCACATTAGTCTGTCCTCTGCCTCGGACATTTGATAAAGCGTTGAGATAGTACTGTGTTGTTATTGGGTGGGATTTCAATTCAATAACTCATTTGCTTCTTCTTACGCTTACTTGACCTTGTCTTGGAAGATGTGAAAGGTTTTATAGGGTGTAAAGGATTTGTGAGGAACTAGGCCTACGCTTCAGCTACGTGACGGCTAGATGGAGCTGTTGCTCTTTCACAAAACCTGCCCGGTCCTTTCAGAGTCAACAAAGACAGGAAGCAAATTATTGGATTGGTATCCAGCACTCCATGGGCATAGACGTGCGTTCAGTGGGTTGCTCCGAGGATAATTCCTCTAGTGTTGGAACACGTCCAAGAACCACACACACACACACAAAGAACCACACACACAAAGGATTGACACAAGCCATCAAGACAGCGATTCTTATCGCTAGAACCAGTAGTTTCCTCTTTTTTTTTTTTTTCACTGTTTTGTTCATTTTAAAACATTTCTTTTTTATATTGTACAATCATGAGTTTTGCCAGGTATCTTTGTGGTGTATGCGATACGTTGTCAGTATAGTTACACTAATAAACCTCACTGATACACTGCCATTTATTGTCCTGGAATTATTGTCCTGTGTGACATCACCCTATGGAGAATGGCAACATGGAGTCTTATAGCAGGTTTATAAAGCATATTTCCACTTAGATAAAAAAAATAATTGAGACAAGCGAGCCATTTGACTATAAAGCTACCCTATATGTGCATTGATAATGGTGGTTTATAGAACATTTCACCAGTGACTTATCGTTCCCAAACAACCATTTGGCACTTATTTCGGTATAGCTAGAGAGTTAGGTCAGGATTCTATCCGATTCACCCTTTGTTCTCTACGTACCAGTTAAAGGTCATTTTAGAGTGAGCCGATATGCAGCATTCACCCTGAATGCAGTCCGCTAGCACAGGAACATTGCCAACAAAGCGTGATCGGATTGAATCCTGACCTTAGGGTTCAGGTAAGCAACAGTTCCAGGCCTCAGAATAGTTGAAGTGGAGCTTTACTATTGCTGTCACCTACTTGCTCAGATGGATGTAGTAGAATCTAGATGTGCTTGGGACTTAAAAAAATGACATTGGCAGATTCCCTGTAACAATTTTGTATACCATTACAGTACTACTGTTTACAGTTGTGGAAAAAATGATTACCAATCTTTTTCTGAGAACTGTCCAGGGATAGGCAACTGAATTGTAAGCCTGCAGATCCATTTGGGTCTCAACTTCTTGTTAAGAGTTAAATTAGTAGAATTGATAAGGTGACATTTGGTTATGCATCAGCAGTTCTGTTATGTCAGTCACTGACAGTCAATTAGCCCATGTCAGCTAAAAGTTTTATATTTAACAAAAATAAACGCAACATGTTAAGTACTGGTTTCATGACATAAAATAAAAGATCCCAGAAATATTCCACAAGCACAAATAGCTTATTTCCTGCAAATGTTGTGCACAAATTTATTCTTAATCCATCCACCTGACAGGTGTGGCATATCAAGAAGATGATTAAACAGCATGATTCACAGGTGCACCTTGTGCTGGGGGCAAAAAGCCATTTAAAAATGTGCGGTTTTGTCACACAACACAATGCCACAGATGTCTCAAGTTTTGAGGGAGTGTGCAATTGTCACAATGACTGCGGGAAAGTCCACCAGAGCTGTTGCCAGATAATTTAATGTTAATTTCTCTACCATAAGCCGTCTCCAACTTCTTTTTAGAAAATTTGGCAATACGTCCAACCGGTCTCACAACCGCAGACCACGTGTAACCACGCCTGCCCAGGACCTGTAAATCCGGCTTCTGCACCTGCGGGATCGTCGAGGGGGGGAGGGGGGGTACAGATGGGTATTTCTGTCTGTAATAAAGCCCTTTTGTGGGGAAAAACTCATTCTGATTGGCAGGGCCGGTCCTTGCCGCTCTGCCGCCATGGGCGGGACCAAAAAATACAGCCCCAGACGAAGTTGTTTCAATTTAGGTTCTGAATGAAAGGTGAAAAGGTATGTTTAAAGTCCTTTTCCAGGACGTTGAAAAGGCATCTTTTCCAAACCTTGAAAAATATGTATTTTCGGATTTTGAAATCAGCCTAATTTCTGGTTGTTAAAAAGTCATTTATAGACGTCTATGTTTGGGCTAAATCAAGGCTGGTCCAGACCGGACAAAATCTGAACCAAACATAGACGTTTACGATTGGTTCAGATTTGGTCCGGAATATTTGATCAGAAACCTGTATGATGTAAAAGGTGTCTCATTACATTGTCATACATTTTATCTCCAGCCTGTAGGCTACAGAAAAGGCCACATACCCTTTCTACCTTATCCTATATCTGCTACATGATTTATGTTAGATCATTTTTTGGACAGAACATTGGTGCAGCACTACAGAGATGCATCTCTCCAACAGCACCCTGGAGAGGCACGCTGGGAATGGACAAGCTAAGTATTTTGCGCCCCTACCTTTGACAAAGTTGCCACTGCAAAGGGCGGCAATCATCACATTTCAGATTGTTGCATGTTGCGTTTATATTTCTGTTCAGTATAGATTGCTAAATTAGAACTAGATTCAATCAGTTCTGCGTTAACCCGCGATAACCGACAACTGCATAGCAGTTTCATTGTTTTTATTTAGGCAATCTCAGAGGTGTATTACTGCATTGGGGGGCTGTCAAATCAGCCAGTCGGATGCACCAACTCTTATTAGTAATAATCCCATGCAACCTGGTTACAAGTTGGAACACTGGAATGTGTGATGTAATATACACCTGTGTTAGGTTGATATGAATCCTCATTTTGTTTAATCATTTTCAATTTGAGTGTCATTATTTCTATATAGCCTACACTTTCTCGTTCTGAATTTCTTACATGAGTGGGACAGCTGTAGCTTGGTGACAATGACCACTGGAGCAGACGCTCACCGATTTCATACCGTCAAAACACCAGTTATGCTGTTGTCAGCTATCGCCGGTTAGCGCTTGATCGGATTGAATCTAAGCCTTAGTCCAGCTAACTAACTTGTAGTGACCCCCCATTGATTTTGTTAGTTACTCTTACTCAGATTTCTAAATGTTGCTTAGGGCCCCCCAAAGGCTAAGGCCCGTTCTGACTGCATGTGTGGGTATGGCTGTAGGTAAGCAGACCCGTGAGCCACTGTGGCCCCTCATGATGAGTTCAGATTTTTTTGTGGCCCCCAACCCAATCAAGGTTGTCCATCTCTGCTCTAAACTAAAGAGCTATAAGGTCAGCTTAGAAAATGTTGTCAAAAGATGGTTTGTGCTAATTAGGCTACATCTACACAGGCAGGCCAATATATGATATTTTTTCCACTAATCGGTCTTTTGACCAATCACATCTGATCTTTTCACATTACACATTTTTCTGAGCTGACCTGATTGGTCTGCCTGTGTAAATGCAGCATTGGTGGTTCACGGCAGAGAAAAGTTGGATACCGCTGGTTAAGTATCTGTGGCTTGCATGCTTTTATGGAGCTTTGGCCCTTCTCATTTAATGAGATTACTCTGGACCCTGTGGTCTCTTATACCACTAGGGTTAGGCAGACATTATTTATATTCATTTGGGGGGTGGGGTAGTTGACCTCCCTCTTCAGCTTGACCTGGATAGAGACTCTGATCATCCAACCGTGTGTGTGTGACAGAGTGGAAATTCCTCCCTCAGTACACAGCGTACTCAATAAGCACCACCATACCACTGACCCAGAAAAGCTAAGGTGTTTTCTGGATCTGAAACGACTACTTCTAGATCTCAGGAAGGCGGTACTAGTGATGCATTTATCCACCACCCTTTTGACTTCCTATTCCAGCGACCTCAGCATGAATCCATGTATGATCCTGGTCACGGAAACACTGTGAGTGGAAATTCTGACCGGACCATGAACTCTCACCCTTTTTCACTGTAACACAACCTACTCAAGAGGCACAGTCTGGAGGTGTGTGTCTGTGTGTACACACACACACAACTCTCGTCATCTTATCCCACTGTGCTTAAGCCTGTTAGTGAACTATATAGAGCCACACTCGAGGGGTCTAAGGGATAAAATAGCATACACTACATGACCAAAAGTATGTGGACACCTGCTCGTCGAACATCTCATTACAAAGTCACGGGCAGTAATATGGAGTTGGTCCCCCCTTTGCTGCTATAACAGCCTCCACTCGTCTGGGAAGGCTTTCCACTAGATGTTAGAGTATTACTGCAGAGATTTGCTTCCATACAGCCACAAGGTCAGGCACTGATGTTGGGCGATTAGGCCTGGCTCGCAGTCGGCGTTCCAATTCATCCCAAACGCATTCAATCATGTTGAGATCAGGACCAGTCAAGTTCTTCCACACTAATCTCGACAAACCATTTCTGTATGGACCTTACTTTGTGCATGGGGGCATTGTCATGCTGAAACAGGAAAGGTCCTTCCAAAAATTGTTGCCACAAAGTTGGAAGCACAGAATCGTCTAGAATGTCATTGTATGCTGTAGCATTAAGATTTCCCTTCACTGGAACTAAGGGGCCTAGCCCGAACCATGAAAAACAACCCCAGACTGTTATTCATCTTCCACCAAACTTTACAGTTGGCACTATGCATTCGGGCAGGTAGCGTTATCCTGGCATCCGCCATACCTACATTTGTGCGTCGGACTGCCAGATGGTGAAGCGTGATTTATCACTCCAGAGAACGCATTTCCACTGCTAATGGCGAGAGTCTAATGGTGCAGAGCTTTACGACGTTATTGCTCCAAGACGTTTCCACTTCACAATGACAGCACTTACAGTTGACCGGAGTAGCTCTAGCAGGGCAAATTTGACAAACTGACTTGTTGGAAAAGTGGCATCCTATGACGGTGCCACGTTGAAAGTCACTGAGCTCTTCAGTAAGGCCATTCTACTGCCAGTGTTTGTCTATGGAGATTGCATGGCTGTGTGAAATAGCCGAATCCACTAATTTGAAGGGGTGTCCACATACTTTTGTATATGTAGTCTATTTTATACACACTAGATATAATTCAAATGTGTCTACTTACACTGCACAAAAATATAAACGCAACATGCAACAATTTCAAAGGTTTTATTGAGTTACAGTTCATATAAGGAAATCAGTCAATTTAAATGAATTCATTAGGCCCTAAGCTATGGATCTTACTTGACTGGGAAAACAGATGTTGGTCACAGATACCTTAAAAAAAAGGTAGGAGCGTGGATCAGAAAACCAGTCAGTATCTGGTGTGACCATTTGACTCATGCAGTGCGACACATATCTTTCGCATAAAGTTGATCAGACTGTTGATTGTGGCCTGTGGAATGTTGTCCCACTGCTCTTCAATGGCTGTGCCAAGTTGCTGAATATTGGCAGGATCCAAGGGTGAGCATGGCCTGCGTTCCATGGAAGAACTACGACATGTTCAGCTTACAGGAATTGGTTTAGATCCTTGCGACAATCCTGTGGATTGTCATGCTGAAACATGAGGTGATGGCGGCGGATGAATGGCAAGATAATGGGCCTCAGGATCTCGTCACGGTATCTCCGGGCATTCAAATTGCCATCAATAAAATGCAATTGGGTTCATTATGCCTGCCCATACCCTAACCCCACCGTCACCATGGGGCACTCTGTTCACAATGTTGACAACCACAAACTGCTCGCTCACACAACGCCATACACGCGGTCTCCCATCTGCCCGGATTCAGTTGAAACCAGGATTCATCTGTGAAGAGCACACTTCTCCAGCGTGCCATTGGCCATCGAAGGTGAGCATTTGCCCACTGAAGTCGGTAATGACGCTGAACTGCAGTCAGGTCAAGATCTTGGTGAGGATGACGAGCACGCAGATGAGCTTCACCTGAGATGGTTGCTGATAGTTTGTGCAAAAGTGATTTGATTGTGCAAACCCACAGTTTCATCAGCTGTCCGGGTGATTGGTCTCAGATGATCCCGTAGGTGAGGCCAGTTGGACGTACTGCCAAATTCTCAAAATTGACGTTGGGGGCGGCTTATGGTAGAGAAATTAACATTAACTTCTCTAGCAACAGCTATGGTTGACATTCCTGCAGTCACAGTCAATTGCACGCTCCCTCAAGACATTTGTGGCATTGTGTTGTGTGACAAAATTGCACATTTTAGAGTGGCCTTTTATTGTCCCCAGCACAAGGTTCACCTGTGTAATAATCAGGCTGTTTAATCAGCCTCTTGATATGCCACACCTGTCAGGTGGATGGATTATCTTGACAATGGAGAAATGCCCACTAACAGGGATGTAAAGAAATTTGTGCCCCAAATTTCTTAGGGGAAATAAGCTTGTTGTGCGTATGGAACATTTCTGCGATCTTTTCTTTCTGTAATCTTTTCTTTCTGTGATCTTTTCTTTCTGCTCATGAAACATGGGAACAACACTTTACATGTTGCATTTATATTTTTGTTCGCTGTACATGGTTATTAGCTATGTTCACTTCAGGATCTGACTGCTGTGATCCAAACCTTGTTCCAAGAGGCAAGGTCTTCTGCACTACATCCTACAACAAAGGGGGGAGTTCTTCTGCATTACATCCTACAACAAAGGGGGGAGTTCTTCTGCACTACATCCTACAACAAAGGGGGGAGGTATTCTGCATTACATCCTACAATGAAGAGGGGATGTCTTCTGCACTACATCCAACAATAAAGTTCATGGCCAGGAGGATAGGGGGACGGGGATGTAAGTGGCATGACATTCATTGACCCACTAAATTGGCCGATCTGTGCACAAAGTTGGGGTTTCTTATTTATTTATTTTATTTTTCCTTTATTTAACCAGGTAGGCAAGTTGAGAACAAGTTCTCATTTACAATTGTGACCTGGCCAAGATTAAGAAAATAAGTTAGACACATACAACAACACAGAGTTACACAAGGAGTTAAACAAACATACAGTCAATAATACAGTAGAAGAATAAGTCTATATACAATGTGAGCAAATGAGGTGAGATAAGGGCAAAGGCAGAAAAAAGGCCATGGTGGCAAAGTAAATACAATATAGCAAGTAAAACACTGGAATGGTAGATTTGCAGTGGAAGAATGTGCAAGGTAGAGATAGAAATAATGGGGTGCAAAGGAGCAAAATAAATAAATAAATACAGCAGGGGGAGAGGTAGTTGTTTGGGCTAAATTATAGATGGGCTATGTACAGGTGCAGTAATCTGTGAGCTGCTCTGACAGCTGGTGCTTAAAGCTAGAGAGGGAGATAAGTGTTTCCAGTTTCAGAGATGTTTGTAGTTCGTTACAGTCATTGGCAGCAGACAACTGGAAGGAGAGGCGGCCAAAGGAAGAATTTGTTTTGGGGGTGACCAGAGAGATATACCTGCTGGAGTGCGTGCTACAGGTGGGTGCTGCAATGGTGACCAGCGAGCTGAGACAAGGGGGGACTTTACCTAACAGGGTATTGTAGATGACCTGGAGCCAGTGGGTTTGGCGATGAGTATGAAGCGAGGGCCAGCCAACGAGAGCGTACAGGTCGCAGTGGTGGGTAGTATATGGGGCTTTGGTGACAAAACGGATGGCACTGTGATAGACTGCATCTAATTTATTGAGTAGGGTATTGGAGGCTATTTTGTAAATGACATCTCCGAATTCGAGGATCGGTAAGATGGTCAGTTTTACAAGGGTATGTTTGGCAGCATGAGTGAAGGATGCTTTGTTGCGAAATAGGAAGCCAATTCTAGATTTAACTTTGGATTGGAGATGCTTAATGTGAGTCTGGAAGGAGAGTTTACAGTCTAACCAGACACTTAGGTATTTGTAGTTGTCCACGTATTCTAAGTCAGAGCCGTCCAGAGTAGTGATGCTGGACGGGTTAGCAGGTGCGGGCAGGGATTGGTTGAATAGCATGCATTTAGTTTTCCCTGCGTTTAAGAGCAGTTGGAGGCCACGGAAGGAGAGTTGTATGGCATTGAAGCTCGTCTGGAGGTTAGTTAACACAAAGAAGGTCCAGAAGTATACAGAATGGTGTCATCTGCGTAGAGGTGTACCATTGACTCACCAGCAGCAAGAGCAACATCATTGATGTATACAGAGAAGAGAGTCGGCCCGAGGATTGAACCCTGTGGCACCCCCATTGAGACTGCCAGAGGCCCAGACAACGGGCCCTCCGATTTGACACACTGAACTCTATTAGAGAAGTAGTTGGTGAACAAGGCGAGGAAATCATTTGAGAAACCAAGGCTATCGAGTCTGCCGATGAGGATGTGGTGATTGACAGAGTCGAAAGCCTTGGCCAGGTCAATGAATACGGCTGCACACTATTGTTTCTTATCAATGGCGGTTAATATATCGTTTAGGACCTTGAGTGTGGCTGAGGTGCACCCATGACCAGCTCTGAAACCAGATTGCATAGTGGAGAAGGTATGGTGGGATTCGAAATGGTCGGTAATCTGTTTGTTGACTTGGCTTCCGAAGACCTTAGAAAGGCAGGGTAGGATAGATATAGATCTGTAGCAGTTTGGGTCAAGAGTGTCCCCCCCTTTGAAGAGGGGGATGACCGCAGCTGCTTTCCAATCTTTGGGAATCTCAGACGACACGAAAGAGAGGTTGAACAGGCTAGTAATAGGGGTTGCAACAATTTTGGCAGATCATTTTTAGAAAGAAAGGGTCCAGATTGTCTAGCCCGACTGATTTGTAGGGGTCCAGATTTTGCAGCTCTTTCAGAACATCAGCTGACTGGATTTGGGAGAAGGAGAAATGGGGAAGGCTTTGGCGAGTTGCTGTGGGGGGGGGGGTGCAGTACTGTTGACCGGGGTAGGGGTAGCCACGTGGAAAGCATGGCCAGCTGTAGAAAAATGCTTATTGAAATTCTCAATTATAGTGGATTTATAGGTGATGACAGTGTTTCCTATCCTCAGTGCAGTGGGCAGCTGGGAGGAGGTGTTCTTATTCTCCATGGACTTTACAGTGTCCCAGAACGTTTTTGAGTTTGTGTTGCAGGAAGCAAATTTCTGCTTGAAAAAGCTAGCCTTGGCTTTTCTAACTGCCTGTGTATATTGGTTTCTAGCTTCCCTGAAAAGTTGCATATCACGGGGCTGTTCGATGCTAATGCAGAACACCATAGAATGTTTTTGTGTTGGTTACGGGCAGTCAGGTCTGGAGAGAATCAAGGGCTATATCTGTTCCTGGTTCTACATTTCTTGAATGGGGCATGCTTATTTAAGATGGTGAGGAAGGCATTTAAAAAAATAACCAGGCATCCTCTACTGACGGGATGAGATCAATATCCTTCCAGGATACCCAGGCCAGGTCGATTAGAAAGGACTGCTCGCTGAAGTGTTTCAGGGAGCGTTTGACAGTGATGAGTGGAGGTCATTTGACCGCTGACCCATTACGGATGCAGGCAATGAGGCAGTGATCGCTGAGATCTTGGTTGAAAACAGCAGAGGTGTATTTAGAGGGCAAGTTGGTTCGGATGATATCTATGAGGGTGCCCGTGTTTACGGCTTTGGGGTGGTACCTGGTAGGTTTATTGATCATTTGTGTGAGATTGAGGGCATCAAGCTTAGATTGTAGGATGGCTGGGGTGTTAAGCATGTTCCAGTTTAGGTCGCCTAGCAGCACGAGCTCTGAAGATAGATGGGGGGCAATCAGTTCACATATGGTGTCCAGAGCACAGCTGGGGGCAGAGGGAGGTCTATAGCAGGCGGCAACCGTGAGAGACTTGTTTTTAGAGAGGTGGATTTTTAAAAGTAGAAGTTCAAATTGTTTGGGTACAGACCTGGATAGTAGAACAGAACTCTGCAGGCTATCTTCGCAATAGATTGCAATACCGCCCCCTTTGGCCATTCTATCTTGTCTGATAATGTTGTAGTTAGGGATGGAGATTTCAGAATTTTTGGTGGTCTTCTTAAGAAAGGATTCAGACACGGCTAGGACATCAGGGTTGGCAGAGAGTGCTAAAGCAGTGAATAAAACAAACTTAGGGAGGAGGCTTCTAATGTTAACATGCATGAAACCAAGGCTATTACGGTTACAGAAGTCATCAAAAGAGAGCGCCTGGGGAATAGGAGTGGAGCTAGGCACTGCAGGGCCTGGATTCACCTCTACATCACCAGAGGAACAGAGGAGGAGTAGGATAAGGGTACGGCTAAAAGCTATGAGAATTGGTCGTCTAGAACGTCCGGAACAGAGAGTAAAAGTAGATTTCTGGGGGCGATAAAATAGCTTCAAGGTATAATGTACAGACAAAGGTATGGTAGGATGTGAATACAGTGGAGGTAAACCTAGGTATTGAGTGATGATGAGAGAGGTTTTGTCTCTAATGAGCAGGGCTAGAGGCTCTACAGTGAAATAAGCCAATAAACACTAACCAGAACAGCAATGGACAATTCATATTGACATTAAGGAGAGGCATGCTTAGTCAAGTGATTATAAGGGTCCAGTGAGTAGTGAGGTTGGTTGGGGTCACGGCAATTCAGAAGGCTAGCCGGGCCATCGGTAGCAAGCTAGCATAGGATGGAGGTCTGTTTTTAGCCACCTCGTGCATTTCCATCAGTAGATTAGTGGGGTTCCGTGTGGTAGAGGGTACCAATCCAATTGGCAAAATAGTTATAGTTATAGTGACCCATGAAAAATTGTCCAATAGACTTATTCAGATAGCAGCCAATAAGACAGCTAACGATTAACGGGCCGCAGATGGATGTTCAGGTAACGTCGCAACGGAGGGGCCAGTTGGATAACTCCCTCGGCCCGGTGACTCTGAACACCATGCACGCACCAAACACAACATATCCAAGTATTCGCTTTGTAGAACTGTAGTATTTCTTATAGTATCTTGTAGTATCTTTCTCTTCTACTGTATATATGTAATACATTGCCATAACTTTTCCTGCATACTGCTGTGTAAACTCACCTCGAGTCTTCAGAGTAAATCAACTTTATCTTGAATACAATCCATGTCTACTTAGTATTTGCTACTTATTTACTTGCCAACAAATGAAAGTTTAAATGATACACCAACTCCCAGCATCATTTGTAGCAGTAAGATTGTAGCTAGTTACTTCCAAATACATCTCTTGAATATCACAATTTATTGATCCAGGAGTTAAATTCAACACTTTATTGGTTTCTGATGCAGCTGGAATCATTTAGTCACAAGTCAGATGTAAAACACGATTATATACATAGGTAAAACAGCTAGCAATATCTATAGCACAATGCAGTTCTGAGCATACTACGCATTTCATATTCTACTACAACGTCAGCCTAATTGATTATGAATGGCTGAATGTTCCAGGCAGGGTCCTGAATGTTCTTCAGCTTGTGAGCCTCATCTTGTTTTGGGCAATGGCAGCTGGTCTGGCAGAACTTCATGAGCTCCATGACCTTAGACTCATAGAGCTTGTTCCTGGCTGGAAGCTTTCATCCAATGGGTCAACAGGATTTGTACTATTAACGCTGGTGTCAGGGTCAGCAGTAGGATTAGTCTGTAGGACATACACTAATCAGTGATTGATACACTAGTCAGTGATTGACCACCATTTTACTACATTTTAAACAAAGTACTATATCCACCTGTTCCACTCATGTCAATAGATCATGCATACTAACCTTAATACACAATACCCACCCCCAAAAGACACCAATTTAGACTTCAATCTTTGCACAATCAATCAATCAATCAAATGTATTTATAAAGCCCTTTTTACATCAGCCGATGTCACCAAGTGCTGTACAGAAACCCAGCCTAAAACCCCAAACAGCAAGCAATGCAGATGTAGGAAAAACTCCCTGGAAAGGCAGGAACTTAGGAAGAAACCTAGAGAGGAACCAGGCTCTGAGGGGTGACCAGTCCTTTTCTGGCTGTGCCGGGTGGAGATTATAACAGTACATGGCCAAGATGTTAAAATGTTCATATATGACCAGCAGGGTCAAATAATAATAATCACAGTGGTTGTAGAGGGTGCAACAGGTCAGCACCTCAGGAGTAAATGTCAGTTGGCATTTCATAGCCGATCATTCAGAGTTAGTGACAGCAGGTGCGGTAGAGAGAGAGAGAGTCGAAAAGAGCAGGTCCGGGACAAGGTAGCACGTCCAGTGAACATGTCAGAGTTCCATAGCCACAGAAAAACAGTTGAAACTGGAGCAGCAGCACGACCAGGTAGACTGGGGACAGCAAGGAGTCATCAGGCCAGGTAGTCCTGAGGCATGGTCCTAGGGCTCAGGTCCTCCGAGAGAAGAGAAAGAGAGAATTAGAGGGAGCACAATTAAATTCACACAGGACACCGGATAAGACATGATAAATATTCCAGATACAACAGACTGACCCTAGCCCCCCGACACATAAACTATGCAGCATAATTACTGGAGGCTGAGACAGGATCAACTTGGCTTGCATAATACAGAGACAACTAAAGTAGAAGTTGTAGCTAGACTACTTGTAAACACACCAGCTATGACAACAAGTCACAGACCATGTTTATGCCTAGCTACAGTATATTTATTTGCTCATTATGGAGTCATGGAAATATTTAAAAAAGGTGACACACTGGCACCTAGGACTGGAAATAGCCAGGGACATCACGATTGCATATACATATTGCTCACCATATTTCTGCAGCAGAGGGACAACAAAGAGCCAGAGAAAACAAGTTCTGATCAGTCGTGGAAATTAAAACGCTGAAAGCCAATTGGCTCCCTATTTAAAAAGAAGATGGAGAACAAGCTATGAAGGAAAACGTTTTGGTGCAGGTACAGCCAACTAGCGCAAAAATAATATTGCGATATTGTCAAAACGATATGATATATCATGAAAAATAATATCACCATATGTAACTATCAATTTTTCCCCCATCACTACTAGTTCCTGGTGCTGAGCTTGATGCCACAGCAGATCTTTATGGGATCAGAACTCTGTAAATAGAACACATAGGCCAGTAACGTTAGCCTCTGTGGTAGTTAGTTAGTTAGCTAACAGTTAGATACAGTCCTGTAACATAACGTTAGCTTGCAAAGTTACAAATCACTTCGCCAGATAGCAGCCGGCTAATTGCAATTATTTGCTTTGGAATGTCTCACCAGCATATTATGAAAGCTAGCTAGATTTTGGTTTAGATAAACAAATGTAGTTTGCTAACTAGTTAAGTTAGCTACATTTCCTATGCTCGACTTCTTAGTAAAGCAACCAGTGTAGTTTGCATACCCAGGTACTGAGCACCACACCATGACTAAACTTGACATTTGTTGTCTGCACAAAAACACAAATAAATAGTTTTTCGCTAGCTTATGTTCTATGAATGAGTGTCTGGTCCAGTGAGTAACGTTAGCTACCTGTTGACATCCATTCTCAACTGAATCCACCTCGACAGGGGTGGTACTACGTCCTGACATTGCTATTCATTCTGGATATTGTGGTTTGCTGTCCTTTACCTACCGGTGACCTGTCCTTGACCTATTGGTATGAGTTGCTGTGGCAGATGTGAGAAAGTTCAACTGCCTTTAGCCTACCAATGAGTGTGAGCGATGCTGATATGTCAGGAAGGCCTGATACGTCAGGAAGGCCTGATACAAGCCGAGAGATCACACAAATAAAGAGAGATACTGTGTTCTTGTAATGCATTGTCTCTCAGAAGCGGGAAGTCAACAGAACTCTACTAAGACTGACATGAAGTCCACAGAAAGATTAAACATGATGAACAACATGTTATGCAATGGCAGCTAACCATACACATGACAACTGACGTCACGGTCTCGACATTTGCTAATGACAAACATTGGAATAAAACGTTGTACCTATTATTGCATAATAACAGGGCTACATCGGTTTATAAGTAGCCATATTGTCAAGTCGCATTAAGATAATGGCTGTTCCAAGGATTTGTAGGTTTATCCAACAAATGTCCACAGCTGCAGGATACAACAAATGCCGCCAGAAATACAAGACTTTTGTACAATTTTCTAAGCAAATACCTGGTAAGTGTGAAATGAAAAGCTACCAAAATACCTATTTAAATGTTCCTGTAGTTCTATTAGAAACATTTTGATCGTGAAGGATCTTTATATTATTAATAGCCTGTGCTCTCTACCATGGCCCTGACCTGGCCGTGCCGTGGCCCTGACCTGGCCGTGGCCCTGACCTGGCCTTGACGTGGCCCTGACCTGGCCGTGTCTGGCCCTGACCTGGCCGTGCCGTGGCCCTGACCTGGCCGTGCCGTGGCCCTGACCTGGCCTTGACGTGGCCTTGACCTGGCCGTGCCGTGTCCCTGACCTGGCCGTGCCGTGGCCTGACCTGGCCGTGGCCCTGACCTGGCCGTGCCGTGGCCTTGACGTGGCCTTGACCTGGCCGTGCCATGGCCTTGACGTGGTCATGCCGTGGCCCTGACCTGGCCTTGACGTGGCCTTGACCTGGCCGTGCCGTGGCCCTGACCTGACCTGGCCGTGCCGTGGCCCTGACCTGGCCGTGCCGTGGCCTTGACCTGGCCGTGCCGTGGCCCTGACCTGGCCGTGCCGTGGCCCTGACCTGGCCGTGCCGTGGCCTTGACCTTGACGTGGTCATGCCGTGGCCCTGACCTGGCCTTGACGTGGCCTTGACCTGGCCGTGCC
The DNA here is from genome assembly GCF_013265735.2 of Oncorhynchus mykiss. Taxonomy (NCBI): domain Eukaryota; kingdom Metazoa; phylum Chordata; class Actinopteri; order Salmoniformes; family Salmonidae; genus Oncorhynchus; species Oncorhynchus mykiss. Next base: position 13,033,918 of record NC_048569.1, on the reverse strand, counting down.
GTGGCCCTGACCTGGCCGTGCCGTGGCCCTGACCTGGCCCGTCTTTACCACTTATAAAGTGGAGTGAATAAAGCATGCTGTAAATCAGCCTGCAAGAAAGAGAAGAGAGGAAGTGAAGAGAGGAAGTGAAGAGAGGAAGTGTGAAGTTTCAAGTTCAAGCCTTTTAATACCCACATTGCAGTCATAGACACTGAATTACATAGGTGTGGATAACATAAAAAAGGATCCGTGGTGTAAAGTACTCAAGTTAAAAATACTTGAGTGTACTACTGAAGTCTTTTTGTATATATATATATATATATTTTTTCTGTACTTTACTTTATAATTTATATTTTTTACCACTTTTACTTTTACTCCACTACATTCCTAATGAATTTTACTCCATACATTTTCCCTGACACCCAAAAGTACTCGTTACATTTAGAATGCTCAGGCAGGACACCATTATGGTCCAAGTTACGCACCTATCAATATAACGCGTTGTCATCCCTACTGCCTCTGATCTGGCAGACTCAATATAACTATGTTTCCCCTGGCCCAACTCAATCACTCCATTACAACGTCATTGGTGTCATGATTTGATGCAGATTAAGGGCCATCTAAAGATATCCTTCAGTAGCTTGGTCCCAGATGTGGATGTGCTTGCCTTCATCTAATTCCTTCAACTAACTATTATTGTCATGACAATGGGAACACGACAGGCAGTGAGGAGTTGGCCAAAGCACAAACAGATTGGAGCAAGGCTAATCTTTCTGAGAAAGTTCCTATGACTCGAGTTGTCTGTGCCAGCCTGGGCTCTCAAATGTTCCAGCAAGTCTTTGCAGACATTCTAGACATTCTAGTTGTTCCCACAACTGTTTGTCCTGTTGCATCTCTGGGTTTTCCATTTGTATCTTAGTAACACTGTGAGTAACACTGTGATAGGAATCCTATTGGAAAATGTGACGCCTCTGAACAGAAAGATGTATGCCTGGATTCAATCCGCTCACAAATTTTTCAACAGTGCCCTGTTAAAAAAGGCAATGTTCCCGTGTTCGCAGAGATCGCATTCACAATAAAAGCTGCAAATATCAGCTCAACCGGAAATGGCCTTGTAGTGTCAAGCATGCTAACACACGTGATCGGGTTGAATCCCGGCCATAGACATGATTTTGACTGTCATAAAGTAATCCAATTTCAGAGAAACAATGATGGCCAGCACTGACAATAAAGCTCAGAAAAGTTGAAGAAGCGAATTATCAAGCTTAGAGAAACATCAGGCACTTGCTCTGCCTGTGGGGCGAGTACAGTCTTTAAATTTGAAAAGCTACTTAGCCCCTTAGGGCCACCGTACTTGTGACTGCTGTAATGCCATAAAACAGACGAAACAACCCCTTTTCAGAGCTCTGACAGTCTTTATTCAATAGCAACCTGCCGTTACCACCCAGGACCAAGCCATACCACAGTCGCAATGTTCACTGCTGTGCGTCAGTCTGTCAACTCCTCCATGACGGCTCTGAGGGCTCTCATTGAAGCGGTTCCTTTAACGGCCCTAGTAAAGCGTCTAAATGGATGCCAGTTGAATGGCTTTATTGCACCTCTGATTAAATCAGCATAAGCCGGTCAACAGCCCGTAAAAAGCCTAGTGGTCAGACAGGCAAAGCCCAGTTCTGGCAGCTCCCAGGGGGTGAGATCTGGGCAAAAACGTTTGGAGCTCTCACTGCTCTACTGTACTGTAAGGGAAGTGCTGTTTTAGGATTACACAACGCCTGAGGTGACATATTGTATGGCCTTCAGTCACTGAGACGATGGCTGGATGGTTCTGTTAACTCACTGGAAGAACGGCAACCATGTTGGGGTAATCGGAGTTGAAGTCAATTCAATTATTTATATATACACATCACTGGTTCAATTCCATTTGCATTTTTAGGAACTATTAATTAATGGGAATGAAATGTGTTTATTTTTTAGGAATGCTCCTAGACAATAGGAGTATCAAGTCATTGAGTTCATATATAATGTTCATCAATTGTTGAACTAGAATTCACCCCCACCTCTTCCCTCCTATAAAAGATGTCCCCTCTCCATTCTTGCAAGAAGGGCCAATTACCCGGCTCTGAGTGCTCTCCCCAAACTCTTCTGGCAAAAAGGTCACAAGCCAAAAAGGTAAAGAGTTTGGATATGTATTTTTTGAAGTGTCTAATTTACTCTCCCAAGATTAGTAGAGGAACTCTGAAGTGACTTTGCAGGGTCTTTGTAGCAGGGGCGGCTCGCTGAATCAAAATACTTGCAACCTGGAGGCCTTTGTTGGCTCCCTGAGCTGGCTAATGCATTGGTGGACATTTTCAAAATGATAAATTGTTCAACAATGTGTGTTATGAAGAGGCGACTCTGTATCGCTCAGTAAGCTGTAATCGCATCCTAATGACATTTTTGAAGAAAATGTTTAAAGTAAATCATAAATCATACTGTGAGATTATAAATGAGGTTTACGGCATTTTTCACTTTTCAGATAGCTTTTGCACTACGAATATGTCACCCCTGGGCTTTAACTCAGCGGGCAAACACATTCTTGAGGCGACCCAGGTTCGAACCCAGTCAGTCACATCCAGACAAGGACATTGTTTGTGTACTGTATCTGCCCTCATACCTTTTAAAAATGGATTGTTGGGGGAAGAGACTCATTGTCTTTGGGCTTTAAGCTTCATAAAGGGCTAACATATTTGAGCTGTTCCTAGGAAGCCTAAGCTGTATTGGTGATGTTGTGGCCTGATTGACTCTTGTTACAGCGTCGTCCGGGTTTGGCCGGTGTAGGCCGTCATTGTAAATAACAATTTGTCGTTATCTGACTTGCCTAGTTAAATAAAGGTTCAATAAAAATAACTAAAATCCCGGCACCTCCCATTTTGGACCATTCAGGTTATCACTCCCGGACAGTGAGGGAGTGAGTCCCCTTTGACTTATCTGTCTATCTCTTCCATTTACTATCTTGTTGACTTGGCATATCTGATGAAATACTGAGGACCAATTAGTTTAAAGGGGAGCGCTTGACAGTATAATTAAAATTGCCACATGGTATCTTCTTCTTATAGTCTCAGGTTTCATAAAAAATGGAATAAACAGTTTTAACCTAGAGTGTTATCTATGAATGAAGTGGTGTAACAGTATAACTTTAGACCGTCCCCGCTAGCGTTTCACATCCGTTACACTCACCCCCCTTTTCCGCAGCAACCAGTGATCCGGGTCAACAGCATCAATGTAACAGTATAACTTTAGACCGTTCCCTCGCCCATACCCGGGTGCGAACCAGAGACCCTCTGCACACATCAACAACAGTCACCCACGAAGCATCGTTACCCATTGTTCCACAAAAGCCGCGTCCCTTGGAGAGCAAGGGGAACTACTACTTCAAGGTCTCAGAGCAAGTGACATCACCAATTGAAACGCTATTTAGCGCGCACCACCGCTAACTAAGCTAGCCGTTTCACATCCGTTACACTGCCCTTGATAACATAGCCTTTTGGACACTAGAGGCCTCTATCATATCAAATACTACAGAGTAGAGCTGGGATAAACCCGAAAATGATCTAGGGAGACGTGAAGGGTGAATGTTAAAGGAACAATTGGTGGCTACAACAATCAAACTAGTAGTAGTACTTTAAAGGGTAATAAGTACTTTAAAGGGTAATAAGTACTTTAAAGGATAATAAGTACTTTAAAGGGTAATAAAAAATAACTGTTGTCATAAACATAAACATTGTCATGAACCTATCGTTCTATTTATCGTTATCACGTTAATTCAGGCAATTTATCACAATATGGAATTTTTGTCAAAATCGCCCAGCTCAACTACACAGGAATGTAGTGTGTGTGTGTGTGTCTAAGTGAGCAATTTTTTGAGGTCGGTTGGAAAAAAATAGTTATCAAAATGTTGGTTTCAATATAAAAAAAATTACATTAAAGGCACTATGCATTATGTGGGTTGAATGCTGTAACAACACAGAATAAAACAATTAATAAAATGACGGTAGTGACGGTCCATTACTGTGTATCACTAAGAAACACAGACTGAACAAGTAGGCATGCAATGGATTATGGTCATTGTAGTTAATTACCTAGTTTAATTTTTAATTACCTAGTTTAATTACCTAGTTTTCGGCGCTATGTAGAATATTCGCCTGTTGGAAACTACAACTCCCTACGACTCAATCACGGACAGTCTTACTGACAGTTATGGCTGCTTTGTGTGATGTATTGTTGTCACTACCTTCTTGCCCTTTGTGCTGTTGTCTGTGCTCAATAATGATTGAACCATGTTGTGTGCTGCTACCATGTTGTGTTGCTACCATGCTATGTTGTCATGTGTTGCTGCCTTGCTATGTTGTTGTCTTAGGTCTCTCTTTATGTAGTGTTGTCTTCTCTCTTGTCGTGGTGTGTGTTTTGTCCTATATTTATATGTTTTTTGTGTTGTTTTTTTAAATTCCAGCCCCCGTCCCCACAGGAGGTCTTTTGCCATTTGGGAGGCCGTCATTGTAAATAAGAATTTTTTCTTAAATGACTTGCCTAGTTAAATAAAGGTTAAATAAAATAAATCAAATCAAATACTACATCGCACAGTTCAGGCTTGATCTGATTTATCTCTAGAGAAACTGCACAATGTGTGCATTGAGCTCCCAGAAAACCCATGGAGCTCACAAAACCTCCCAAAAATAACAGACATTTCAGGTAATCGCTCAGCTCTAGTGTGTGTGTGGACCTGTGTGTGTCATGGATGTGATCTAAACCCAGGTCTCCTATGGGACAAACCAACGTCTTCACCATAAGACCAAGAGAAAATTCCTCTTGTGACACTTATTTTGTATCGCAGTTTGTGCGTGCGCGTGTGTTCACACGTGTTGTTGGTTAAGTTTGCTAAATTGACAGTGATACCACACTTTGGTTTCTATCTCGGTCAGGAGGAATGAGAAAGTAACCGAAGGTCCTGTGATTTAGCCGTCAGACATTCATCCTGGCTATCCGTTTGTGATAAAAGACTGTCTTCTCAAGGATGCCTCAAGAAAACAACCAAAAACAACCTCCTCCCTGATGAGCTGCAGGCATGTGTCATATCATGTTTCGGCACACGCTGCATTCCAAGATCCAGAAAAACACCAGGACGTCCTGTGAAATCTGCCAAAAAAGGTATCCTGAAAAGATTACATTGTAAACATTCAAATAACATAAAGGACATGATTGAAGAGATGAGCAATAGACAGACAGGCCTCCCCCTTGCAACAATAGCACATTTTCCCATTCGTTTTCAATTCCTGATTTCAACTGAGTTGAGATGGAATTGACCCAAAACCCTTAAAAAAGGATACAAGTCCAAGCCAAAGCAATGTTACCACTGTTGTACACTCAATCAATATATATACCCTCTCTTCCTCAATATTTGTACCCCTATTCCTCAGCATCTGTGATTTCACCAAAGCCCCATATACTACCCAACACTGCGACCTGTATGCTTTGTTGACTGGCCCTTGCTCATATTTGTCGCCAAACCCGCTGGCTCCAGGTCATCTATAAGTATTTGCTAGGTATAGCTCCGCCTCATCTCAGCTCACTGGTCACCATAGCAGCACCCACCTGTAGCACGCGCTTCAGCAGGTATATTTCACTGGTCATCCCCAAAGCCAATTCCTCCTTTGGAACGCCTTTCCTTCCAGTTCTCTGCTGCCAATGACTGGAAAGAAGTGCAAAAATCACTGAAGCTGGAGACTCATATCTCCCTCGCTAGCTTTAAGCACCAGCTGTCAGAGCAGCTCACAGATCACTGCATCTGTACATAGCCCATCTGTAAATAGCCCATCTGTAAATAGCCCATCCAACTACCTCATCCCCATATTGTTATTTTTTTTTTTTAATGTTTTGCTCCTTTGCACCCCAGTATTTCTACTTGCACATTCATCTTCTGCACATCTATCACGCCCGTGTTTAATTGCTCAATTGTAATTACTTTGCCACTACAGCCTATTTATTGCCTTACCTCTCTTGTCCTACCTCATTTGCACACACTGTATATAGATTTATTTTCCTATTGTGTTATTGACTGTACGTTTGTTTATTCCATGTGTAACTCTGTGTTGTTGTTTGTGTCACACTATTTTGCTTTATCTTGGCCAGGTCGCGGTTGTAAATGAGAACTTGTTCTCAACTGGCATACCTGGTTAAATAAATAAAACGTTTTATTTATTTTTTTTATTAAAAAAAATTAAATCCAAGAGCCCCTTAGAGCCTACAGTAGGGATGTGGGCTGTCTGTCTGTCAGGAAGGGGGGCAGTCGTCTGACCTTTTCCATGTCTTTAGGCTTTCTGGATAACATTGGCTGCTGTCTGTCTTGTGCCCTGTGCTATGACATGCAAACACACACTCAGACACGCAAACATGTACGCACACATGAAGGCATGCACACCCATATGCACACCCATATGCACACCCATATGTACACGTACTGTACATACAGTATATACAGAAACACACTCACATACAGTACCTGCACTCACACACAGCAACAGTTTTCTGTACCACACAGTTTGCTAGACAACACAGAAACAGTTTGCTGTACCACACAGAAACAGTTTGCTAGACAACACAGAAACAGTTTGCTGTACCACACAGAAGCCGTTTGCTGGACCACACAGAAACAATTTGCTAGACCTCACAGAAACCGTTTGCTAGACCTCACAGAAACTGTTTGCTAGACCACACAGAAACCGTTTGCTAGACCACACTGAAACCGTTTGCTAGACCACACAGAAACAGTTTCTGAACAAAAATATTTTGTTTTTTTACCCCATATGTAAAAAAAAAAAACATATTTAAACTCATACAATGACTCTAAACGTTGTACCATCATAAACTGAAATTAGGCAAACTATTAGAATTTTAACAACCAGGATCTGCGATTTCTGCATATTGCACCTATATTAATGTACATTTACACATTTAGTCACAATCTTACACACATAACATTCCTCTCTGTAGTCCCCGCTAGGTGTTGTACGGCTGAGCGATAAGCCCAATGTTCACAAAGGAGCCATCAAGCTGCTGAGGCTGCGAATGACCTAGTGGCTAAAACCTGGACCGGATTCACTCCTACTAATACAACCTGGACCGGATTCACTCCTACTAATACAACCTGGACCGGATTCACTCCTACTAATACAACCTGGACCGGATTCACTCCTACTAATACAACCTGGACCGGATTCACTCCTACTAATACAACCTTGTACACGGCCACAACAATTGTACACGGCCATTAAGAAATGTGGCATGGTATTAGCCATGCAGACTCATGTATTTGGAGTGACCACTGACGAGGACTAGGTTGGAGTTCAACGATTTGGTATGTGGTATTTTGTTTCTCCAGTTAATTAGGAATTTGAATTGAATGTATGAAAGGGATGTTAGGTATTTTTTTTAAATTCTAAATGTTCTCAATTCTCAATGACTGAAAACTGTCAGGGACTGAAATTGCATTAACTGTGCCATCACGTTACACATTAAATAATAAGCTTTAACACTGGTTATCATGACCAGTTGCAATTGATATCTCCTTCCAAGAATAGGGTTAACCTCAGTAGCTATTCATAATGAGGAGGTGAGGTGAGAGGGATGTGCGAGAAGAATCCACCCCAAGTTTACTGATCCGTGCCTTGTTTTCCTGCCCCCTCCCTCTCCTACCGGTTGAATACACTCTCTCACTCTGACCAGGCTGTCTCTTCAGGCTAATGTTGCTCTCATTACCAACAAAGCATGGGTAGTCAGTAGCATGCCAACAGCAGAGCAGGGCAACACCAAGAGACTCACTAACTCTTCTAACTCCAGAATACCTAGACGGTGGCTATTAAAGTGAAAATATTGTATACTTTTTTTTGCTTCTTTAACTCCCAGGTCATTTGTTTCACCATGGAATTTGGGAAAATGAGTTTGAATCTCAAAACAGTGCTGTTGACCATGATGATGTTCAAATGGGGTAAGTCTCTCATTGCAAGTGATCGACATGACGCTACGGGACAGGGTGTGAATGTATCATAGTGCAAAAATGACATCCTGTAGCGCTTTCTTTAAAGTAGCAATATGCAGTTCAAACAATGACAAAGAAGTCTGAGGAATGAGACTGAAGAAATGTAGTCACTCTCAAAATCAGACAAAACTGTCTGGATCCAGGGACTGAACATCCATGATATAACAATTATAGTCTTAACCATGTTGTGAGGCTATACAGTGTTCGTATACATTTACATTGTTTACAAGCATTGGAGTAAAACAAGCTTATATTTTGGGTTCTAAAGGGGTACAACCGTTGAACTAAGCTCATGAGACATTTATAAGTTCTATTCTTTAAGAATCAATGGTTCTATATTATTAATTTGAAAGTACTTAAATGGAGGTAGCCATCACAGATTGCCTCTAAGAAGGAGAAGAGTTTGAATGTGAATGGAAGGTATGGCAGGGGTGTAAGCCCTTTCAGAAGAACAAGTGCGCCACTTGCCAGTTGTTGTGGGTGGCTTGTAATCTCCTTTCCTGAAAGCAACAGGTTGTGTGGAAAGATTATTGAAGGAAGCAAGTAAATATCTTAATGCCCCACAACACATTTCTGAAGTAATTTAAATCAGAAGCACCAACAGAAAAAGTTTACTAATTATTTTATAAATGGCAAAGTAATTAAATATATATATATGTGTGTTTTTTTTCATGTTTCGACATATGCAGTTGCTTTACTATTCTACTTTCAATTAATTTCTTCCCGAATATGAATGATATTCTACATCACAATAAACACAAAAAATTATATTTCCTACAGTTTCCAAACATTGTCCGTGTTTGAGAGCATCAAAACAAAATAGTGGCGGAGTAGTTATTTAGGATGCAAGGTGATTTGTCTTTAAACTTGTCGCCTGAGCTTTGTGTTCCCCTGTTTTCGCAAATCCACTGTGCCTTTGGTTTTTGACTCTCCTTGGCATTGGTTTGCATGGAACCCTAGTGTTAACTCTTCAAAATAATTGTTCTAAAGAATTCCCCTTTTTCCCCTTGGTTTCAACTGACGCTAGTACCTCCAACTCTTTACAACAAGTGGCCTGAAGAATTCCCCCTCGTCTCCCTGTTTTGAGAGATGCTGCTCGATGGTACAGCGGCAGGGTCTATTCATTACGACGATTCTGTTCCAAAATGTTTCTTAAACAGAATGAACCGGGGAGGGATCTACCTGCATTTGTCCAATAGACACTCTAATTTTAGTTGCAAAACGTTCGATTTTGCAACTGTTTGGACTTATGATTTCACCCCAGGAGTGGTTCTCAGGGAGGGGCTTGGCTGCTTTATGCTAATTTCGCCCCACACACTCCCAACTGAATAGGGAATCTGAAACAGAAAGATCGGAGGGGGGGGGGGTTAGGCGACTACGCGTTCATTGTTGCTCATAACCATGACAACCGGCCCTCAGACTCATTTCCAGGGTATTATCGGAGGGCCTCAAAAAAAGATTAGAATTTGAGGATAATCACTTTGAGCAACATTGTTTGCTTTGATCACGTGGGACCCAGTTGAATGAATATCTTATCTGGGGCTCGTTAAAATCAGGCGATTGATGAAAACGTATTATTGACACAAAGCTCGAGATATTAGTGATTAGAGTGAAGACTTTACATGAAATCAAGGTGTATCATTGAAACAAATGCTGAAATGTACTGCAAGTTTCATTGAGGAAAATAAGTTTCATTGAGGAAAACTGAAACCTGCACTGGAGTTTTGTCCACTGTTTCACAGTTCACCAGTTTATAATTCAGAAACGAATGCAGGGCCCATGTCAAATCATGCATGCAGAGATAGGCTAAACAAGAGTGAGCTCACTGATGAAAAATTCCATTGAGAGGCGAGCAAATGAATGGCCACAAAATGAGGTCGTAAACAAGGAGATATTTCTAATTCCCAGTTCCAGACAAAGAGGGCAGTGGTCACAAATCACCTTACAGGCCCTTACTCAACCATGCTGATCCCTAGCTCCTCCCCCAAATGGACCCCTAGCTCCTCCCCAACATGGACCCCTAGCTCGTGACAACATAGACAGAGAGAGTCAGCGAGAGAGAGAGAAAGGGCTGAATTCAATCATATCGCAGAAGTATTGCGGAAGATCCATGTTATAGCTCGTTTGAAATTTAAAGGCAAAGACCACATTCACAGTAAACGCTGCATATGTCGGCTCAATCGGAAAGTATCTTTACATTTTGACACGGATCTTCTGTGGTACTTCCGCTATACGGACTGAATCCAGCGCAAAGAGAGAGAGTGAGATGGAGGGAGGGAGAGGGAGAGAGAGATAGGGAGGGGGAGATGGAGGGAGGGAGAGAGAGAGGGGGCGAGAGAGGGAGAGAGAGGGGGCGAGAGAGGGGGCGAGAGGGAGAGAGAGAGAGAGAGGGGGAGAGAGAGCGATTGTTATTTATTACTATATTATTTAACCTTTATTTAACTAGGCAAGTCAGTTAAGAACAAATTCATCTTTACAATGACGGCCTACCAAAAGGCAAAAGACCTCCTGCGGGGACTGGGGCTGGAATAAAACAAATAAAAAATAGAAATAAATAACATGTAAATATAGGACAAAACAAACATCATGACAAGAGAGACAACACTACACTACACAAAGAGAGACCTAAGACAACAACATAGCAAGGCAGCAACTAATGACAACAACATGGTAGCAGCACAAAACATGGTACAAACATTATTGGGCACAGACAACAACAGAAAGGGCAAGAAGGTAGAGACAACAATACATAACGCAAAGGGTGTAGGGAGAGAGAGAGAGATAGGGAGAGAGAGAGGGGGAGAGAGAGAGGGGGAAGGGTTCTGTCAGATGTCAGTGACAGCCTGTCTTTCTTTCCCCCTCTCAACCTCCCTGGTCCAGGATCAGATCCATGGTAGAGCTGGCTGCTGTTCTGGACACTGTTGCCTTTCTCCACTGTCTTTCTTTCCCCCTCTCAACCTCCCTGGTCCAGGATCAGATCCATGGTAGAGCTGGCTGCTGTTCTGGACACTGTTGCCTTTCTCCACTGAGAGAGTAGAGGAGGGAAGAGGAGAGAGTAGAGGAGGGAAGAGGAGAGAGTAGAGGAGGGAAGAGGAGAGAGTAGAGGAGAGGGAAGAGGAGAGAGTAGAGGAGAGGGAAGAGGAGAGGGAAGAGGAGAGAGAAGAGGAGAGTAAAGATGAGGGAAGAGGAGAGAGAAGAGGACAGAGTAGAGGAGGGACGAGGAGAGAGTAAAGAGGAGGGAAGAGGAGAGAGTAGAGAGGAGGGAAGAGGAGAGAGTAGAGGAGAGAAGAGAGTGGAGGAGAGAAGAGAGTAGAGGAGAGGGAAGAGGAGAGAGTAGAGGAGAGGGAAGATGAGAGAGTAGAGGAGAGGGAAGAGGAGAGAGTAGAGGAGGGAAGAGGAGAGAGTGGAGGAGAGGGAAGAGGAGAGAGTAGAGGAGGGAAGAGGAGAGAGTGGAGGAGAGAAGAGAGTAGAGGAGAGGGAAGAGGAGAGAGTAGAGGAGAGGGAAGATGAGAAAGTAGAGGAGAGGGAAGAGGAGAGAGTAGAGGAGGGAAGAGGAGAGAGTGGAGGAGAGGGAAGAGGAGAGAGTAGAGGAGGGAAGAGGAGAGAGTGGAGGAGAGAAGAGAGTAGAGGAGAGGGAAGAGGAGAGAGGATCAGGATCAGATCCATGGTAGAGCTGGCTGCTGTTCTGGACACTGTTGACTTTCTCCACTGTCTGTTTGAACTGTTTGAAGTGAGAAGACCCACTGGACAAAAGATGTTTGAATCAATGTGGTTTCTACGTCATTTAAACAAAATAATTATATGTCATGCCATTGAATCAACGTGGAAAACTGATTGGATTCCTCAACTTAGGGGAATTTCATATTTGTCGCAGAACTTGTAAACTAAATCCAATGTCATGGTGAAATTGTTTGTTGATTTCACATTGAATTCACGTTAGTTGACAACTCAACCAAATGAAAATAAAAAACAGACGGTGAATTGACATCTGTGCCCAGTGGGTGGAGAGTTGGGAGAAATGGACAGGAGAAGAGAGTAGAGGAGGGAAAAGAGGAGAGAGAAGAGGACAGGGTAGAGGAGGAACGAGGAGAGAGTAAAGAGGAGGGAAGAGGAGAGAGAAGAGAGGAGGGAAGAGGAGAGAGTAGAGGAGAGGGAAGAGGAGAGAGTAGAGGAGGGAAGAGGAGAGAGAAGAGGACAGAGTAGAGGAGGGACGAGGAGAGAGTAAAGAGGAGGGAAGAGGAGAGAGAAGAGGACAGACTAGAGGAGGGACGAGGAGAGAGTAAAGAGGAGGGAAGAGGAGAGAGAAGAGGACAGACTAGAGGAGGGACGAGGAGAGAGTAAAGAGGAGGGAAGAGGAGAGAGTAGAGAGGAGGGAAGAGGAGAGAGTAGAGGAGGGAAGAGGAGAGTAGAGGAGGGAAGAGGAGAGAGAAGAGGACAGAGTAGAGGAGGGACGAGGAGAGAGTAAAGAGGAGGGACGAGGAGAGAGTAGAGAGGAGGGAAGAGGAGAGAGTAGAGAGGAGGGAAGAGGAGAGAGTAGAGAGGAGGGAAGAGGAGAGAGTAGAGGAGGTAAGAGGAGAGAGTAGAGGACGGAAGAGGAGAGAGTAGAGGAGGGAAGAGGAGAGAGTAGAGGAGGGAAGAGGAGAGAGTAGAGGAGGGAAGAGGAGAGAGTAGAGGAGAGGGAAGAGGAGAGAGTAGAGGAGAGGGAAGAGGAGAGGGAAGAGGAGAGAGAAGAGGAGAGTAAAGATGAGGGAAGAGGAGAGAGAAGAGGACAGAGTAGAGGAGGGACGAGGAGAGAGTAAAGAGGAGGGAAGAGGAGAGAGTAGAGAGGAGGGAAGAGGAGAGAGTAGAGGAGAGAAGAGAGTGGAGGAGAGAAGAGAGTAGAGGAGAGGGAAGAGGAGAGAGTAGAGGAGAGGGAAGATGAGAGAGTAGAGGAGAGGGAAGAGGAGAGAGTAGAGGAGGGAAGAGGAGAGAGTGGAGGAGAGGGAAGAGGAGAGAGTAGAGGAGGGAAGAGGAGAGAGTGGAGGAGAGAAGAGAGTAGAGGAGAGGGAAGAGGAGAGAGTAGAGGAGAGGGAAGATGAGAAAGTAGAGGAGAGGGAAGAGGAGAGAGTAGAGGAGGGAAGAGGAGAGAGTGGAGGAGAGGGAAGAGGAGAGAGTAGAGGAGGGAAGAGGAGAGAGTGGAGGAGAGGGAAGAGGAGAGAGTAGAGGAGGGAAGAGGAGAGAGTGGAGGAGAGAAGAGAGTAGAGGAGAGGGAAGAGGAGAGAGTAGAGGAGGGAAGAGGAGAGAGTAGAGGAGGGAAGTGGAGAGAGTAGAGGAGGGAAGAGGAGAGAAGAGAAGAGAGTAAAGAAGAGAGGGAAGAGGAGAGAGTAGAGAAGAGGTAGAGGAGAGAGTAGAGGAAAGGTGGGTGTAGGTAGAGGAAAGGTGGGTGTAGGTAGAGGAAATGTGGGTGTAGGTAGAGGAAATGTGGGTGTAGGTAGAGGAAAGGTGGGTGTAGGTAGAGGAAAGTTGGGTGTAGGTAGAGGAAAGTTGGGTGTAGGTAGAGGAAAGGTGGGTGTAGGTAGAGGAGAGGTAGGTGTAGGTAGAGGAAAGGTGGGTGTAGGTAGAGGAAATGTGGGTGTAGGTAGAGGAAAGGTAGATGTAGGTAGGGGAAAGGTGGGTGTAGGTAGAGGAAATGTGGGTGTAGGTAGAGGAAAGGTAGATGTAGGTAGAGGAGAGGTAGGTGTAGGTAGAGGAAAGGTGGGTGTAGGTAGAGGAAATGTGGGTGTAGGTAGAGGAGAGGTAGGTGTAGGTAGAGGAAAGGTGGGTGTAGGTAGAGGAAATGTGGGTGTAGGTAGAGGAAAGGTAGATGTAGGTAGGGGAAAGGTAGGTGTAGGTAGAGGAAAGGTAGGTGTAGGTAGAGGAAATGTGGGTGTAGGTAGAGGAAATGTGGGTGTAGGTAGAGGAGAGGAGTTGGGTGAAACATTGTCAGAAGATGAAATTAGATGTACTGTTTATTTATCCTCGGGGCATCAGGAGAGGAGATGTACTGTTTATTTACCCTCGGGGCATCATGAGAGGAGATGTACTGTTTATTTACCCCTGGGGCATCAGGAGAGGAGATGTACTGTTTATTTACCCTCGGGGCAGCAGGAGAGGAGATGTACTGTTTATTTACCCTCGGGGCATCAGGAGAGGAGATGTACTGTTTATTTACCCTTGGGGCATCATGAGAGGAGATGTACTGTTTATTTACCCCTGGGGCATCAGGAGAGGAGATGTACTGTTTATTTACCCTCGGGGCAGCAGGAGAGGAGATGTACTGTTTATTTACCCTCGGGGCATCAGGAGAGGAGATGTACTGTTTTTTTTACCCTCGGGGCATCAGGAGAGGAGATGAAACAGGAGGAAGGGAATTCGATGACTCTGCTGTCTTTCGGGAAAGGTGACCAGTAGATAAATTGAAAGGAGAAGATAGTTGAGGAGAAGAAAAGATAGTTGAGGAGAAAAGAGGGTGGTAGTAGAGGGAGGGAAGAGGGTGAAAAGAGAAGGGTAGCAAAGAGGGGAGAGCAGAATAGCACAGGAGATTTGAGAGGAGAGGAGTTAAGGAGAAGAAAGGATTGAAGTGGCATTCCACTGAAGATGGCTCCCAAAAATAACCATGCTTTTTCAAACTGCCAGGAACCCCAAAGGAGGATCCCAGTTTTTCCTGTTCCCAATTGGTTCCTTTATTCATGCACCTTGCTTGGTAAGCAAGGTAGCGACAGTACACCTTTGCCTACACAACATGTGATATTTCAGTTTTTTATTTTTAATACATTTGCAAAACTGTTTAACACAAACAGTTTTTGCTTTGTCATTATGGGGTATTATGTGTAGATTTATCAGTAGAAAAAACGATTTAATCCATTTTAGAATAAGGCTGTAACGTAACAAAATATGAAAAAAGTAAAGAGGTCTGAATAATTTCCGAATAAACTATAAGTAAGGGTCAGTTCCAGCATACTTAGTCAATGACTTTCCAGACATCTCAGTACCACAGAGCAGTCCTAGAAAGTCTGCAGAAAGTGCTCATTGACTACCCAGAAGGATTCAATTGCCAATTGAAATGGGGTTGGGATTAGACACAACTAGAATAAATTAAGATTACAATCAGGATGATCTCCAGGAAGATTCACATTCGATGCAGGATTGTGGCAAAGTAAACATCACATTTCTCAGACTCAGCAACTACTCTGGGTTTTATTCATTAGAGAATATAATAGAAAACGTTCTAAAACATTTTGCAATTGAAAACAAAATATCTTATTTCTACATGGACAAGTCCAAATAGTGCCTCACTGTTTCAGTTATTTTCTTCTGTTTTCTGCCAAATGAACACAACCCTGGTCTGGACTGTCTGGTCGGCCTTGACTGACAGCCGAGCCTGTATCATCACCACACACTCTGCTGACCCCCAAGTCCAGAGTGACTGGCATCCCACGCCCATGGCCAGGTTCCACAGACATAAAAGGCATAGCTACGTTAGATAAGCACCAGTGAACAGGGAAGGTGGTGACATCACAACAGTGAACTGTCTTGGCTATGACTTGCCCTCTTTTAGAGGTTGGAGTGGGAGAGAAGGGGTTGTGTGGGATAGCGAGTGTGTGTTTGGGAAGGGGATTTGAATGAGGAGGTGCTGTGTGTGTGTGTGTGTGTGTGTGTGTGTGTGTGTGTGTGTGTGTGTGTGTGTGTGTGTGTGTGTGTGTGTGTGTGTGTGTGTGTGCTTGTGTGCTAGAGAGTGCATGCATGCTTACGGTAGGGGGTTTTGGGCAAAAAAGCTGGAATGGGGAGGGAGAAATGTGTGTGTGAGAGGGAGATGGAGGGTGGTGTTGAGCAGAGAGGTTAGGACCCTGCAGTCCATCAGAGCTGCTGAGTGGAGAGTGGAGGCAGGTGTGGGAGACGGCTGTCAAGTCTGGCCGCCCCCAGAGGAGCCTCCCTTTGAGTGTGTGTGTGCAGTATCAGGTGCAGGTAAACATGAGTCTGTACCAGTAATCTATAGTGAGTCAGGACCTGTCATCTATAGTGAGTCAGAACCAGTCATCTATAGTGAATCTGTACAGGCCATCTACAGTGAGTCAGGACCAATCATCTACAGTGAGCCAGGACCTGTCATCTATAGTGAGTCAGGCCCAGTCATCTGTAGTGAGTCAGGACCAGTCATCTGTAGTGAGTCAGGCCCAGTCATCTATAGTGAGTCAGGCCCAGTCATCTATAGTGAGTCAGGCCCAGTCATCTATAGTAAGTCAGGACCAGTCATCTGTAGTGAGTCAGTACCAGTCATCTATAGTGAGTCAGAATGTGTGTCAAGACCATCATCTATAGTAAGTCAGGACCAGTCATCTGTAGTGAGTCAGGCCCAGTCATCTATAGTGAGTCAGGCCCAGTCATCTATAGTGAGTCAGAATGTGTGTCAAGACCATCATCTATAGTAAGTCAGGACCAGTCATCTGTAGTGAGTCAGGCCCAGTCATCTATAGTGAGTCAGAATGTGTGTCAAGACTATCATCTATAGTAAGTCAGGACCAGTCATCTATAGTAAGTCAGGACCAGTCATCTGTAGTGAGTCAGGCCCAGTCATCTATAGTGAGTCAGGCCAAGTCATCTATAGTGAGTCAGGCCAAGTCATCTATAGTGAGTCAGTACCAGTCATCTTTAGTGAGTCAGAATGTGTGTCAGGACCATCATCTATAGTAAGTCAGGACCAGTCATCTGTAGTGAGTCAGGCCCAGTCATCTATAGTGAGTCAGGCCAAGTCATCTATAGTGAGTCAGGCCAAGTCATCTATAGTGAGTCAGAACCAGTCATCTATAGTGAATCTGTACAGGCCATCTACAGTGAGTCAGGACCAGTCATCTACAGTGAGTCAGAACCAGTCATCTACAGTGAGTCAGGACCAGTCATCTACAGTGAGTCAGAACCAGTCATCTATAGTGAGTCAGGACCAGTCATCTACAGTGAGTCAGAATGTGAGTCAGGACCTGTCATCTATAGTGAGTCAGAACCAGTCATCTATAGTGAGTCTGTCAGGCCATCTACAGTGAGTCAGGACCAGTCATCTACAGTGAGTCAGAACCAGTCATCTATAGTGAGTCAGAATGTGAGTCAGGACCATCATCTATAGTGAGTCAGGACCAGTCGTCTATAATGAGTCAGGACCAGTCATCTATAGTGAGTCAGGCTCAGTCATCTATAGTGAGTCAGGCCCAGTCATCTATAGTGAGTCAGTACCAGCCATCTATAGTGAGTCAGAATGTAAGTCAGGACCATCATCATAGTGAGTCAGGACCAGTCATCTATAATGAGTCAGGACCAGTCATCTATAGTGAGTCAGGCCCAGTCATCTATAGAGAGTCAGAATGTGAGTCAGGACCATCATCTGTAGGAAGTCAGGACCAGTAATCGATAGTGAGTCAGAACCAGTCATCTACAGTGAGTCAGTCTGTACAGGCCATCTACAGTGAGTCAGTCTGTACAGGCCATCAACAGTGAGTCAGGACCAGTCATCTACAGTCAGTCAGGACCAGTCATCTATATTGAGTCAGGACCAGTCATCTAAAGCAGGGCTGCCCAACCCTCTTTCTGGAGATCTACGGTCCTGTGGGTTTTCAGTCCAACCCAAATTGAACACACCTTATTCTACTAATTAGCTGCTCAACAAGACCTTAACTAACTGAATCAGATATGCTAAATTAGGGTTGGACTGAAAACCTACAGGACAGTAGATCTCCAGGAGGAGGGATGGGCAGCCCTGATCTATAGTGAGTCAGAACCAGTAGTCTATAATGTGTCAGAACCAGTCGTCTATAGTGAGTCAGGCCCAGTCATGTATAGTGAGTAAGGGCCAGTCATCTATAGTGAGTCAGGACCAGTCGTCTATATTGAGTCAGGACCAGTCATCTATATTGAGTCTGTACCAGTCATCTATAGTGAGTCAGGACCAGTCATCTACAGTGAGTCAGAACCAGTCATCTACAGTGAGTCAGGACCAGTCATTTATAGAGTCAGGACAAGTCATCTATATTGAGTCAGGACCAGTCATCTATACTGAATCAGAACCAGTCGTCTATAGTGAGTCAGAACCAGTCGTCTATAGTGAGTCAGGACCAGTCATCTATAGTGAGTCAGGACCAGTCATCTATAGTGAGTCAGAACCAGTCATCTATATTGAGTCTGTACCAGTCATCTATAGTGAGTCAGGACAAGTAATCTATAGTGAGTCAGAACCAGTCATCTATATTGAGTCTGTACCAGTCATCTATATTGAGTCTGTACCAGTCATCTATAGTGAGTCAGGACCAGTCATCTAAAGCAGGGCTGCCCAACCCTCTTTCTGGAGATCTACGGTCCTGTGGGTTTTCAGTCCAACCCAAATTGAACACACCTTATTCTACTAATTAGCTGCTCAACAAGACCTTAACTAACTGAATCAGATATGCTAAATTAGGGTTGGACTGAAAACCTACAGGACAGTAGATCTCCAGGAGGAGGGTTGGGCAGCCCTGATCTATAGTGAGTCAGAACCAGTAGTCTATAATGTGTCAGAACCAGTCATCTATAGTGAGTCAGGACAAGTAATCTATAGTGAGTCTGTACCAGTCATCTATATTGAGTCTGTACCAGTCATCTATATTGAGTCTGTACCAGTTATCTATATTGAGTCTGTACCAGTCATCTATAGTGAGTCAGAACCAGTCATCTATAGTGAGTCAGGACAAGTCATCTATATTGAGTCAGGACCAGTCATCTATATTGAGTCAGGACACGTCATCTATAGTGAGTCAGGACAAGTCATTTATAGAGTCAGGACAAGTCATCTATATTGAGTCAGGACCAGTCATCTATACTGAATCAGAACCAGTCGTCTATAGTGAGTCAGAACCAGTCGTCTATAGTGAGTCAGGACCAGTCATCTATAGTGAGTCAGGACCAGTCATCTATAGTGAGTCAGAACCAGTCATCTATATTGAGTCTGTACCAGTCATCTATAGTGAGTCAGGACAAGTAATCTATAGTGAGTCAGAACCAGTCATCTATATTGAGTCTGTACCAGTCATCTATATTGAGTCTGTACCAGTCATCTATAGTGAGTCAGGACCAGTCATCTAAAGCAGGGCTGCCCAACCCTCTTTCTGGAGATCTACGGTCCTGTGGGTTTTCAGTCCAACCCAAATTGAACACACCTTATTCTACTAATTAGCTGCTCAACAAGACCTTAACTAACTGAATCAGATATGCTAAATTAGGGTTGGACTGAAAACCTACAGGACAGTAGATCTCCAGGAGGAGGGTTGGGCAGCCCTGATCTATAGTGAGTCAGAACCAGTAGTCTATAATGTGTCAGAACCAGTCATCTATAGTGAGTCAGGACAAGTAATCTATAGTGAGTCTGTACCAGTCATCTATATTGAGTCTGTACCAGTCATCTATATTGAGTCTGTACCAGTTATCTATATTGAGTCTGTACCAGTCATCTATAGTGAGTCAGAACCAGTCATCTATAGTGAGTCAGGACAAGTCATCTATATTGAGTCAGGACCAGTCATCTATATTGAGTCAGGACACGTCATCTATAGTGAGTCAGGACAAGTCATTTATAGAGTCAGGACAAGTCATCTATATTGAGTCAGGACCAGTCATCTATACTGAATCAGAACCAGTCGTCTATAGTGAGTCAGAACCAGTCGTCTATAGTGAGTCAGGACCAGTCATCTATAGTGAGTCAGGACCAGTCATCTATAGTGAGTCAGAACCAGTCATCTATATTGAGTCTGTACCAGTCATCTATAGTGAGTCAGGACAAGTAATCTATAGTGAGTCAGAACCAGTCATCTATATTGAGTCTGTACCAGTCATCTATATTGAGTCTGTACCAGTCATCTATAGTGAGTCAGGACCAGTCATCTAAAGCAGGGCTGCCCAACCCTCTTTCTGGAGATCTACGGTCCTGTGGGTTTTCAGTCCAACCCAAATTGAACACACCTTATTCTACTAATTAGCTGCTCAACAAGACCTTAACTAACTGAATCAGATATGCTAAATTAGGGTTGGACTGAAAACCTACAGGACAGTAGATCTCCAGGAGGAGGGTTGGGCAGCCCTGATCTATAGTGAGTCAGAACCAGTAGTCTATAATGTGTCAGAACCAGTCATCTATAGTGAGTCAGGACAAGTAATCTATAGTGAGTCTGTACCAGTCATCTATATTGAGTCTGTACCAGTCATCTATATTGAGTCTGTACCAGTTATCTATATTGAGTCTGTACCAGTCATCTATAGTGAGTCAGAACCAGTCATCTATAGTGAGTCAGGACAAGTCATCTATATTGAGTCAGGACCAGTCGTCTATATTGAGTCAGGACCAGTCGTCTATATTGAGTCAGAACCAGTCATCTATAGTGAGTCAGAACCAGTCATCTACAGTGAGTCAGGACCAGTCATTTATAGAGTCAGGACCAGTCATCTATATTGAGTCAGGACAAGTCATCTATATTGAGTCAGGACCAGTCGTCTATATTGAGTCAGGACCAGTCATCTATATTGAGTCAGAACCAGTCGCCTATAGTGAGTCAGAACCAGTCGTCTATAGTGAGTCAGGACCAGTCATTTATAGTGAGTCAGGACCAGTCATCTATAGTGAGTCAGAACCAGTCAGCTATATTGAGTCAGAACCAGTCATCTATATTGAGTCTGTACCAGTCATCTATAGTGAGTCAGGACAAGTAATCTATAGTGAGTCAGGACCAGTCGTCTATATTGAGTCAGAACCAGTCGTCTATAGTGAGTCAGGACCAGTCGTCTATAGTGAGTCAGGACCAGTCATCTATAGTGAGTCAGAACCAGTCATCTATAGTGAGTCAGAACCAGTCATCTATACTGAGTCTGTACCAGTCATCTATATTGAGTCTGTACCAGTCATCTATATTGAGTCTGTACCAGTCATCTATATTGAGTCTGTACCAGTTATCTATATTGAGTCTGTACCAGTCATCTATAGTGAGTCAGAACCAGTCACCTATATTGAGTCTGTACCAGTCATCTATATTGAGTCTGTACCAGTCATCTATAGTGAGTCTGTACCAGTCATCTATATTGAGTCTGTACCAGTTATCTATATTGAGTCTGTACCAGTCATCTATAGTGAGTCAGAACCAGTCACCTATATTGAGTCTGTACCAGTCATCTATATTGAGTCTGTACCAGTCATCTATAGTGAGTCAGGACCAGTCATCTATAGTGAGTCAGAACCAGTCATCTATATTGAGTCTGTACCAGTCATCTATAGTGAGTCAGGACCCAAATCAAATCAAATTTATTTATATAGCCCTTCGTACATCAGCTGATTTCTCAGTGCTGTACAGAAACCCAGCCTAAAACCCCAAACAGCAAGCAATGCAGGTGTAGAAGCACGGTGGCTAGGAAAAACTCCCTAGAAAGGCCAAAACCTAGGAAGAAACCTAGAGAGGAACCAGGCTATGTGGGGTGGCCAGTCCTCCTCTGGCTGTGCCGGGTGGAGATTATAACAGAACATGGCCAAGATGTTCAAATGTTCATAAATGACCAGCATGGTCCAATAATGATAAGGCAGAACAGTTGAAACTGGAGCAGCAGCACGGCCAGGTGGACTGGGGACAGCAAGGAGTCATCATGTCAGGTAGTCCTGAGGCATGGTCCTAAGGCTCAGGTCCTCCGAGAGAGAGAAAGAAAGAGAGAAAGAGAGAATGAGAGAGAGCACACTTAAATTCACACAGGACACTGAATAGGACAGGATAAGTACTCCAGATATAACAAACTGACCCTAGCCCCCGGACATATAAACTACTGCAGCATAAATACTGGAGGCTGAGACAGGAGGGGTCAGGAGACACTGTGGCCCCATCCGAGGACACCCCCGGACAGGGCCAAACAGGAAGGATATAACCCCACCCACTTTGCCAAAGCACAGCCCCCACACCACTAGAGGGATATCTTCAACCACCAACTTACCATCCTGAGACAAGGCTGAGTATAGCCCACAAAGATCTCCGCCACGGTACAACCCAAGGGGGGGGGGGGGGGGGGCGCCAACCCAGACAGGATGATCACATCAGTGACTCAACCCACTCAGGTGACACACCCCTCCCAGGGACGGTATGAGAGAGCCCCAGTAAGCCAGTGACTCAGCCCCTGTAATAGGGTTAGAGGCAGAGAATCCCAGTGGAAAGAGGGGAACCGGCCAGGCAGAGACAGCAAGGGCGGTTCGTTGCTCCAGAGCCTTTCCGTTCACCTTCCCACTCCTGGGCCAGACTACACTCAATCATATGACCCACTGAAGAGATGAGTCTTCAGTAAAGACTTAAAGGTTGAGACCGAGTTTGCGTCTCTGACATGGGTAGGCAGACCGTTCCATAAAAATTGAGCTCTATAGGAGAAAGCCCTGCCTCCAGCTGTTTGCTTAGAAATTCTAGGGACAATTAGGAGGCCTACGTCTTGTGACCGTAGCGTCCGTGTAGGTATGTACGGCAGGACCAAATCAGAGAGATAGGTAGGAGCAAGCCCATGTAATGCTTTGTAGGTTAGCAGTAAAACCTTGAAATCAGCCCTTGCTTTGACAGGAAGCCAGTGTAGGGAAGCTAGCACTGGAGTAATATGATCACATTTTTTGGTTCTAGTCAGGATTCTAGCAGCCGTATTTAGCACTAACTGAAGTTTATTTAGTGCTTTATCCGGGTAGCCGGAAAGTAGAGCATTGCAGTAGTCTAACCTAGAAGTGACAAAAGCATGGATACATTTTTCTGCATCATTTTTGGACAGAAAGTTTCTGATTTTTGCAATGTTACGTAGATGGAAAAAAGCTGTCCTTGAAATGGTCTTGACATGTTCTTCAAAAGAGAGATCAGGGTCCAGAGTAACGCCAAGGTCTTTCACAGTTTTATTTGAGACGACTGTACAACCATTAAGATTAATTGTCAGATTCAACAGAAGATCTCTTTGTTTCTTGGGACCTAGAACAAGCATCTCTGTTTTCTCCAAGTTTAAAAGTAGTAAGTTTGCTGCCATTCACTTCCTTATGTCTGAAACACATGCTTCTAGCGAGGGCAATTTTGGGGCTTCACCATGTTTCATTGAAATGTACAGATGTGTGTCATCCGCATAGCAGTGAAAGTTAACATTATGTTTTCAAATGACATCCCCAAGAGGTAAAATATATATTGAAAACAATAGTGGTCCTAAAACGGAACCTTGAGGAACACCGAAATTTACAGTTGATTTGTCAGAGGACAAACCATTCACAGAGACAAACTGATATCTTTCCAGTCATCTATTGTGAGTCAGGACCAGTCATCTATAGTGAGTCAGGACCAGTCATCTATAGTGATTCAGGACCTGTCATCTAAAGCAGTGCTGCCCAACCCTCTTCCTGGAGTTCTACCGTCCTGTGGGTTTTCAGTACAACCCAAATTTAACAGACCTTAACTAACTGAATATGAAATGCTAAATTCGGGTTGGATTGAAAACCTACAGGACAGTAAATCTCCAGGAAGAGGGTTGGGCAGCCCTGATCTTTAGTGAGTCAGAACCAGTCGTCTGTAATGGGTCAGAACCAGTCGTCTATAGTGAGTTAGGACCAGTCATCTATAGTGAGTCAGAACCAGTCGTCTATAGTGAGTTAGGACCAGTTGTCTATAGTGAGTCAGAACCAGTCATCTATAGTCGGGGCGGCAGGTAGCCTAGTGGTTAGATCGTTGGACTAGTAACCGAAAGGTTGCAAGGTAAAAATCTGTCATTCTGCCCCTGAACAAGGCAGTTAACCCACTGTTAAAATAAAAATAGTGAATCAGGTCCAGTCATCTATATTGAGTCAGTACAAGAACACAGACACACACAAAAACTACATTAAGTATCTTTAAGCCAATCAGTGCACTACACTTGCTACAAATTTGAACCAGAAATGAAACTAGATTGTTCCTTTCATGCCTATTTTTATTTGAATCTGTGGATTACTTCCTTTGTTTGCCATCATGGACCAGTGGATTCTATTTTGGTAAGTTCGGTGAAAAGTCCAAATCCGGGGCTCAAATCACAGTCAACACTTTAGCATACTTTTGTGTCTGTCTACCTGTATGTGTGTTTATGTGTGCATACAGCGCAAGTATGACTGGTGTATGAGCGTGTGCGTTTTGAGGATATTTATTTGTCTACATGCTTACGTAGAGATAGAGAGTGTGTACATGCATAGTACTTGAAGTTGTGAGTACAAGTTTATACCTGCGTACATGCATAGTATTTGAAGTTGTGAGAATAAGTATATACCTGTGTGCATGCACAGTACTTGAAGTTTTGAGAATACGTATATATCTGTGTACATGCATAGTACTTAAAGTTGTGGGAATACGTAACCTGTGTACATGCATAGAGCTTGAAGTTGTGAGTATACATACAGAATATACCTGTGTACATGCGTAAGTGTGGGTATATGCGGGCATTGTTATGTAATGTGTATGTAGACCATGTGTGTGTGAAGTGAGAAGTGAGAAGTGAGAACATGCAGAGAGCCTCTCAGTGATAATCTGCTCAGGTATCCTGCTATCAGGAGCTTAGAGGAGCAAGGGGATTGGCCGAAATCAGTCGGGAGGGATTAAGACCAGAGAAACGCTCTCAAGGTCAGAAAGGCTATCTGACCTGCCTCTAAGGAGAGTTGAAGATGGTGGAGTGGAAAAAAGGGTAACATTTTTAAAAGGGTGTATGTCAGGGTTGTCTACTTAGCCCGTTCTCATTTCTGGTAAATTTCCACATTTCAGTCATTTATTTTATGTCCGGTACAGCTTCACTGCTCACTGGAAGGCTAAGCCCATTTCTGGTTCACTCCAGGCTAAATTGAAGGTGCTGACAATATTTCAATACGTACAATATTGATACTGATTCACAGAGCATACTGTAAACAAATGACATGTTCCTACCCATATAGAGGGCCATATTCTTACTGTTCGAGATAAGATATAACATTAAATAACAGGTACATGAGATGTAAGATGTTAATATCATCTGCATTCGAGGAAAAGGTGCATGGGGCATGGATGCCCAGGGTAACATTCATCACCAATCTCAGGGTCTTCCTTCCTGGTTCTGGAGAGTCCTGATTGAGCTGATCATTATGAACCAGGTGTTATAGCACTGGGCTGGGAGGAAACAGAACACATGGTGTGGCTCTCCCAGGTCCCGAAGAGAACAATGTTCAATCTTATCACAATCCTCCATTATACAGCTGTAATTACCCAGTCAGTGTGACTATCATCATTATCGCAATTAGTGCTTTGAGCATAATGCATGAAAAATGTCTTAATTGTGTACTACAGAATCTTAATTGTTTTGGTTCCAAACTTCTGAAATAAAAAAACGAATGACCTAAATTCCTTCTCATGGGCATAGAGAGATGTGATCTTTTCTGTGCAACGAAGTCCAACTTCGGGACCTTTTTTTTCTCTTTACCATGCTACTTTTCACCTCAACGGGAGACTACGGACTAAGTCTACAAGTTTTTATACTCCGCCTGCTCTCTAAAGGGATTTGCCATGCAGCTAAAACCCGCCAAAAGCCCCACTGTAATCCTCTGAGTTCCTACAAACACAGCAAGCTCCATGCACCTTTAAAACTGAAATGAGATGTGACAACCTGCCTTCTGGCGAGCCAGCAAAGTGTTCCTCCATGAGTGGGCTACAGCGTGAGGTGAGGGGAGAGTGAGGTTAAACAGCTTGGCTTTACCCTCCATCTTTCTTACCCCATTACCCTCCATCTTTCTTACCCCATCACTGCTACCACCCTATCCCAGCATCCCTCACCAACAGGAGAGTTGGAGGAGGAGGTCAGGGGAGGTCGCTGGCCCTCCCTAAGCCCCCTGCATAACTTTTAGGGCTGCCATGGCAACCCTACTCCGAGTTTTGGGGGGAGTCATGTGTTTGCCAGTCCCTTTCCCGGATTCAGGGTTGGGCACACACACATGCACGCACAATAAAGGAATTCCTAGCTGCTTTCCAGTATCCAAGGGTCGCCGGTGGCAGGTGTGTGAGTGTGTGTGAATGAGTGTGTGTGGCTGTTCGAGACAGTTGAATGAATGAAAAACACAATAGCCTGCAGAGACCCCAGGAAGCACCCTGAGGCTTCTCTTTGAGTCTCGTTAGAACCTTTTAGACACTGTTCAGCATATTGCCTGCACACACTGAGCTTGCTTGCTATTGAGCTATCTTCTTTTGTAGATGTCTCTCTGCTTCAGATCAAGCCATAAGCTCTGGCTGTTGTGACAGAGCGTTCAACTAGTTGACAAGCTGATCAAGGGATTTCTCTTGGCCTGAAAGTAACTCTCTGACTTTGATTAGATGACCTCACAATGGGAGACTTTATCATGGACTCCATCACATTGAGGTTCCATTGTCAAATGAGGTTTGTATTTCAGAAAACATACTATGGATAACCTGTTCCCCTATGTTATGGTGTCTAAGTTATGGATTCCCATACTGCTAGGTTGGGGAACTTTCAATAATCACAGACAGAACTTCGGGAAAAGAACTTGCTCCAATCACAGACAAAAACTCTTTCCAAAGTGATTACATCACCACTCTGATGTTTTTGCAAACAGTCTCTAGTTGTGTTTACACAGTCAGCCCAATTCTGATATTTTTTGCCACTAATTGGTCTTTTGACCAATCAGATAAGATCTTTGCCAATAATCAGGCAATTCATCAGAATTCCTCCTTAGTTCTCAGTCCTTGCCAAACAATCTCTGTTAGTATCAGATCCACCCTAACCTAACATAGCAAGCATTTCTCTCTTTCTGGTCCTGTCGGTGGAGGTTATTTTCTGCACTGTTCAACATATCCAGTAAATGTGGAGGAGGAGTTAAGATGGCCTGTCACCTTGTTAACGTCCAAAAGTGGAATTTGCGTCACAGGCTCTCTTTCCATTTCCCCCGAAAACCGGATGCATCTGGTTGTTACCGAACCTGTTGAGGGTGGGGCCACCCTAACTGATACACAGGGTGTACCTAGATATACCTAGACTGATGGACATTTTGGCAAAGCCATCATGGTGACTTAGTTTCAGTAGGGTGAGTCTAAGGCATGGTGGTCATATTCCAAAGTGACTCTTTCCGCTCCATGTGTTTCTGAATAGCTGCCTCTAATACCTTGTTTTCAATACGGTGAAAGAAATTGAATAACTGAATAACAACTGACGGGCACTACCTAACTAACTAACTTTACTTGATTCCTGAAAAAAACTGGAAGAACTTATTCCCATTTCTCTTTTCTTTGGTCAATCACGAGTGTCGCCCTTGCGCTGTGGGTGTTCCCTGAGCGCCTAAGTTTTACCTCAGAGGGGTGTGATGAAGAGGTCAGTGGTCGTCGCAGACGGTCGCCGTTTTCACACACGTGGTCAGGGAGTTGATGTCACCTCCAAATGAGGGGCCCTGTGGTCATGGCAGGGAACAGGGCCTGTATTCATAAAGTATCCCAGAGTAGGAGTGCTGATCAGGTCCTCCCTGTCCCATATGATCGAAAAGATGGGCAAAACTGATCCTAGATCAGTGCTCCTACACTAAGATGCCCAGGGCTCTCTGTGTCTGATGCTGTCCGTCAATCTGTACCGGTGACAGTGACAGGTCCAGGGGTGTTAAGAGCTTATGTCCAAGGCCATCTGTCAGACACAGCTATAAGACGACCGACGGTGGAAAGCGTTTCCAACCGCGCTCCTAGCCAAACGTTGTCGGATTGGTCTACCTATGTCCCTACATGTCTCTGTCCCAAAGGAAAACCTGGCCAACATCACTAATGCTGTGTGTGAGAGATGAGGTCAATCTCTTGGACCATGTGCCACACCAACAGTGTCTGCAACATTCTTCCTTCCCTCCCTCCCTAACCCCATCCCTCCCTCCCTAACCCCATCTCTCCCTCCCTCCCTAACCCCATCCCTCCCTCCCTCCCTCCCTATCCCCATCCCTCCCTCCCTAACCCCGTCCCTCCCTCCCTAACCCCATCTCTCCCTCCCTAACCCCATCCCTCCCTCCCTCCCTCCCTATCCCCATCCCTCCCTCCCTAACCCCGTCCCTCCCTCCCTAACCCCGTCCCTCCCTCCCTCCCTAACCCCGTCCCTCCCTCCCTCCCTAACCCCGTCCCTCCCTCCCTCCCTAACCCCATCCCTCCCTCCCTAACCCCATCCCTCCTTCTCTCCCTCTCTCTGTCTACTCCCTTCATCGTTAATATCTTCCACTCCAATGAGAATTTCGGAACAGAACACTGATCAAAGTGTGGGGGATGGATGTGAGGGCGGATTTGGGATGGTGGGGTGGACGGTGGTGGGAGGTAGCTTGGGATGGTGGGGTGGACGTTAGAGGTGGGGGATGGGGGTCTGTTCAATCTGTGGAATGTGGACTGATTCCACACTGGGCTCACACAATTGGCCGGTGCAGGGAGATAGTGGATGGACAGAAAATCTCCCCTCCTCCTCCCAAAAGCGTCCTGCTCTATTCAGTTCACAGGAGGTTGGTGGCACCTTAATTAGGGAGGACGGGTAGTTGTAATGGCTGGAGCGGAATTAGTGGAATGTTATCAAATACATCAAACACCAGCCATTATTATGTTCCGTCTTCCCCTCAGCAGCCTCCTGTGGTTCAGCTCCATGTACCTACAGAGGGCACCGGGTCTGGCGAGAGAGGGCTCGAGCACAATACATTCAGTGTTGCAGATTTTTTTTTTCTCCCCATTTTCTATGAAAAACATAACCGACTCAAACTTTATGACAGTCAAGTTACTCACTGCCATAGTTGAGTTTTGATAGTGATTGTGATCATAAAAGTCTATTTAAACTGTTTGTATCCATGTGGTAATTACATGATCTGTGAAAAAACATCAACGGTCAATGACATGTGCTTTGTAACAAACTGCATGTGTAAATTAACAATTTACTTTGTAGTAAACATGGATTAGAATCAATTGAGTCAGAGTTCCCTGACACACTTCCTGAGAGGAAATGTGAGCGCTGAAGTGTTAAATGAGAGAGAGGTGCTATGGGATCAGGTTGTGCCAAGCTAACGACCTGGAGAAGTTAACCTAGCGTGCTAACTCGTAGTTATCCACCCCATAAACCTCACCTGTCGAGTGGACACTTGATAGTCTGCAGACCATGCATCTGATCTGCATCTTATCTGCCCTACCTTCAAGGGTTCTTGGCTGGAATTCCGTCAAGACACTTCTCCGCTCCCTGGAATCCCCTGTATGCCTTTGCCCAGTGCATTGGTCTCTCCTAAAAGGTTCCTCGGGAAACCTTTGTTTTAGCTTTACCATAGCAATTACTAAACAAACAAGGTAAATGTCAGCTAGATGGCACTCTCTCTTTTTTTCCTTGCTCAGTTGAGAGTCCTCTGGATTCTAGGCCTACACGCTACGAGGGAAAAATTTTCAGACTTTGTTGTCTAGGGGTGGTCATCATTCCCTTTGGGAGTGACAGGAAAGATTAGGACGTGAGACACCCCAGATGCCCATTGTTAACAATCTGT
Organism: Oncorhynchus mykiss; assembly: GCF_013265735.2. Taxonomy (NCBI): domain Eukaryota; kingdom Metazoa; phylum Chordata; class Actinopteri; order Salmoniformes; family Salmonidae; genus Oncorhynchus; species Oncorhynchus mykiss. The sequence goes on along the minus strand of NC_048569.1, from coordinate 13,004,333 downwards.
CAATGAGCACTAAACTAGCTACGCAAAACAAAGCCAACGGAAAAATACTTTGTAGTGCGTGGAGGGTTTCTTAACTTTAGTTTAGCACTGGGCGTCTACTGCGAAAGAGGCCATGAACTCTACAGTTGCTCCAGGACTCTCTGCTACACGATTTGTCCTTTCGAATTAAGGGAGGGGAAGATGAAAGGAAATGTCAGGGTGAATACACATATCAGGATTAGCACAGAGGGACCTACTAACTTTGGCCACGGTTCACTAAGTTGGCACTGCTATTTGTCCACCATCTAACCAGGTGGCTAAATGTTAGAGACACTCAAATGCTAAATAGTAATACATTATAAGTGTTTATGAGATGTTGTTGACAAAATTATGGGACCAGTTTTTTTGTTTCAAATTATGTTATGTGCTTCTTGATAAAGTACAAACATCTAGCAGAGGAAGCCTTTCGCATTCACTAAGTTTGATTGTGCTCTTTTTTATTGCAGCACGGGGGTGAGACGTTTTACAGCTGCTGAACAGCCCCAAAGAAACACAACTAAAATACCTCCAACTATGAACTTCTAGCAGAGTAGTGCAGTAGACTATCGATGTTTACAACTTCATAACATTTTTTGCCAATGTTTTTGTGTCAGAACCAATAGCCTACAAATCTGGACCAAAGCTGGTTGTGAATCGGCTTAGAGTGGCACTCAACAAAACAACATTGTGCAAGCACAGGGCTCACACGGTGTAGATATCTGGGAGATATTCAGAGGTGTACCGGCGTCACCCACATAGGATGTTATAGAAATATGGCATAAGTCCATTAACATCATACTAAACAACAACCCACTTTTCCTTCCAAAAATGTAAAGGACTCTCTTGTGTGAACACACCAAATGTGATGTGATAAATACAGAAAGTTGTGATGACTTGTCAGGGCATCTTGACTGTATTAGGGTAAACTGTCTATTTTGCACAACAATAAGCCTCTCCTTTTCTTCTCCTCAGGGATATTCTGCACGGCGACCAGTGACAAGTGTTTGTCTGGGCCCTGCCAGAATGGTGCCACCTGCGTGGACACCATGGACGACTATGCGTGCCTCTGCTCCCCTCGCAACGAGGTCCGCTACATGGGCAAAGACTGCGACGAACTCTACAACGCCTGCTCCTTTGCCCCCTGCTCAGACTGCACCAGCACCCCTGGCACGTCCGAGTACCACTGTGTCTGCCCGGAAGGATTTACTGGGGACAACTGCACTGAGGAAGTGGACGAGTGCCATAGCAACCCTTGCTCTTTTCCCCACACAGAGTGCATGGACCAGGTCAACAGTTACTTCTGCCGATGTCCACCCGGCTACGGAGGAGAGGACTGTGAAGAGCGGGTGACCGACTGCATCGACGAGCCGTGTCTGAACAATGGGACTTGTATACTGTTACAGGAGGGGTTTGAGTGTCACTGTGCACGGGGGTTTGACGGGGAGCATTGTGAAGAGGATGTGGATGAGTGTGCATCCCATCCTTGCCAGAACGGCGCTATCTGCATGGACGGCGTGGCCGAGTTTCACTGTTTCTGTGTGCCAGGCTTCCAGGGCTATAATTGCGAGATCGACATCAATGAGTGCGCCTCGCGGCCCTGCGAGAATAATGGGACCTGTATCAACGAGAAGGACCGGTATAAATGCCAGTGCCTCGTAGGGTTTACAGGTTAGTTGTTACGCCTTTTCAACACTCACTCCTGTGTTTGTACTCAGTCAGTCTCGAATTAAGTGTAATTTTCCAACCATTTTCGTAACCCTGTATCAGCCACAACTCCCTGTCTCTCACCTAACATTTCCTCCAGTGTGAGGGATATCTGATGCTCTGCTTTTTAATGTTTCTGGACATAATGTATCTGCAAGATCTCATATTAGTACTTCATTCACCATGCCAGAATGTTTTCACATTAAAGCTGACATCATCAGTAACAACAGGATGATTTCCTATTAACCAATGAGGGTGTGCGTTCGTGCCACAAAGAACAGTACAAATTGTGCAGAGACAATAATGAGGCTTGGCAGAGATGAATAATTATGATAATCTTGTCTTGTTGTTGTCATCTTACTAACTGCACCTTTAAGTGTACATTTGGTTCTGGATAAACAGAGAACTATAAGCATTTTAAGTACAGAGAGTAAGATGTTGGATTCAGGTCTCTAGTCTTATCTTCAGCTTGGCCCCTGTGGATATTGGCCCCTGTGGATATTGGCCCCTGTAGATAGGTCTCCCGTTGAGTGAGAGAAAACACTCCACAACTTGTACACTTCATTTCATACACTCACACACTTTTCTCAGCAGGTCTGGTCTGTGTCTCGGGGCTTCATGCTTATCTCTAATGGGGTGGGAAGAGTCAGCACTAATGCATTCCTTTGTCAGCATATCAGTGACGATAGAGATTTTCAAGGAAAGGGTTGAGACGGGCAACTGAGGCATTTTTACATTATCACTTGAGCTATCTAGAGGCATCAACAAGCAGATTCCATGCTACTGACTATTTATAGCAAGAGAAGCAAACACCAGAGTACAAATATGATTATCTTGCATTTACAATTTACAATTGATTTAGCTTGTGTTTCTTTCAGTATTGTCATAAGAGCAGAGAGGATCTACGGACAAGTTGACTTGATGTAGATGAGATGCAATGGTGCAGTCTGTGGAAGATATGTCCCCCTCCTAGTACATGATGTACAGTTCCTCACTGACTCCCACTCGGAGATGGTTTGTTTCTCATTCATTACATTCTCAGATTATTTTTCCTCTACCTCTCACAGGAGTGAATTGTGAGGTGGAGATAGATGAGTGCGAGTCCAACCCGTGCCGCAACGGAGCCACCTGCCATGACCTCCTTGGTCTGTACTCCTGTGAGTGTCTGCCTGGGTTCGAGGGCACAGACTGCGAAGTGGACATTGACGAGTGTGCCAGCGATCCCTGCCTAAATGGGGCCATCTGTCAGGACAAGGTGGACAGGTAACTGCCCAAGGCTTTTAGGATTGACTCACCAGACAGACACAAATCCTGTCCTTAAATTACTTTGGGGCCTGACTTCCGTTTTGGTGAGCTTAAGCCCCTCACATTGAGACAGGACATTATTTGTATTTATTAAGGATCCCCATTAGTTCCTGCCAAGGCAGCAGCTACTCTTCTTGGGGTTTATTATGGATCCCCATTAGTTCCTGCCAAGGCAGCAGCTACTCTTCCTGGGGTTTATTATGGATCCCCATTAGTTCCTGCCAAGGCAGCAGCTACTCTTCCAGGGGTTTATTATGGATCCCCATTAGTTCCTGCCAAGGCATGAGCTACTCTTCCTGGGGTTTATTATGGATCCCCATTAGTTCCTGCCAAGGCAGCAGCTACTCTTCCTGGGGTTTATTATGGATCCCCATTAGTTCCTGCCAAGGCAGCAGCTACTCTTCCTGGGGTTTATTATGGATCCCCATTAGTTCCTGCCAAGGCAGCAGCTACTCTTCCTGGGGTTTATTATGGATCCCCATTATTTTATTTATTTATTTCACCTTTATTTAACCAGGTAGGCTAGTTGAGAACAAGTTCTCATTTGCAACTGCGACCTGGCCAAGATAAAGCATAGCAGTGTGAACAGACAACACAGAGTTACACATGGAGTAAACAATTAACAAGTCAATAACACAGTAGAAAAAAAGGAGAGTCTATATACATTGTGTGCAAAAGGCATGAGGAGGTAGGCGAATAATTACAATTTTGCAGATTAACACTGGAGTGATAAACGATCAGATGGTCATGTACAGGTCATATTGGTGTGCAAAAGAGCAGAAAAGTAAATAAATAAAAACAGTATGGGGATGAGGTAGGTAAAAATGGGTGGGTTATTTACCAATAGACTATGTACAGCTGCAGCAATTGGTTAGCTGCTCAGATAGCAGATGTTTGAAGTTGGTGAAGGAGATAAAAGTCTCCAACTTCAGCGATTTTTGCAATTCGTTCCAGTCACAGGCAGCAGAGAACTGGAACGAAAGGTGGCCAAATTAGGTGTTGGCTTTAGGGATGATCAGTGAGATACACCTGCTGGAGCACTTGTTACGGGTGGGTGTTGCCATCGTGACCAGTGAACTGAGATAAGGCGGAGCTTTACCTAGCATGGACTTGTAGATGACCTGGAGCCAGTGGGTCTGGCGACAAATATGTAGCGAGGGCCAGCCGCCTAGAGCATACAGGTCGCAGTGGTGGGTGGTATAAGGTGCTTTAGTGACAAAACGGATGGCACTGTGATAAACTGCATCCAGTTTGCTGAGTAGAGTGTTGGAAGCAATTTTGTAGATGACATCGCCGAAGTCGAGGATCGGTAGGATAGTCAGTTTTACTAGGGTAAGTTTGACGGCGTGAGTTAAGGAGGCTTTGTTGCGGAATAGAAAGCCGACTATAGATTTGATTTTTGATTGGAGATGTTTGATATGAGTCTGGAAGGACAGTTTACAGTCTAGCCAGACACCTAGGTACTTATAGATGTCCACATATTCAAGGTCGGAACCATCCAGGGTGGTGATGCTAGTCAGGCGTGCTGGTGCAGGCAGCGAACGGTTGAAAAGCATGCATTTGGTTTTACTAGCGTTTAAGAGCAGTTGGAGGCCACGGAAGGAGTGTTGTATGGCATTAAAGCTCGTTTGGAGGTTAGATAGCACAGTGTCCAAGGACGGGCCGGAAGTATATAGAATGGTGTCGTCTGCGTAGAGGTGGATCGGGGAATCTCTGGCAGCAAGAGCAACATCATTGATATATACAGAGAAAAGAGTCGGCCCGAGAATTGAACCCTGTGGCACACCCATAGAGACTGCCAGAGGACCGGACAGCATGCCCTCCGATTTGACACACTGAACTCTGTCTGCAAAGTAGTTGGTGAACCAGGCAAGGCAGTCATCAGAAAAACCGAGGCTACTGAGTCTGCCGATAAGAATATGGTGATTGACAGAGTCGAAAGCCTTGGCAAGGTCGATGAAGACAGCTGCACAGTACTGTCTTTTATCGATGGCGGTTATGATATCGTTTAGTACCTTGAGCGTGGCTGAGGTGCACCCGTGACCGGCTCGGAAACCAGATTGCACAGCGAAGAAGGTACGGTGGGATTCGAGATGGTCAGTGACCTGTTTGTTGACTTGGCTTTCGAAGACCTTAGGTAGGCAGGGCAGGATGGATATAGGTCTGTAACAGTTTGGGTCCAGGGTGTCTCCCCCTTTGAAGAGGGGGATGACTGCGGAAGCTTTCCAATCCTTGGGGATCTCAGACGATATAAAAGAGAGGTTGAACAGGCTGGTAATAGGGGTTGCGACAATGGTGGCGGATAGTTTCAGAAATAGAGGGTCCAGATTGTCAAGCCCAGCTGATTTGTACGGGTCCAGGTTTTGCAGCTCTTTCAGAACATCTGCTATCTGGATTTGGGTAAAGGAGAACCTGGAGAGGCTTGGGCGAGTAGCTGCGGGGGGGGGGGGGGGGCGGAGCTGTTGGCCGAGGTTGGAGTAGCCAGGCGGAAGGCATGGCCAGCCGTTGAGAAATGCTTGTTGAAGTTTTCGATAATCATGGATTTATCGGTGGTGACCGTGTTACCTAGCCTCAGTGCAGTGGGCAGCTGGGAGGAGGTGCTTTTGTTCTCCATGGACTTTACAGTGTCCCAGAACTTTTTGGTGGCCTTCCTGAGCCAGGATTCAGACACGGCAAGGACATCAGGGTTAGCAGAGTGTGCTAAAGCAGTGAGTAAAACAAACTTAGGGAGGAGGCTTCTGATGTTGACATGCATGAAACCAAGGCTTTTTCGATCACAGAAGTCAACAAATGAGGGTGCCTGGGGACATGCAGGGCCTGGGTTTACCTCCACATCACCCGCGGAACAGAGGAGGAGTAGTATGAGGGTGCGGCTAAAGGCTATCAAAACTGGTCGCCTAGAGCGTTGGGGACAGAGAATAAAAGGAGCAGATTTCTGGGCATGGTAGAATATATTCAGGGCATAATGCGCAGACAGGGGTATGGTGGGGTGCGGGTACAGCGGAGGTAAGCCCAAGCACTGGGTGATGATGAGAGAGGTTGTATCTCTGGACATGCTGGTTGTAATGGGTGAGGTCACCGCATGTGTGGGAGGTGGGACAAAGGAGGTATCAGGGGTATGAAGAGTGGAACTAGGGGCTCCATTGTAAACTAAAACAATGATAACTAACCTGAACAACAGTATACAAGGCATATTGACATTTGAGAGAGACATACAGCGAGGCATACAGTAATCACAGGTGTTGAATTGGGAGAGCTAGCTAAACAGTAGGTGAGACAACAACAGCTAATCAGCTAGCACAACAACAGCAGGTAAAATGGCGTTGACTAGGCAGGGAGGGTCGGATTAACTACACACAGAGCCTGAGTGCGGCTGGGGCCGACAGATAAAACATAAACAAGCAGAATGGAGTACCGTGATTAATGGACAGTCCAGCATGCATCAGCTATGTAGCCAAGTGATCAGTGTCCAGGGGGCAGCGGTGGATGGGGCAGGGAAGCTAGACTGGCGAGTATTATCCAGGTTAAAAAAAGGTAAAGCCGCTAGCAGTGGCTAACAATGACTAAATAGCTTGTAGCTAGTTAGCTGGTTAGTTTCTGGAGGTTCTTGAATGTGTTCTAAAAATAAAAAATAATAGCGATTCCGTATCACATTGGGTGAGGCAGGCTACCGGAAGGTATAATCGAATTAAAAATCGAAAAGAGATTGAAAGTAAATATGGGTCCAGTGAGTGGTTGGGACGCGGCGATTCAGACAGTTAGCAGGCCTGTGCTAACAAGCTAACAGTTAGTAGGCCGGGGCTAAACAAGGTAGCAGTTAGCGGACCGGGGCTAAACAAGCTAGCAGTTAGCAGGCCGAATTAGCAAGCAAGCAGATAGCAAGGGCTAGAAAGTTAGTCTTTGGGGGACGTCGCGATGGGGTGAGTCTGTTTATGCTTCTTCATGCGGTGACATCGATAGACCGGTCGTGGGTCCGGATATTGTAGCCCAGGAGTATGCTTCGGTGGTAGCACAGGAGCTCTGGCCGGGCTAGCTTCAAGCTAAGTGGATGGAAACGCTAGCCAGGAGTAATCATCCGGGGTTGCGGTTAGCTAGTTAGCTAGTTGTGAAGATCCAGCTGAAAATGTTCCGTTTGCGGTGAGAATCCGGTGGGAATCCGGGGATAAAAATAATAGGTCCGTTATGCTCTGGTTAGAGTCGCGTTGTTCGAACTGGCGAGAGCTTTCCGAGCTAAAGGTTAGCTGATGACCAGTTAGCTGATGACCGCTAGCAATGGTTTGCTGGTAGTTATCTGGCTAGCTTCAGTTGAGGGGTTCCGGATCCGAAGTAAATATAAAAAATATGGGATATGACACGACAAGACGTCTGACTGCTACGTCATCTTGGCAGCAGCTACTCTTCCTGGGGTTTATTATTGATCCCCATTAGTTCCTGCCAAGGCAGCAGCTACTCTTCCTGGGGTTTATTATGGATCCCCATTAGTTCCTGCCAAGACAGCAGCTATTCTTCCTGGGGTCCTTCAACACTAAGGCAGTTATATACAAGTTATAATATTACATGACATCACATTCCATAACACTTTTCACAACACATTAAGTGTCTGCCCTTAGGCCACAACTCTACTACCACATATTATCTACAAAACAAAATCCATGTGTACATGTGTATGTGTGTGTGTAGAGTGTGTCTTACCATGTGTATGTGTGTGTGTCTTACCATGTGTGTGTGTAGAGTGTGTCTTACCATGTGTATGTGTGTGTAGTGTGTCTTACCATGTGTGTGTAGAGTGTCTTACCATGTGTATATGTAGTGTGTCTTACCATGTGTATGTGTGTGTAGTGTGTCTTACCATGTGTATGTGTGTGTGTAGAGTGTGTCTTACCATGTGTATGTGTGTAGTGTGTCTTACCAGGTGTATGTGGTGTAGTGTGTCTTACCATGTGTATGTGGTGTAGTGTGTCTTACCATGTGCATGTGTGTGTAGAGTGTCTTATCATGTGTATGTGTGTGTAGAGTGTGTCTTATCATGTGTATGTGTGTGTAGAGTGTGTCTTACCATGTGTATGTGTGTGTAGAGTGTCTTACCATGTGTATGTGTGTGTAGAGTGTCTTATCATGTGTGTGTGTGTGTGTGTAGAGTGTGTCTTACCATGTGTATGTGTGTAGAGTGTGTCTTACCATGTGTATGTGTGTGAGCTTTATCTCAATCATCCATCTGTTACATTTTTGCATGAATCTGTATTCGGCCCATTTGCTTTGTTGAATGTCAATGTAGCGATTGCAAATGACCCAGACTTCCTTTCCTACAGCTATGAGTGTGACTGTGAGGACACAGGATTCCTGGGTGACCACTGTGAGGAGGACATCCCTGAGTGTGCGTCTGACCCGTGTCAGCACGGCGCCACCTGCCTGGAGGGAGTCAAAGAGTATACCTGTCTCTGCTGGCCTGGTATGTGCACCTTACCATTACCCACCACATTTGCAGAAATGTTGTCAAACAGGGTTAAAAAGACAAACACTAAACTGATATGGTGCTGCGGTTGTCCATGTCTGGAGTAGGTACAGTTGTTCATATCTGGAGTAGGTACAGTTGTCCATGTCTGGAGTAGGTACAGCTGTCCACGTCTGGAGTAGGTACAGTTGTTCATGTCTGGAGTAGGTACAGTTGTCCATGTCTGGAGTAGGTACAGTTGTCCATGTCTGGAGTAGGTACAGTTGTCCATGTCTGGAGTAGGTACAGCTGCCCATGTCTGGAGTAGGTACAGTTGTCCATGTCTAGAGTAGGTACAGTTGTCCATGTCTGGAGTAGGTACAGCTGTCCATGTCTGGAGTAGGTACAGCTGTTCATGTCTGGAGTAGGTACAGTTGTCCATGTCTGGAGTAGGTACAGCTGTCCATGTCTGGAGTAGGTACAGCTGCCCATGTCTGGAGTAGGTACAGTTGTCCATGTCTAGAGTAGGTACAGTTGTCCATGTCTGGAGTAGGTACAGCTGTTCATGTCTAGAGTAGGTACAGTTGTCCATGTCTGGAGTAGGTACAGCTGTCCATGTCTGGAGTAGGTACAGCTGCCCATGTCTGGAGTAGGTACAGTTGTCCATGTCTAGAGTAGGTACAGTTGTCCATGTCTGGAGTAGGTACAGCTGTCCATGTCTAGAGTAGGTACAGTTGTCCATGTCTGGAGTAGGTACAGCTGTCCATGTCTGGAGTAGGTACAGTTGTCCATGTCTAGAGTAGGTACAGCTGTTCATGTCTAGAGTAGGTACAGTTGTCCATGTCTGGAGTAGGTACAGCTGTCCATGTCTGGAGTAGGTACAGCTGCCCATGTCTGGAGTAGGTACAGTTGTCCATGTCTAGAGTAGGTACAGTTGTCCATGTCTGGAGTAGGTACAGTTGTCCATGTCTGGAGTAGGTACAGTTGTCCATGTCTGGAGCAGGTACAGTTGTCCATGTCTGGAGTAGGTACAGTTGTCCATGTCTGGAGCAGGTACAGTTGTCCATGTCTGGAGTAGGTACAGTTGTCCATGTCTGGAGTAGGTACAGCTGTCCATGTCTGGAGTAGGTACAGCTGTCCATGTCTGGAGTAGGTACAGCTGTCCATGTCTGGAGTAGGTACAGTTGTCCATGTCTGGAGTAGGTACAGTTGTCCATGTCTGGAGTAGGTACAGTTGTTCATGTCTGGAGTAGGTACAGTTGTTCATGTCTGGAGTAGGTACAGTTGTTCATGTCTGGAGTAGGTACAGCTGTCCATGTCTGGAGTAGGTACAGTTGTCCATGTCTGGAGTAGGTACAGTTGTCCATGTCTGGAGTAGGTACAGTTGTTCATGTCTGGAGTAGGTACAGTTGTTCATGTCTGGAGTAGGTACAGTTGTTCATGTCTGGAGTAGGTACAGTTGTCCATGTCTGGAGTAGGTACAGCTGTCCATGTCTGGAGTAGGTACAGCTGTCCATGTCTGGAGTAGGTACAGCTGTCCATGTCTGGAGTAGGTACAGCTGTCCATGTCTGGAGTAGGTACAGCTGTCCATGTCTGGAGTAGGTACAGCTGTTCATGTCTGGAGTAGGTACAGTTGTTCATGTCTGGAGTAGGTACAGCTGTCCATGTCTGGAGTAGGTACAGTTGTCCATGTCTGGAGTAGGTACAGTTGTCCATGTCTGGAGTAGGTACAGTTGTCCATGACTGGAGTAGGTACAGTTGTCCATGTCTGGAGTAGGTACAGTTGTCCATGTCTGGAGTAGGTGCAGTTGTTCATGCTGTCAGACGACTGTAGAGTGAAAGAGGGGGGTGTCATAATGGCCTAATAGTAGTGCAGTTTGTTTAGGCTTTGAGTGAACAGTACTACAGTACTATACAGTGTATTTCCATGTCATTGGTTATCTTAGGTTATGAGGGGGAGAACTGTGAGATGGACATTGATGAGTGTGCTGAGCAGCCATGTGAAAACGACGGCGAGTGTTTCGAGCGTTCCGACACATCCCACTGGGAGATGGACTGGGAGTTCAGGTTCGCCGACGCTGCCGGATACCTGTGCCAATGTCAACCCGGGTTCGCAGGTGAGACGCAGTCCAATGAATGGAGAGGGGGTTTACTAACATTGAACGTTGCACAGGAGCAAATTTAAGGTTGGTTACTTTTTAAAATTGTTTTGGCCATTTCACACAGACAGAGAATAAGGTTGTTGGTGTTGTTTCTTTGTCTCTTTCCAGGAGAGAACTGTTCTGTGAACATTGATGAGTGTGAGTCTGAACCCTGCCAGAATAGAGGCTCTTGTGAGGATCAGGTGAATGGCTACACCTGTTTATGTCCGGAAGGATTTATGGGTAAGGTTTTCAAAAACTCTGTATACTTATGTACATCATTACAGCAGGACAGTATTATCGACACTGACTGTACAAAACATTAGGAACACCTGCTCTTTCCATGACACAGCTTTCTCCTGGACTCACCTGGTCAGTCTATGATCCCTTATTTGATGTCACTTGTTAAATCCACTTCAGTCAGTGTAGATAAAGGGGAGGAGACAGGTTAAAGAAGGATTTTAAAACCTTGAGACAATTCAGAAATGGATTGTGTATGTGTAACATTCAGAGGGTGAATGAGCAAGACAAAAGATTGAACTGCCTTTGAACGGGGTATGTTACTACGTGCCAGGCGCACCTTTTTTGTGAAGAACTGTAACGCTACTGGGTTTTCTCACGCTCAACAGTTTCCAATTGTCCACCACCCAAAGGACACAACTGTGGGAAGCATTGGAGTCAACATGGGCCTACATACCTGTGAAATGCTTTCGACACCATCCATGCCCAACGAATTGAGGCTGATCTGAGGGCAAAAGAGGGGGACTCAATATTAGGAAGGTGTTCATAATGTTTTGTACACCCAGTGTATATCCTTGTGCTGTTTTTATCACATCAGAAGAATGGACTGATCTGTAGATTCAATTCTAGGTAGATCGATCTTCAGAAGTCTGACTGAAATAGTGCATTGCATTTTCAGGGGAAATTTGCGAAATCAACATTGATGAGTGCGAGAGCCAGCCATGTCTGAATGGTGCATGGTGCGAGGATGGCGTGGCCAGCTACACCTGCCACTGTCCTGAGGCTGAGCCTGACAAGCTGCCCTGGGGTGGCCACCACTGCGGCATCCAGCTCCTGGGCTGCGTGGATCAAGAATGCCAGAATGGCGCCACCTGCCACCCGTGGCTGGAAGAGGAAGAGCATGGCCACACCTGCCTCTGCCCCCACGGCTTCTACGGTGAGCTCTGCTCCACACCCACCACCTTCTCATTCTCCAGTCCGGGCTTCATCCTTATCATGGTCACCCTGGAAGTGGAAGAGAGGAGGAGACGGAGGCATGCCGAGCACCACCACCACGGGAAGGGAGTCCGGCTACGCTTTCGCACCACCTTGCCCGACATGGTGCTCTTCTACCGTGGCGATGCTGACAGCCACCTCTTGCTGGAGATTGTGGGTGGAGGTCTTCGCGCCAAGGCCTTCTCGGAGGATGCCGAGCTGGAGGTTGCATTCTCTGGGCTGGTCAGCGACGGAGACTGGCACGACGCTGATGTGTACGTGAACGAAGAGGAAGGGCTGGTTTTTAACCTGAAAGGTCCAGGATGCGACAGCGAAGGGTGCACGGTGAAGGATGGTGGTCCCAACGGGCCACACTTCGTTCCCTCTGAGGCGTTCGGTCACGTCTACGTGGGCGGTGCCCCCGGAGAGTTGCTGGAGCACACGAAGAGTGGCCACGGGTTTGTGGGGTGTGTGGAGGACCTGCTGATCGACTTCAAGGACATTCTGCCCCAGAACCTCCCAGAGGAGCAGGCCAATGAGATGGAGCTAGGCTGTAGCAAGACAGAGTGGTGCGAACCTGACCCCTGCTCCGGTCAAGGCCACTGTGTGGACCTGTGGATCAGCCACCGCTGTGACTGCTACCGGCCCTACCACGGTCACAGCTGCGCCGATGGTAAGCAACATTTACCTTCCAACAATGTATCTGATAATACAGTCTTCTGAGAAAGACATACATTTAGAACATTCCATCCAGACCATTTTCTAATTAACCTCATTTGCAATTCCAAGAGCACTAGCTCACTTCATCAAAGTACTTTTTCTAAGATATTTGTCTTCACTTTTTGATTAGTAATTTGCCCTAAGGTTTGGTTACAATTTATTTGGATTGCCCGGATAGTCCAACGGTAGACGCTTTACAGATGGCCATACTATCAACAAACTATCTGTTGACAACCAACTGATTGCTAAGGTTAAGGTTAGGATTAGGATACGGATTTAGGGCTAGGGTTAGTAGATAGTTAGTTCAAATGTTACTGACTATCCAAATAAAGTGTTACCTAATGTCTTTCTATGGCCAGGCCAGGTACACATGGTTTATTCCTCTGGTTTAAGTTTGTATTTATTTCCTTTTATCTGTTCTGACAGAGTTCCCCTCCTGGACATACAGTCATGAGGAAACTGTGAGCTACAGTGCCTATGACATTGGCACTGATCACGGCGCCAACTTCAGCGTCTCCTTCTTCCTGCGGTCTCTGAAGCCCGATGGCCTGCTCTTCCAGCTGAGGCGACCCGGAGAGGACGGAGAAGAGGGCGAGGCCTACTTTAATGTTTTCCTGGGCATGGGGAGAGTCCTGGTCAGCTCCGTCCCCGAAAGCCACCCACTGACGGCACCCATAGTCGTGACCACCGGCAAGAAGCAACTTCTACACGTCGAGGTCCAGTATGGACGGGTGTTCTTCCAGCACGCCGGCCTGCGCTACGGAATAGGTGAGGTTCCCGAGGTGGAGGTGCACAGTGGGGACCTGGCCTACGTAGGGGGTCTCCCCAGGGAGGGGGAAAACTCTGAGGCCTGGGGGGGACACTTCAAGGGCTGCCTTCAGGACCTGCGTCTGGACGGAGCGCATCTGGACGTGGATGCATGGAACAGCACACTAAATAACTCAGAGGGGGAGATCTACTTCCCCGCCGATGCTGAGAATGTAGAGCCGGGCTGTATTAGCGACAACACCTGCCAGGTAAGACTGACTACACTCATACCAGGACTACACTCATACCAGGACCCCTATTGTAATAATGTGTAATATTATTGTATTAACCAGAAGCGGGCCATGGTATAAGACAACTGACACATTACTATTATTTATTGAGCTGTTGGTTAAGGGCTTGTAAGTAAGCATTTCACGGTAAGGTATACCTGTTGTATTCTGCGCATGTGACAAATACAATTTGATTTTATCAACAGAGGGAAGTACTACAGACATGAGGGGTAGGATGTAAATGTGACATGTCAACTGTATCAAAATTCAGAAGGACATCGTCAGTAATGAATGAGGACAACTAAGTGACTTGTGACTGGACGAAAATTGACTAAAATGTTGTTTAAATGTTATTTTGGTCTGAAGCCGGAGCCATGCCAGAACGGAGGAGACTGCACCATCACGTGGAATGGCTTTGCATGTTCTTGTCCTGTGGCTTTCACTGGGAAGACCTGCGAGACGCGCGTGTGGTGTGTCAGTGACCCGTGTGTCAATGGTGGACATTGTGTGGACCTGACTGATGGATATGAGTGTGAGGAAATATTAAAGTAATTCTCAGCTTGAGCAAAACGACTTAGTGTTTCTTCATCATTTCTTTCTTTCTTCACCATTTTCATTTGAATTGACTTTAGTGTATAGCTGTCATTGCATGAATGAGAGAAATCCCCCACACACAAAATGCATAATAGATAGCTTTAATAAAACAAAAAGGTGGTGTTTTCATCTGAAGTCTTACCCACTTGTTAACCCTCAGGTGTGACCAACGCTACCTTCGAGAACAACCCGGTGCAGTACAGTGCAGAGGGTTCCTTGGGCTCGTCTCTGACCCACGTGTACCTGGAGCTCCGTACCCGCTCAGAGAACGCTGTGCTGCTACGTGCCTCCCACGGGGCCGAGCTCCTACTAGTGGGACTGCTGGACTCCTCTATCCGTGTCGAGATCCACGGTGGAAACAGTGTGGAGGTGCTGACCTTCTCCGGTGTGCGACACGTGGCCGATGGTGGTTGGCACCGGGTGAGCATTTCCATGGCTGACCCGGATAGCGAGGCGTCACACTGGGTTATCACCGTGGATGGCATCACTGACGCCAGCAGCACCCCAGAGGAGGCAGGTGCCCTGCACTTCCTCAACGAGGAAGGGGCGGAGGTCGCTATCGCTGAGAGCTTCACAGGCTGCCTGGGCGCCGTAAGAGTCAGCGGGGTCTATCTACCATTTGTGGATGACCTACACCCACCACAGCCTGCCCACTTCCACAGAACGAGCGACGAGGAGATTCGTATGGGCTGTACGAGTGCGGATGTATGCCATTCGGACCCCTGTCAGAACGGCGCCATGTGCAAGGATCTCTTTAACAAGTTTGACTGTGTTTGCAAGCCAGGTTGGGAGGGAGAAAATTGCGAGGTGGACACGGACGAGTGTGCGTCTGGGCCCTGCGTCCACGGCACCTGCATGGATGAGTTGGCAGGTTTCGAGTGCGTGTGCAACCCGGGGTTTGGGGGCGTTTCTTGCGATGAGGACCTGAATGAGTGTGAGGAACATGGCTGTGAGAACGGGGGCTCCTGCATGGACCGGGTGAACAGCTACACCTGCGAGTGCACAGACGACTACACCGGCCCACTCTGCCAGTGAGTAGACTTTCTGTTAACGCCAACCAATTAGTGTCACAGGGATCGTTGTCATGTGGAACAACAGATTCTCACATTATTTTTTTATCTAGCTAGCACATATGTGTTTTAAACAAGGTTTATATGGAGTTTCTCAAACTATCAGATCAAATACAGAATACCTTGTGGAAATATATTAAAGTGACAAAGGGATATTCTAAATATAAGTTGCACGATTATATACTTTTGAAATTTATTTATACACCTATTTATGGAAATGGGATAGTTTTGAAGATAAAACAGGCTTTGAGTCGCCATTGTGAAGGTGTAATTCTGTACATCACCCACAGGTGGACTTATCCCCCACTGACATGCGAAGAGGATGTTCAGTGTGAAAACGGGATCTGCCATGACGGACTGTGGGGGGCCAATTGTACCTGTGTGCCCGGTTTTGCAGGGGAGAGGTAAGTTCCCAAACTCTTTTCAATAGTGTGGGACAAAAATGGTTGACATGCACAAAACAATACAGCTGTTAACAAATCAGGCAATCCAGGGTACCACCCCAAACTGCTTGGGATGATAGGGATGGATACCAGAATATATACACTACCGTTCAAAAGTTTGGGGTCACTTAGAAATGTCCTTGTTTTTGAAAGAAAAGCACATTTTTGGTCCATCAAAATAACATCAAATTGATCAGAAATACAATGTAGACATTGTTAATGTTGTAAATGGCAGATTTTTTATGGAATATCTCCATAGGCATACAGAGGTCCATTATCAGCAACCATCACTCCTGTGTTCTTATGGCACGTTGTGTTAACTAATCCAAGTTTATAATTTTAAAAGGCTAATTGATCATTAGAAACCCTTTTGCAATTATGTTAGCGCAGCTGAAAACTGTTGTGGAGATTAAAGAAGCAATAAAACTGGCCTTCTGTAGACTAGTTGAGTATCTGGAGCCATCAGCATTTGTGGGTTCGATTACAGGTTCAAAATGGCCAGAAACAAAGAGCTTTCTTCTGAAACTCATCAGTCTATTCTTGTTCTGAGAAATTAAGGCTATTCCATGTGATAAATTGCCAAGAAACTGAAGCGCTCGTACAACGCTGTGTACCTCTCCTTTCAAAGCACAGGACAAACTGGCTCTAACCAGAATAGAAAGAGGAGTGGGAAGCCCCGGTGCACAATTGAGCAAGAGGACAAGTACATTAGAGTGTCTAGTTTGAGAAACAGACGCCTCACAAGTCTTCAATTGGCAGCTTCATTAAATAGTACCCGCAAAACACCAGTCTCAACGTCAACAGTGAAGAGGCGACTCCGGGATACTGGCATTCTAAGCAGAGTTCCTCTGTCAGTGTCTGCGTTCTTTTGCCCATCTTAATCTTCTCTTTTTATTGGCCAGTCTGAGATATGGCTTTTTCTGTGCAACTCCCGGAGACACTAATGTACTTGTCCTCTTGCTCAGTTGTGCACCGGGGCCACCCACTCTGTCTATTCTGGTTAGAGCCCATTTGCGCTGTTCTGTGAAGGGAGTAGTACACAGCGCTGTACGAGATCTTCAGTTTCTTGGCAATTTTTTGCATGGAATAGCCTTCATTTCTCTGTACTTGTATAGACTGACGAGTTTCAGAACAAAGTTCTTTGTTTCTGGCCATTTTGAGCCTGTCAAATCAAAATATATTTTACATTTAAGATTCTTCAATGTAGCCACTCTTTCCCTTGATGACCACTTTGCACACTCTTGGCATTCTTTCAACCAGCTTCATGAGGTAGTCACGTGGAATGCATTTCAATTAACAAGTGTGCCTTGTTAAAAGTTAATTTGTGGAATTTCTTTCCTTCTTCATGCGTTTGAGCCAATCAGTTGTATTATGACAAGGTAGGTGTGGTATACAGAATATCACCCTATCTGGTAAAAGACCAAGTCCATATTATGGCAAGAACAGCTCAAATAAGCAAAGAGAAACGACACTCCATCAGTACTTCGATCCAGAACATTTCAAGTTTCTTCAAGTTCAGTCGCAAAAAGTATCAAGCGCTATGATGAAACTGGCTCTCATGAGGACCGCCACAGGAAAGACAGATCCACAGTGACCTCTGCTGCAGAGGATAAGTTCATTAGAGTTAACTGCACCTCAGATTGCACCCCAAATAAATGCTTCACAGAGTTCAAGTAACAGGCACATCTCAAAATTAACTGTTCAGAGGAGACTGTATGAATCAGGCCTTCAAGGTTGAATTGTTGCAAAAGAAACCCCTTAAGACTTGCTTGGGCCAAAAAACACGAGCAATGGACACTAGACCGGTGGAAATCTGTCCTTTGGTCTGATGAGTCCAAATGTGAGATTTTTGGTTCCAACCACCGTGTCTTTGTGAGACGCAGAGTAGACGAACAGATGATCTCCGCATGTGTGGTTCCCACCGTGAAGCATGGAGGAGGAGGTGTGGTGGAGCTTTGGTAGTGACACTGTCACTGATTTATTTAGAATTCAAAGCACACTTAACCAGCATGGCTACCGCAGCATTCTGCAGCAATACGCCATCCAATCTAGTTTGCGCTTAGTGGGACTATCACTTGTTTTCAACAGGACAATGATCAAACACACCTCCAGGTGGTGTGAGGCCTATTTGACCAAGAAGGAGAGTAATAGAGTGCTGCATCAGATGACCTGGCCTCCACAATCACCCAACCTCAACCCAATTCAGATGGTTTGGGATGAGTTGGACCACAGAGTGAAGGAAAAGCAGCCAACAAGTGCTCAGCGTATGTGGGAACTCCTTCAAGACTGTTGAAAAAGCATTCCAGGTAAAGCTGGTTGAGAGAATGCCAAGAGTGTGCAAAGCTGTCATCAAGGCAAAGGGTGGCTACTTTGAAGAACCTCAGATATAAAATATATTTTGATTTGTTTAACACTTTTTTGGTTAATACATGAATCCATATGTGTTATTTCATTGTTTTGATGTCTTCACTATTATTCTACAATGTAGAAAATAGTACAAATAAAGAAAAACTCTTGCATGAGTAGGTGTGTCCAAACTTTTGACTGGTACTGTATATCTCACATGATGCTTGCTCTGGTCTAGACTTTAAATATCCTTACTGTGTTATTCTCCTCAGGTGTGAAAAGGAGATAGATGAGTGTGAGTCGAACCCCTGTCAGAATGGTGGCTCGTGTATCGATCGAGTCAACAGGTTTTGGTGTGTTTGCCTGCCTGGCTACAGCGGTCTGTTCTGCGATACAAGCGTAAGAAACTCTTGACTTCTTCATTCTCCTTCTCCTCAAAGTAATTTTGCATTCATCATCTATAATAAATGATTTAATGATTAGTAAGCATTTATAAGTATGTAATCTTTACAATGCATGAGCCTTAATAACATTTAGAAATGTTTTATGGTATTTATAATGGTTTATTCTTTAAAATTATTATGACGTGTAATAAAATTGTTTGCATTAAGTCATTTTAGAATTAGCCATAGTCATTTACTCATCACTGACGTTTCTCCCTTGGTTGTTTTGCCGCCTTGCAGAAACAGCCCCAGAAAGAGAGGGTGCCGTGGCTGGTGATAGCCATCCCCCTGGTGTGCCTCTGTGTCCTGCTGGCTGTCATTGGCATCACCTTCATGGTGCTCACCGCCCGCAAGAAACGCCAGTCAGAGGGCGCCTACAGCCCCAGCACTCAGGAGGTGGCCGGGGCGCGTCTGGAGATGGACAGCATGCTCAAGGTTCCCCCAGAGGAGCGGCTCATCTGATCGAGTCATAAAAGCTCATGTTGCTATGCAGCGTAACACAAAAAGCTACAAAAGCAGATCTGAGAGCACCGCACTGCTGGCAGGTGCGCGAGACTCACTTGAGACAATAGACTCTGTATAGTCAGTCTAGCTGGCTGGAAGGAGATACAGGGGGAGAAGAGAAGATCTGCTGCCCCCTGCTGGACGGATGGACATGTTACTGACCCAGTGGTGCCGTGTAATTGTGTTTTGATGGACTGATCTAATGTGTGAGTGGTTTTGAGGATCTTGGGGAGGGAGTGGAGGTTAAAGGAGTGAGGGTTGGCAGAGAACTGACAGTTGGAGGACTGGGGGTGGGCAGTGGGGGCTGGTTGGTAGAGAACTGACAGTGGGGGTGAGCAGTGGGGGTTGGTTGGTAGAGAACTGACAGTGGGGGTGAGCAGTGGGGGTTGGTTGGTAGAGAACTGACAGTTGGAGGAGTGGGGGTGGGCAGTGGGGGTTGTTGGTAGAGAACTGAAAGTGGGGGTGAGCAGTGGGGGTTGGTTGGTAGAGAACTGACAGTTGGAGGAGTGGGGGTGGGCAGTGGGGGTTGGTTGGTAGAGAACTGACAGTTGGAGGAGTGGAGGTGGGCAGTGGTTGGTAGAGAACTGACAGTGGGGGTGAGCAGTGGGGGCTGGTTGGTAGAGAACTGACAGTGGGGGTGGGCAGTGGGGGTTGGTTGGTAGAGAACTGACAGTGGGGGTGAGCAGTGGGGTTGGTTGGTAGAGAACTGACAGTTGGAGGAGTGGAGGTGGGCAGTGGGGGTTGGTTGGTAGAGAACTGACAGTTGGAGGAGTGGAGGTGGGCAGTGGGGGTTGGTTGGTAGAGAACTGACAGTTGGAGGAGTGGAGGTGGGCAGTGGTTGGTAGAGAACTGACAGTTGGAGGAGTGGAGGTGGACAGTGGGGGTTGGTTGGTAGAGAATTGACAGTTGGAGGAGTGGAGGTGGGCAGTGGGGGTTGGTTGGTAGAGAACTGACATTTGGAGGAGTGGAGGTGGGCAGTGGGGGTTGGTTGGTAGAGAACTGACAGTTGGAGGAGTGGAGGTGAGCAGTGGGGGTTGGTTGGTAGAGAACTGACAGTTGGAGGAGTGGAGGTGGGCAGTGGGGGTTGGTTTTTTAGAGAACTGACAGTTGGAGGAGTGGAGGTGGGCAGTGGTTGGTAGAGAACTGACAGTTGGAGGAGTGGAGGTGGGCAGTGGGGGTTGGTTGGTAAAGAACTGACAGTTGGAGGAGTGGGGGTGGGCAGTGGGGGTTGGTTGGTAGAGAACTGACAGTTGGAGGAGTGGAGGTGGGCAGTGGGGGTTGGTTGGTAGAGAACTGACAGTTGGAGGAGTGGGGGTGGGCAGTGGGGTTGGTTGGTAGAGAACTGACAGTTGGAGGAGTGGAGGTGGGCAGTGGGGGTTGGTTGGTAGAGAACTGACAGTTGGAGGAGTGGGGGTGGGCAGTGGGGGTTGGTTGGTAGAGAACTGACAGTTGGAGGAGTGGAGGTGGGCAGTGGGGGTTGGTTGGTAGAGAACTGACAGTTGGAGGAGTGGGGGTGGGCAGTGGGGTTGGTTGGTAGAGAACTGACAGTTGGAGGAGTGGAGGTGGGCAGTGGGGGTTGGTTGGTCGAGAACTGACAGTTGGAGCATTCTGGTTGGGGGAGCCCAAGGACCAAAGGACAACCGCTCGTCTCCCACAGACGGAGAGGAGGCATATGCTCGAGGAGTGAGCATTGGGAAGATGGATGGACTTTTGTTTTTTAAGAAATACATAAACAGGGGGCACCACCTACCCACACCCTTACTAGAGCCTTGCCATTCTTGGTGAAAGGAAGGGCAACAATCTTAAAGGGGGGGTTCAGTATTTTACCATTTTTACAACTAAAAGTTCAATGGTTCTGCACCGTTTAAGCAGCCTATG
This sequence comes from Oncorhynchus mykiss, assembly GCF_013265735.2. Classification (NCBI taxonomy): domain Eukaryota; kingdom Metazoa; phylum Chordata; class Actinopteri; order Salmoniformes; family Salmonidae; genus Oncorhynchus; species Oncorhynchus mykiss. The sequence goes on along the minus strand of NC_048569.1, from coordinate 12,983,483 downwards.
GGCCAAAAGCAATTGTAATCAACGGGTTGGTTTTCTTTACAAAGCCACTTTAGTCACCACTAGAAAAAAATCTGCCCGACAATGTACTGCCTGTTGAAGACATGTCTGTCTCTTCCACCCCAGGAACTCTGCTCATAAGACTAATTTATCCTCCATGGTCACAATATGTGGAATTGTGGCACCACTACACACTCAAGGTTACACAGTTCTAGAACTGGCATTTTGGAGAATTAATTAATCCTTGTGAGACCTCGCTCTCTGTCGGACTCCACAATCCCTACCCCTTCCGAAATTTGAATGACTGATTTTCTTTTTGTGTGAAGAGGCTATAGTTTGTATATTTTTGGTCGTTCAAACGTGTTTGATTTTAAGTTGACATTAAGCCCAAAGGATGTTCTTCCACTCATTTTGTGTTAATTGGCTTTCTGAGCAGCTAGATTAGTGATGAAACAACAGGATAGACGTTTCTGATTTAAACAAACTGACGATGCAGATATCTGTGTTAAAGCCTGAGTATATTCACCTGTCCTTATTTGAAGATGTCACTCTCACCAAAAGCTGGGGTACTGTAAGTATGTGACTGGAAACAACGAAAGTAAGGCAAAATGTCACTATGCCTTTATCTTCTTGTCACATTCTCAAACATCTTGTTATACTTGGACTTTGACTGTATTGTACAAAGAAATGTTTCCTTAAAAGTGAAGTGCTTCACTGTTTCTTAATGCAAACATCAAGTCACAGCAAGACCCAACTGAAGAATAAGAGGAATGGGTTCCATCAAATCTTTAGCGAAAAGTAATGTGATACAAATATGAACTGTATACTGAGAAAACACTGCTGTACTTTTATCCTAGTTCTTTTATATACTGAGGAAAATCTAAACTTTTGTCTCTTATTGTTGTAAATTATGTCAGAAATGATTTGACAGTAGTTCTTTGCTGGGTTGTTCGATATCTGCATTAGTTTGCACTGTTTTCACATTCTACTTTCAGTGACGCTGGACATTTCTTATGTTGATACTGTTCATACAAGGTTTTGCATAGAAAGCAAGAGTTCAAAAATATGCAATAAAGACCGCACTGTATAGAGGATTCTACACAAACACAACCTTGTTGTTATTGAACTGTAAATATGTGTTAACAAAAAAAAAATTGTCGGGAGATTCTTATAATAAAAACACTGAGAAAACTGAGTCAGCACCTTTCAATTATAAGGCGATGGATACTGTACCTCTAGTTGCTCGAGTGTCCCTTCAATTTATAGGAGCTTTTGGAGTTAGTTAGCATTAGCCTAGTGCAGCTGAGCCCAGCTTTGAGGAACAACGGCTGGTTCTGATTTGTGAGGGAAATACCTTACCTTTATATCTGTGTGTTGCAGCTCATAAGATCTGAATATAAATGGTCAACATGCTAAAAGAATCTGCCCCCCAAAAACACTGTAAACAAACATCCTGAGAAAGTAATTGATCTTTCTTAGAACCCAATTTATTAACACACAAGGTCCAAAAAACACTACTAAGGGTCTTCAGAAGACACAATAGTTCCAGTCTGACTTCAGGGAATAGGGTGGTCAATAAGCAGATCACACTGCAGATCCAATGAGAGTGGCAGACAGAAACATGGCTAGAAAATAAGAGAATCAGTACAACTACTAGCTAAAGAAGGGAATAAAAAGAAGCCAGGCAGTGATTGTGTGACTGTGTTCTTTATAATCGTGAGAGATATACAAACGAGAAAAACTAACAGAAAAAAACTAAAAAGGAGGTGGAGGGAAGGTGGAGGGGATGTGGAGGGAAGGGAAGGTGGAGGGAAGGGGATGTGGAGGGAAGGGAAGGTGGAGGGAAGGGGATGTGGAGGGAAGGGAAGGTGGAGGGAAGGGAAGGTGGAGGAGGGAGGGAGGGGTTGTGGAGGGAAGGGGAGGTGGAGGGAAGGGGAGGTGGAGGAGGGAGGGAGGGGTTGTGGAGGGAAAGGGAGGTGGAGGGGATATGGAGGGGATGTGGAGGGGAGGGGATATGGAGGGGATATAGAGGGGAGATACAGGGGATGTGGAAGGGGATATGGAGGGGATATGGAGGGGAGGGGATATAGAGGGGAGATACAGGGGATGTGGACAGGGGATGTGGAGGGGAGGGGATGTGGAGGGGATATGGAGGAGATGTGGAGGGGATATGGAGGGGCTGTGGAGGGGAGATACAGGGGATGTGGAAGGGAAGGTGTAGGGAAGATACAGGGAATGTGGAAGGGAATGTGGAGGGAAGATACAGGGGATGTGAAGGGAAGATACAGGGGGTGTGGACAGGGGATGTGGAGGGAAGATACAGGGGATGTGGAAGGGAATGTGGAGGGAAGATGCAGGGGATGTGGACAGGGGATGTGGAGGGAAGATACAGGGGATGTGGACAGGGGATGTGGAGGGAAGATACAGGGGATGTGGACAGGGGATGTGGAGGGAAGATACAGGGGATGTGGAAGGGAAGATACAGGGGATGTGGACAGGGGATGTGGAGGGAAGATACAGGGGAAGTGGAAGGGAATGTGGAGGGGGAGGGGATGTGGAGGGAAGATACAGGGGATGTGGAGGGAAGATACAGGGGATGTGGAGGGAAGATACAGGGGATGTGGACGGGGATGTGGAGGGGATGTGGAGGTATGGACACCATCTACATCAGCAATAAATAGACACACCAAGGACTTTTGCCCAACGTAGATATGGATTAAAACATAATGGAGTATCCTTGACGGTAAGGCAAAGACTGTTGTCACTGAATGTTCACTCATTCAATAAATACTGTGCTGCTGTCTTGACCAAGTGTTAGAGTGAGATTTCATTTGCATTGCTCGGATTCTTAAACCACACTTCAAATGTATAGTTGATCAAAAGTTACCACAGCCCCTAAGAAAGGTGCATACAAACCATAGGGTTCCTTGAAAAGCGATATATAAATCCCATGTATTATTATTCAATGAATACTAAGGGTGAGTGCAGTACTAATGATTGTGTTTCTTATAAACACAATGAATACTTAGGGATGTCTAGATATAGCCAGTTAAATATTGACAGCTAATCACTAATCACTTGTGAATTAATTATCGCTAACTTGAGTAATGTATGACTAGCTAATCAACGTCACTAACACCGTGCTTCAGAGAAAAGTCTGTATTTTGGCTGTATTTTGCAAACCTTTTTGACAAAATCAATTAAAAAGGTCCATATTATAAATGCATATTGTAGTATAGGTGAATCATTGTCTAAAACTGGGGGAAATATTTTGCAAACCATTTGAGGATGGACTAAGAAAGACTTAAATGTCACTGAAGTTCTTGCTAACTCATTAGTCCCGTTCTCCATAAGCTGTTGTGACCAGAGAGGAGAAAAGCGCTAACTCTGAGGAGGAGTTCCAAAAGATGAAACTTGACTTAATGTTTCTAGTATTAGCCGACACAGTACTTGATATCTCTTTAATCAATCATACACTGTACATTCTATTTTGTTCCCTCTACATACAAAGCAAGGACCAAGATGTGTTCCAATTAAATTGTCCACAGACATCATTTGACATGATTTTGCTCCACAGCCTTACTGTATCTTCCACCACACTGTTAGCCTTAGCATGTAGGAGTTCTCCCAAATGTTAGCCCCAATGACTCCATGAATGTGATTACCCACAAGGCGGTGGGGGTTTATTTGTAGCAGTTGTCGGGACAAACGTCCTATAGTGTCACAGACTAGTGTCGTCTTAGTTCTTGGTCTAGGTCCTGATTTGAGTCATTTCGGATCCAAACGGAAGCGCACTGGCAATCCGTTGCAATCGCAACTGACAACGATAGCCATTTTGTCAGTACATACTTTACACTCTTGCACACATAGTAGCAGCACACTGAGCAAGCAGCCAGTGACTCAGTAGTAGATGATCACTGTCCTCAGACACAGAAAACATGATAACACTTAGAATAAGGCCAAAATTAACAAAGGGTTAGGGAATACATGGGATGAGTTTAAATAGCAAACATGATTGGTGCAACATGGTTGTTCTATAGTCCTCTCCTACGACATAGGAATTTACAATCATGGCATCTTAAAGTTTGACAAATGAATTAGCAAAAGTTTCACCTGAAAGATTGCTGTAACCGGCATAACGTAAACCAAGGTCCACAACCAACCCCGTTCAGTCAAAATGTTCTGGTGGATTTGCTTCAGTCAATGACAACAGTCCATTAGTTAGTCCAGGCAAACAAAATCATGTATCATTCAAGAGTTTCCTCTACAAACATGACGCCGCTGAACACATTGAGGGTGGACGGACTGCATGTTAGTGATGTGCCACAGATCGGACTAGAACACCGCTAAGCAGGGAAATCCACAAACTACTAGCTACTCTAATGATTAGCATTACCATCGTAGCAACAGACACGGCTCTGACAGTTTCTGAGACATGATGGCCTTTTGGTGCCGGGTCCCAGGATAGAGTCAAGATGTGTTTTAGAGGCCACACGCCTTCCAGTTTGAGCTAAGCTAACGTCTAAGTGAAGGCATTGAACACACACAGCTAATACCAAGGGATACTGTGCAAGAGCGTGCTAGCATGGGCTGTGCATGGTTGGCATATACAGCGTACTGAAAGAAGCAAGGCCGGGTTGAGAGTCCCATTCCAGACTGAAGGACGAGAGAGAGGAGAGAGAGGGGAGAGAGAGACATAGAGAGAGGAGAGAGAGAAGAGAGAGAGGAGAGAGAGAGAGAGGAGAGAGAGAGGAGGGGGGAGAGAGAGAGAGAGAAACATAGAAACAGAGAGAGAGGGAGAGAGAGACAGAGAGAGAGGGAGACATAGAAAGAGGGAGACAGAGAGAGAGGGAGAGACATAGAGAGAGACGGAGAGAGAGAGAGGGAGACCGAGAGAGAGGGAGAGAGGAGGGGGAGAGAGAGAGACAGAGAGAGAGGGAGAGACAGAGAGAGACGGAGAGAGAGAAAGAGAAACAGAGGGAGAGAGGAGGGGGAGAGAGAGAGAGACAGAGAGAGACGGATAGAGACAGAGAGAAACAGAGAGGGAGAGAGAGAGACAGAAAGAGAGGGAGAGAGAGAGGAGAGAGAGGAGAGAGAGAGACGGAGAGAGGAGGGGGAGAGAGAGGGAGAGAGAGAGAGAAACATAGAGAAACAGAGAAAGACGGAGAGAGAGAGAAACAGAGACAGAGAGAGACGGAGAGAGAGAGAAACATAGAGACAGAGAGAGACGGAGAGAGGAGGGGGAGAGAGAGGGAGAGAGAGAAAGAGTGAGGTGTGAACCCCGACATTTAGCAGAGGGGGAGACGGGGGAGAGGGGACAGCTTGGAACCCAGCCTCTTGATTGGTCGCCTGACACACAGACTCTGTTACTCATTGGTCAGCAGCATAAGCTGGTGCAGGGAAGAGGTGAATAAGACAACGCCCACACGTGGAAAGTAAGGAAAGGGGGGTTAGTCAAAAGTCTCCCACTTCCCCCGAAGGCCCTCCACCTTCTTTTTAGGTGGTGCAGCGGCCGGCTTAGCCATGGCCAGTAGGTCCCCAAAGGGATCCTGAGTCTCGTTGGAGTCCTCTGCAGTGTTGGGAGGCTTTGGCAGTACCCTAGTGGCGAGGCTAGGGGTGGGGACCGAGGGGGAGTCCAACAGGTTAGAGAGAGCATGGTGGCTGCCTGAGGAGGTGGGGGGAGGACCGCCATGATTGGGGAAGGCAGACCGCATGGATCCCATACCAGGAGGGAGGGTAGACCCCACGGGGGAGGACAGTCTGTAGAGCCCCAGCATTGTAGAAAGAGGGTGAGGAGGGTGACCATGGGGGGAGGCGTGGAAATAGGTGGAGGCGGGAGGCCCGTAGGCACGGCCGCCGAAGGGATTCCCCGCTACGGTGGGCGAGTAGTGTCTGTGGGTGGAGTAGCCGAGGGGCGGGGTGAAGGGGTTCAGGGGCATGTGTTGGTGGAAGGGGGGCAGGCTCTGAGGGTAGGGACGTGGCGGGAGAACAGGCCTGGAGGTTGGAGGTTCGGCACAGGACCGTGAGTCTGCTCCTTCCCCTGCCAAGGCTGGGGTGGTGGTGGTCTGGGCCGGGTTGTTCAGGGGGTCCAGGAGGCTGAGCAGGTCCACATCCTCCCCGTCATTGAAGTCCATCTTGGTGGGCTGCAGCATCAGGTCACCCCCCATCCCAAGGGCCTGCCGGAACTCCTGCCCCCCTGCTGTAGTGGTCCCACCATCCCCCACTACCCCCGGCTTGATCCGGGGCTGGGGCACTGGTGGCGGACCCAAGACCTTACCTGGCTCTGGGGTTTTCCTTCCCTGGGGACGGGGGATGGTGATGCACTCCCCTTGGCTGTGGCTGGTGAAGAGATCCGGCCGCTCGAGGACCCCGGGACCGAAGCTCTCTCGGCTAGGGGGCTGCAGCTCTTCCAGGTCAGGGGGGGGCACGGACAGGGGTCGGTCCCAATTCGGAGACACCCGGCCGGACATGGCCATATCATCCTGCCCATGCATGCTCCACATCTTGTTGTAGGGGTTGGAGTGCTTGAGGCCTGGAAGGGTGCCACTCAGGTCCATCCGCTACAGAGGAAAGAAACAAGAGACTAAAACAGCTGATAACCTGTACTATCAAATGCTATATAATGTAACATGAGTATAGATAATGGACCACAGAAGTCGAACAGTTTTTTTAACCGGCTCGTGGGCTGTTTTTGGCACGCAAACCGGGAGTTTCAGACCCCTGAAATCCATTTTTGATCCAGGTCTGTAGCCACCATGTCCCACGTGTCCTCTGGTACCTGGTAGATTAATTTCTGCTGCTCCTGGGGGTCTTTGGGTGTGCGGAGGTCCTCCAGGCTCTTGGCCAGGCTGAGTTGCTGTCCCTCAGGCTCGTCCAAGCAGCTGAACATGTTCCCCAGCAGGTTGATATCAGCAAACTTCTCCATCACTGGGCTGGGCGGGGCTGTGTAGGAGGGGCCGCTGATGGGCTCCTCCCCCTCCTCCGCCTCTTTCAGGGAGCGGTAAGGAGGCGGCCTGTAGGACAAATTATTTAATTAGTTACATGCATGTGTGCAAGGCTGCACGCACAGTTGCACATAATTAATATTGTCACATTCAGTACAGTAAACTGTTGACAGGGGTGGGCAACTCCAGTCCTCGGGGGCCTGATTAATTGATTAATGGAGGCAAAACTGTGACACCAATCATGATCTTCAGTTTAGAACACAATTTGATTAATCAGCTGTGTTTACTAGGGATGGAGAAAAACTGTGACACCAATCAGACCCCCGAGGACTGGAGTTACCCACCTCTGTGAGCAGTTACACTGTTACAGTCCCAGCACATAGATACGACTATTAAAGGAAAGATTCAACCATTTTGAATGTTATATCATTTCTGTGCATATCGGAGCGATGTTCTATCGATTCTCAGGGTCATGTCATGTTTTCATGTGTACCTGAGCTTACTGCCGTTCAAGCAGGCAGAAATACATCCTACATCATATCATACGGATTATGCTGTATTCCTGCCTGTTTGAACGGCAATCTGTCTCTACACTTGTTGTCGCTACACTTGCTGTCGCTACACTTGCTGTCTCTACACTTGCTGTCTCTACACTTGCTGTCTCTACACTTGCTGTCTCTACACTTGCTGTCTCTACACTTGCTGTCTCTACACTTGCCTGACTGAGGCCTGCTTTGTTTTGCTACATGATAAGCTACTATTGCAGCAGATATTAATGTTTGCTGGCAATGGAGCCAAAAACCATTTGAGAGATGGACTACAAAACATAATGCAGACAGCAGAAAGAGATCGTGTTCAGCCAATCAGAAAACAATCAAAGAAAAAACATTGGAAGAGTTGCGGATCAGCTGCCCAATCATGCATCGAGCCGGACGGAGATAAGCCAATCAAAGAAGCACTACACAATGAAGTGAGTGCATTATCATAGGTAGGAGTGCAGCGTACAGGGGTGACCATTCGAAGGGGGCAGAGAAGAGAAAGTTCTCGGGGAAGCTGGCAATGGAGTGGTCTTCGTGCTGCAGCTCGTCGCCTGATGAGTCCTCGGACAGAAAGACTGTGTAGTGACGTGTGGGACGGCCACCACTAGGGGAGGTAGATAAGCATAGGCAGAGAGAGAAAGAAAGGGAATGACAGTGATAGAAAAGGAAGGAGAGATAAAGAGATATCCCATATCCCACACAGAGCAGCGAGAGAGAGAGAGAGGATGGAGAGAGAGAGAGAGAGAGATAAAGAGATATCCCATATCCCACACAGAGCAGCGAGAGAGAGAGAAAGAGAGGATGGAGAGAGAGAGAGAGAGAGAGAGAGAGAGAGAGAGAGACAAAGAGAAAGAAAATTGAATCATTTTTTGTATATCAGATGATTTTGTGTGAAAGGTTATCTTTAAAAAATAATTTATGTATGACTGAAAGATATAGAACAGAACACTTTAATTTGATTGAATTATTTATTTGTTTTTCAATAAGGTGTGAGAAATGGAGAGATGATTGAAAAAGACTGAAAGAGAGAAATCTTAGTCTTGGCCTGTGACATATTTTTCTTCATTGGTAACAGACCAATCCAACAACTTATTTTCATAGGCCACAAGAGGGCAGCAAACATATGTAGACTTCACCAAACACGAGTCTGAGTGTCGTCTGTGAGTCTTCAATCAAGTGGTTTTTAACTTTTAACCAATCAGCATTCAGGATTAGACCCACGCATTGTATAAAAAAACAAATAAGCATTCCCACAACCTTTGAATAAAACACTTAGATTGTTACAGCTTTGTTAATCTAGTGGCCAAGTCCAGCCTAAAAACTCCATGAATATTTGATTGTGACTTAACTGAGAAAGGTTCAAACACACTATGAACTGAAAACCCAGAGGTGTAATGTATTGAGAGTAGTTGGCTAACTCCCAATGGTTAGCTTCATGCTACTCTACACCTCAGGAGACTGTGAAATTGGCTAACTCCCAATGGTTAGCTTCATGCTACTCTACACCTCAGGAGACTGTGAAATTGGCTAACTCCCAATGGTTAGCTCCATGCTACTCTACACCTCAGGAGACTGTGAAATTGGCTAACTCCCAATGGTTAGCTTCATGCTACTCTACACCTCAGGAGACTGTGAAATTGGCTAACTCCCAATGGTTAGCTTCATGCTACTCTACACCTCAGGAGACTGTGAAATTGGCTAACTCCCAATGGTTAGCTTCATGCTACTCTACACCTCAGGAGACTGTGAAATTGGCTAACTCCCAATGGTTAGCTTCATGCTACTCTACACCTCAGGAGACTGTGAAATTGGCTAAATCCCAATGGTTAGCTTCATGCTACTCCACACCTCAGGAGACTGTGAAATTGGCTAAATCCCAATGGTTAGCTTCATGCTACTCCACACCTCAGGAGACTGTGAAATTGGCTAGCTCCCAATGGTTAGCTTCATGCTACTCTACACCTCAGGAGACTGTGAAATTGGCTAACTCCCAATGGTTAGCTTCATGCTACTCTACACCTCAGGAGACCGTGAAATTGGCTAACTCCCAATGGTTAGCTTCATGCTACTCTACACCTCAGGAGACTGTGAAATTGGCTAACTCCCAATGGTTAGCTTCATGCTACTCTACACCTCAGGAGACCGTGAAATTGGCTAACTCCCAATGGTTAGCTTCATGCTACTCTACACCTCAGGAGACCGTGAAATTGGCTAACTCCCAATGGTTAGCTTCATACTACTCTACACCTCAGGAGACCGTGAAATTGGCTAACTCCCAATGGTTAGCTTCATGCTACTCTACACCTCAGGAGACCGTGAAATTGGCTAACTCCCAATGGTTAGCTTCATGCTACTCTACACCTTAGGAGACTGTGAAATTGGCTAACTCCCAATGGTTAGCTTCATGCCACACTAGCCCTCAGAAGCTTTCATACAAGCTTCTGGGACTGTGGGGCTGAGTACCAACATAAATAGAGGGTTTCCAGGGATATCATGGAATGTATCTGCATACATTATACTGCGGCTAATATGTGCGTTTCTGGTAGTGAGTATGTAGATGAAGTGTTTGTGTATGTGTCAATAACATGGTAGTGGGTATAGTTGCAAGTTCCTCATTATTAGTATAGGACAGGGTTCTCCAACTTCAGTCCAAAATAATCAACTAATTGTGTTCTTCCTTTTTGGATTTCTGAAGGGCTTGAGCAAAAGCCTGCACATCCAGTATCTATCCAGCACTGGAGCTGGAGAACCCTGTCCAAATGAAAACTAAAACAATCTGTTGTAGTTGCAGACCTCAGTAAGTGTGTAGCTTATTAGGAACTAGGTGATGAAGATGGTGATGATGAAGATGGGTGATTTGAGGATGTGTATAGTGTATATTATGAGGAACTAGGTGATGACGATGATGGTGAGGATGATGGGTGATGAGGATGTGTATAGTGTAGATTATGAGGGACTAGGTGATGAAGATGATGGGTGATTTGAGGATATGTATAGTGTAGATTATGAGGAACTAGGTGATGACGATGATGGTGATGTGTATAGTGTAGCTTGGTGGTCTTACTGTTCAGGGCTACTCTCCAGGCCCACGTTGCTGCGAGGTCTCTTGGCCACCTGAGGCCTAGGTGGACGGGCCTGTGGAAATATAAAAAATAAAACAAACTATTCCAATCGAGTTACACTAACGGACACAGACACAGAAAATATTGTGCACATATGTTAGCCCATATGCATGTTGATATGTCAATACACATGCTTAGACATTAGCCCGTATGTGAATTTCAGTTGATAGGTAAAATGTCATATCCACACAGAATATAGTGATCTTCTCCTGTCTGACACCAAAGACATTCCGCAAAAAAATGTGGTGAACCCTAAACCTTGGATGGTGTAGGATGTGTCATAACAGAGCAACCCTACAGCTAGAGACCAGGTGTGGTCAGAGGTCATGGGGTTCAGTGAGGGGTTAGAGGTCAAATGTGATCTGGTATTTCCAGCTGCCCAAGCTGCCCCCAGCCCTGACCCTAACCCAGAGGGTCAAACTCAGTGGGAGGAGGTAGGAAAGAACTACAAGACTAATTAGTGTGTGTGTGTGTGGGGGGGGGGGGGGGGGGGGGGGGGGTCTTGGAAAATATAGAGTCTGGGAAACAATAGATAGGGTCTTGGAAACAATATAGTCTGGGAAACTATAGAGACTGGGAAACAATATAGTCTGGGAAACTATAGAGACTGGGAAACTATAGAGACTGGGAAACTATAGAGACTGGGAAACTATAGAGACTGGGAAACTATAGAGACTGGGAAACTATAGAGACTGGGAAACTATAGAGACTGGGAAACTATAGAGACTGGGAAACAATAGATAGGGTCTTGGAAACAATAGATAGAGTCTGGGAAACAATAGAGTCTGGGAAACAATAGAGTCTGGGAAACTATAGAGACTGGGAAACAATAGAGACTGGGAAACAAAAGAGACTGGGACACAGTATATATAGACAGGGAAACTATAGAGACTGGGAAACAAAAGAGACTGGGAAACAATAGAGTCTGGGAAACTATAGAGACTGGGAAACTATAGAGACTGGGAAACAATAGAGACTGGGAAACAGTATATATAGACAGGGAAACTATAGAGACTGGGAAACAAAAGAGACTGGGAAACAATAGTCTGGGAAACTATAGAGCCTGGGAAACTATAGAGCCTGGGAAACAGTAGATATAGACAGGGAAACTATAGAGACTGGGAAACAAAAGAGACTGGGAAACAATAGAGTCTGGGAAACTATAGAGCCTGGGAAACAGTAGATATAGACAGGGAAACTATAAAGACTGGGAAACAATAGAGTCTGGGAAACTATAGAGACTGGGAAACTATAGAGTGAGAAACTATAGAGCCCGGGAAACAATATATATAGACAGGGAAACAATAGAGTCTGGGAAACAATAGAGTCTGTGGAAACAATAGATATAGACAGGGAAACAATAGAGTCTGGGAAACAATAGAGACTGGGAAACAAAAGAGACGGGGAAACAATAGAGCCTGGGGAAACAATAGAGCCTGGGAAACAGTAGATATAGACAGGGAAACTATAGAGACTGGGAAACACTAAAGCCTGGGAAACAGTAGATATAGACAGGGAAACTATAGAGACTGGGAAACAATAGAGACTGGGAAACAAAAGAGACTGGGAAACAAAAGAGACTGGGACACAATATAGTGTGGGAAACTATAGAGTCTGGGAAACAATAGATAGGGTCTTGGAAACAATATAGTCTGGGAAACAGAGTCTGAGAAACTATAGAGACTGGGAAACAATATAGTCTGGGAAACTATAGAGACTGGAAAACTATAGAGACTGGGAAACTATAGAGACTGGGAAACTATAGAGACTGGGAAACTATAGAGACTGGGAAACTATAGAGACTGGGAAACAATAGATAGGGTCTTGGAAACAATAGATAGAGTCTGGGAAACAGAGTCTGGGAAACAATAGATAGGGTCTTGGAAACAATAGATAGAGTCTGGGAAACAATAGAGTCTGGGAAACAATAGAGTCTGGGAAACTATAGAGACTGGGAAACAATAGAGACTGGGTAACTATAGAGTCTGGGAAACAATAGAGACTGGGAAACAATAGAGACTGGGAAACAAAAGAGAATGGAAAACAATAGAGCCTGGGAAACAGTAGATATAGACAGGGAAACTATAGAGACTGGGAAACAATAGAGCCTGGGAAACAGTAGATATAGACAGGGAAACTATAGAGACTGGGAAACAATAGAGACTGGGAAACTATAGAGACTGGGAAACTATAGAGACTGGGAAACAATAGAGACTGGGAAACAGTATATATAGACAGGGAAACTATAGAGACTGGGAAACAAAAGAGACTGGGAAACAATAGAGTCTGGGAAACTATAGAGCCTGGGAAACTATAGAGCCTGGGAAACAGTAGATATAGACAGGGAAACTATAGAGACTGGGAAACAAAAGAGACTGGGAAACAATAGAGTCTGGGAAACTATAGAGCCTGGGAAACAGTAGATATAGACAGGGAAACTATAAAGACTGGGAAACAATAGAGTCTGGGAAACTATAGAGACTGGGAAACTATAGAGTGAGAAACTATAGAGCCCGGGAAACAATATATATAGACAGGGAAACAATAGAGTCTGGGAAACAATAGAGTCTGTGGAAACAATAGATATAGACAGGGAAACAATAGAGTCTGGGAAACAATAGAGACTGGGAAACAAAAGAGACTGGGAAACAAAAGAGCCTGGGAAACAATAGAGCCTGGGAAACAGTAGATATAGACAGGGAAACTATAGAGACTGGGAAACACTAAAGCCTGGGAAACAGTAGATATAGACAGGGAAACTATAGAGACTGGGAAACAATAGAGACTGGGACACAATATAGTGTGGGAAACTATAGAGTCTGGGAAACAATAGATAGGGTCTTGGAAACAATATAGTCTGGGAAACAGAGTCTGGGAAACTATAGAGACTGGGAAACAATATAGTCTGGGAAACTATAGAGACTGGAAAACTATAGAGACTGGGAAACTATAGAGACTGGGAAACAATATAGTCTGGGAAACTATAGAGACTGGAAAACTATAGAGACTGGGAAACTATAGAGACTGGGAAACTATAGAGACTGGGAAACTATAGAGACTGGGAAACTATAGAGACTGGGAAACAATAGATAGGGTCCTGGAAACAATAGATAGAGTCTGGGAAACAATAGAGTCTGGGAAACAATAGAGTCTGGGAAACTATAGAGACTGGGAAACAATAGAGACTGGGTAACTATAGAGTCTGGGAAACAATAGAGACTGGGAAACAATAGAGACTGGGAAACAAAAGAGAATGGAAAACAATAGAGCCTGGGAAACAGTAGATATAGACAGGGAAACTATAGAGACTGGGAAACAATAGAGCCTGGGAAACAGTAGATATAGACAGGGAAACTATAGAGACTGGGAAACAATAGAGACTGGGAAACTATAGAGACTGGGAAACTATAGAGACTGGGAAACAATAGAGACTGGGAAACAGTATATATAGACAGGGAAACTATAGAGACTGGGAAACAAAAGAGACTGGGAAACAATAGAGTCTGGGAAACTATAGAGCCTGGGAAACTATAGAGCCTGGGAAACAGTAGATATAGACAGGGAAACTATAGAGACTGGGAAACAAAAGAGACTGGGAAACAATAGAGTCTGGGAAACTATAGAGCCTGGGAAACAGTAGATATAGACAGGGAAACTATAAAGACTGGGAAACAATAGAGTCTGGGAAACTATAGAGACTGGGAAACTATAGAGTGAGAAACTATAGAGCCCGGGAAACAATATATATAGACAGGGAAACAATAGAGTCTGGGAAACAATAGAGTCTGTGGAAACAATAGATATAGACAGGGAAACAATAGAGTCTGGGAAACAATAGAGACTGGGAAACAAAAGAGACTGGGAAACAATAGAGCCTGGGAAACAATAGAGCCTGGGAAACAGTAGATATAGACAGGGAAACTATAGAGACTGGGAAACACTAAAGCCTGGGAAACAGTAGATATAGACAGGGAAACTATAGAGACTGGGAAACAATAGAGACTGGGACACAATATAGTGTGGGAAACTATAGAGTCTGGGAAACAATAGATGGGGTCTTGGAAACAATATAGTCTGGGAAACAGAGTCTGGGAAACTATAGAGACTGGGAAACAATATAGTCTGGGAAACTATAGAGACTGGAAAACTATAGAGACTGGGAAACTATAGAGACTGGGAAACTATAGAGACTGGGAAACTATAGAGACTGGGAAACTATAGAGACTGGGAAACAATAGAGACTGGGAAACAATAGATAGGGTCTTGGAAACAATAGATAGAGTCTGGGAAACAATAGAGTCTGGGAAACAATAGAGTCTGGGAAACTATAGAGACTGGGAAACAATAGAGACTGGGTAACTATAGAGTCTGGGAAACAATAGAGACTGGGAAACAATAGAGACTGGGAAACTATAGAGACTGGAAAACTATAGAGACTGGGAAACTATAGAGACTGGGAAACTATAGAGACTGGGAAACTATAGAGACTGGGAAACTATAGAGACTGGGAAACAATAGATAGGGTCTTGGAAACAATAGATAGAGTCTGGGAAACAGAGTCTGGGAAACAATAGATAGGGTCTTGGAAACAATAGATAGAGTCTGGGAAACAATAGAGTCTGGGAAACAATAGAGTCTGGGAAACTATAGAGACTGGGAAACAATAGAGACTGGGTAACTATAGAGTCTGGGAAACAATAGAGACTGGGAAACAATAGAGACTGGGAAACAAAAGAGAATGGAAAACAATAGAGCCTGGGAAACAGTAGATATAGACAGGGAAACTATAGAGACTGGGAAACAATAGAGCCTGGGAAACAGTAGATATAGACAGGGAAACTATAGAGACTGGGAAACAATAGAGACTGGGAAACTATAGAGACTGGGAAACTATAGAGACTGGGAAACAATAGAGACTGGGAAACAGTATATATAGACAGGGAAACTATAGAGACTGGGAAACAAAAGAGACTGGGAAACAATAGAGTCTGGGAAACTATAGAGCCTGGGAAACTATAGAGCCTGGGAAACAGTAGATATAGACAGGGAAACTATAGAGACTGGGAAACAAAAGAGACTGGGAAACAATAGAGTCTGGGAAACTATAGAGCCTGGGAAACAGTAGATATAGACAGGGAAACTATAAAGACTGGGAAACAATAGAGTCTGGGAAACTATAGAGACTGGGAAACTATAGAGTGAGAAACTATAGAGCCCGGGAAACAATATATATAGACAGGGAAACAATAGAGTCTGGGAAACAATAGAGTCTGTGGAAACAATAGATATAGACAGGGAAACAATAGAGTCTGGGAAACAATAGAGACTGGGAAACAAAAGAGGCTGGGAAACAAAAGAGCCTGGGAAACAATAGAGCCTGGGAAACAGTAGATATAGACAGGGAAACTATAGAGACTGGGAAACACTAAAGCCTGGGAAACAGTAGATATAGACAGGGAAACTATAGAGACTGGGAAACAATAGAGACTGGGACACAATATAGTGTGGGAAACTATAGAGTCTGGGAAACAATAGATAGGGTCTTGGAAACAATATAGTCTGGGAAACAGAGTCTGGGAAACTATAGAGACTGGGAAACAATATAGTCTGGGAAACTATAGAGACTGGAAAACTATAGAGACTGGGAAACTATAGAGACTGGGAAACAATATAGTCTGGGAAACTATAGAGACTGGAAAACTATAGAGACTGGGAAACTATAGAGACTGGGAAACTATAGAGACTGGGAAACTATAGAGACTGGGAAACTATAGAGACTGGGAAACAATAGATAGGGTCCTGGAAACAATAGATAGAGTCTGGGAAACAATAGAGTCTGGGAAACAATAGAGTCTGGGAAACTATAGAGACTGGGAAACAATAGAGACTGGGTAACTATAGAGTCTGGGAAACAATAGAGACTGGGAAACAATAGAGACTGGGAAACAAAAGAGAATGGAAAACAATAGAGCCTGGGAAACAGTAGATATAGACAGGGAAACTATAGAGACTGGGAAACAATAGAGCCTGGGAAACAGTAGATATAGACAGGGAAACTATAGAGACTGGGAAACAATAGAGACTGGGAAACTATAGAGACTGGGAAACTATAGAGACTGGGAAACAATAGAGACTGGGAAACAGTATATATAGACAGGGAAACTATAGAGACTGGGAAACAAAAGAGACTGGGAAACAATAGAGTCTGGGAAACTATAGAGCCTGGGAAACTATAGAGCCTGGGAAACAGTAGATATAGACAGGGAAACTATAGAGACTGGGAAACAAAAGAGACTGGGAAACAATAGAGTCTGGGAAACTATAGAGCCTGGGAAACAGTAGATATAGACAGGGAAACTATAAAGACTGGGAAACAATAGAGTCTGGGAAACTATAGAGACTGGGAAACTATAGAGTGAGAAACTATAGAGCCCGGGAAACAATATATATAGACAGGGAAACAATAGAGTCTGGGAAACAATAGAGTCTGTGGAAACAATAGATATAGACAGGGAAACAATAGAGTCTGGGAAACAATAGAGACTGGGAAACAAAAGAGACTGGGAAACAATAGAGCCTGGGAAACAATAGAGCCTGGGAAACAGTAGATATAGACAGGGAAACTATAGAGACTGGGAAACACTAAAGCCTGGGAAACAGTAGATATAGACAGGGAAACTATAGAGACTGGGAAACAATAGAGACTGGGACACAATATAGTGTGGGAAACTATAGAGTCTGGGAAACAATAGATAGGGTCTTGGAAACAATATAGTCTGGGAAACAGAGTCTGGGAAACTATAGAGACTGGGAAACAATATAGTCTGGGAAACTATAGAGACTGGAAAACTATAGAGACTGGGAAACTATAGAGACTGGGAAACTATAGAGACTGGGAAACTATAGAGACTGGGAAACTATAGAGACTGGGAAACAATAGAGACTGGGAAACAATAGATAGGGTCTTGGAAACAATAGATAGAGTCTGGGAAACAATAGAGTCTGGGAAACAATAGAGTCTGGGAAACTATAGAGACTGGGAAACAATAGAGACTGGGTAACTATAGAGTCTGGGAAACAATAGAGACTGGGAAACAATAGAGACTGGGAAACAAAAGAGAATGGAAAACAATAGAGCCTGGGAAACAGTAGATATAGACAGGGAAACTATAGAGACTGGGAAACAATAGAGACTGGGTAACTATAGAGTCTGGGAAACAATAGAGACTGGGAAACAATAGAGACTGGGAAACAAAAGAGAATGGAAAACAATAGAGCCTGGGAAACAGTAGATATAGACAGGGAAACTATAAAGACTGGGAAACAATAGAGTCTGGGAAACTATAGAGACTGGGAAACTATAGAGTGAGAAACTATAGAGCCCGGGAAACAATATATATAGACAGGGAAACAATAGAGTCTGGGAAACAATAGAGTCTGTGGAAACAATAGATATAGACAGGGAAACAATAGAGTCTGGGAAACAATAGAGACTGGGAAACAAAAGAGACGGGGAAACAATAGAGCCTGGGGAAACAATAGAGCCTGGGAAACAGTAGATATAGACAGGGAAACTATAGAGACTGGGAAACACTAAAGCCTGGGAAACAGTAGATATAGACAGGGAAACTATAGAGACTGGGAAACAATAGAGACTGGGAAACAAAAGAGACTGGGAAACAAAAGAGACTGGGACACAATATAGTGTGGGAAACTATAGAGTCTGGGAAACAATAGATAGGGTCTTGGAAACAATATAGTCTGGGAAACAGAGTCTGAGAAACTATAGAGACTGGGAAACAATATAGTCTGGGAAACTATAGAGACTGGAAAACTATAGAGACTGGGAAACTATAGAGACTGGGAAACTATAGAGACTGGGAAACTATAGAGACTGGGAAACTATAGAGACTGGGAAACAATAGATAGGGTCTTGGAAACAATAGATAGAGTCTGGGAAACAGAGTCTGGGAAACAATAGATAGGGTCTTGGAAACAATAGATAGAGTCTGGGAAACAATAGAGTCTGGGAAACAATAGAGTCTGGGAAACTATAGAGACTGGGAAACAATAGAGACTGGGTAACTATAGAGTCTGGGAAACAATAGAGACTGGGAAACAATAGAGACTGGGAAACAAAAGAGAATGGAAAACAATAGAGCCTGGGAAACAGTAGATATAGACAGGGAAACTATAGAGACTGGGAAACAATAGAGCCTGGGAAACAGTAGATATAGACAGGGAAACTATAGAGACTGGGAAACAATAGAGACTGGGAAACTATAGAGACTGGGAAACTATAGAGACTGGGAAACAATAGAGACTGGGAAACAGTATATATAGACAGGGAAACTATAGAGACTGGGAAACAAAAGAGACTGGGAAACAATAGAGTCTGGGAAACTATAGAGCCTGGGAAACTATAGAGCCTGGGAAACAGTAGATATAGACAGGGAAACTATAGAGACTGGGAAACAAAAGAGACTGGGAAACAATAGAGTCTGGGAAACTATAGAGCCTGGGAAACAGTAGATATAGACAGGGAAACTATAAAGACTGGGAAACAATAGAGTCTGGGAAACTATAGAGACTGGGAAACTATAGAGTGAGAAACTATAGAGCCCGGGAAACAATATATATAGACAGGGAAACAATAGAGTCTGGGAAACAATAGAGTCTGTGGAAACAATAGATATAGACAGGGAAACAATAGAGTCTGGGAAACAATAGAGACTGGGAAACAAAAGAGACTGGGAAACAAAAGAGCCTGGGAAACAATAGAGCCTGGGAAACAGTAGATATAGACAGGGAAACTATAGAGACTGGGAAACACTAAAGCCTGGGAAACAGTAGATATAGACAGGGAAACTATAGAGACTGGGAAACAATAGAGACTGGGACACAATATAGTGTGGGAAACTATAGAGTCTGGGAAACAATAGATAGGGTCTTGGAAACAATATAGTCTGGGAAACAGAGTCTGGGAAACTATAGAGACTGGGAAACAATATAGTCTGGGAAACTATAGAGACTGGAAAACTATAGAGACTGGGAAACTATAGAGACTGGGAAACAATATAGTCTGGGAAACTATAGAGACTGGAAAACTATAGAGACTGGGAAACTATAGAGACTGGGAAACTATAGAGACTGGGAAACTATAGAGACTGGGAAACAATAGATAGGGTCTTGGAAACAATAGATAGAGTCTGGGAAACAATAGAGTCTGGGAAACAATAGAGTCTGGGAAACTATAGAGACTGGGAAACAATAGAGACTGGGTAACTATAGAGTCTGGGAAACAATAGAGACTGGGAAACAATAGAGACTGGGAAACAAAAGAGAATGGAAAACAATAGAGCCTGGGAAACAGTAGATATAGACAGGGAAACTATAGAGACTGGGAAACAATAGAGCCTGGGAAACAGTAGATATAGACAGGGAAACTATAGAGACTGGGAAACAATAGAGACTGGGAAACTATAGAGACTGGGAAACTATAGAGACTGGGAAACAATAGAGACTGGGAAACAGTATATATAGACAGGGAAACTATAGAGACTGGGAAACAAAAGAGACTGGGAAACAATAGAGTCTGGGAAACTATAGAGCCTGGGAAACTATAGAGCCTGGGAAACAGTAGATATAGACAGGGAAACTATAGAGACTGGGAAACAAAAGAGACTGGGAAACAATAGAGTCTGGGAAACTATAGAGCCTGGGAAACAGTAGATATAGACAGGGAAACTATAAAGACTGGGAAACAATAGAGTCTGGGAAACTATAGAGACTGGGAAACTATAGAGTGAGAAACTATAGAGCCCGGGAAACAATATATATAGACAGGGAAACAATAGAGTCTGGGAAACAATAGAGTCTGTGGAAACAATAGATATAGACAGGGAAACAATAGAGTCTGGGAAACAATAGAGACTGGGAAACAAAAGAGACTGGGAAACAATAGAGCCTGGGAAACAATAGAGCCTGGGAAACAGTAGATATAGACAGGGAAACTATAGAGACTGGGAAACACTAAAGCCTGGGAAACAGTAGATATAGACAGGGAAACTATAGAGACTGGGAAACAATAGAGACTGGGACACAATATAGTGTGGGAAACTATAGAGTCTGGGAAACAATAGATAGGGTCTTGGAAACAATATAGTCTGGGAAACAGAGTCTGGGAAACTATAGAGACTGGGAAACAATATAGTCTGGGAAACTATAGAGACTGGAAAACTATAGAGACTGGGAAACTATAGAGACTGGGAAACTATAGAGACTGGGAAACTATAGAGACTGGGAAACTATAGAGACTGGGAAACTATAGAGACTGGGAAACAATAGATAGGGTCTTGGAAACAATAGATAGAGTCTGGGAAACAATAGAGTCTGGGAAACAATAGAGTCTGGGAAACTATAGAGACTGGGAAACAATAGAGACTGGGTAACTATAGAGTCTGGGAAACAATAGAGACTGGGAAACAATAGAGACTGGGAAACAAAAGAGACTGGAAAACAATAGAGCCTGGGAAACAGTAAATATAGACAGGGAAACTATAGAGACTGGGAAACAATAGAGACTGGGAAACAAAAGAGACTGGAAAACAATAGAGCCTGGGAAACAGTAAATATAGACAGGGAAACTATAGAGACTGGGAAACAATAGAGACTGGAAACAATAGATATAGACAGGGAAACAATAGAGTCTGGGAAACAATAGAGCCTGGGAAACAATAGAGCCTGGGAAACAGTAGATATAGACAGGGAAACTATAGAGACTGGGAAACACTAGAGCCTGGGAAACAGTAGATATAGACAGGGAAACTATAGAGACTGGGAAACAATAGAGACTGGGAAACAAAAGAGACTGGGAAACAAAAGAGACTGGGACACAATATAGTGTGGGAAACTATAAAGACTGGGAAACAATAGATATAGACAGGGAAACAATAGAGTCTGGGAAACAATAGAGTCCGTGGAAACAATAGATATAGACAGGGAAACAATAGAGTCTGGGAAACAAAAGAGACTGTGGAAACAATAGAGACTGGGGTAACAATAGAGACTGGTAAACAATAGAGTCTGGTAAACAATAGAGACTGGGAAACACTAGAGCCGGGGAAACAATATAGTCTGGGAAACAATAGATTGAGTGTGGGAAACAATAGAGCCTGGGAAACAATAGAGACTGGGGTAACAATAGAGACTGGGAAACAATAGAGACTTGGAAACTATAAAGACTGGGAAACAGAGTCTGGGAAACAATAGATAGAGTCTGGGAAACAATAGAGTCTGGGAAACTATAGAGACTGGGAAACAATAGAGACTGGGAAACTATAGAGCCTGGGAAACAGTAGATATAGACAGGGAAACAATAGAGTCTGGGAAACACTAGAGCTGGGGAAACTATAGAGTCTGGGAAACAATAGAGTCTGTGAAACTATAGAGACTGGGAAACAGAGTCTGGGAAACAATAGAGTCTGGGAAACAATAGAGTCTGGGCAACAATATAGTCTGGGAAACTATAAAGACTGGGAAACAGAGTCTGGGAAACTATAGATTCTGGGAATCAATAGAGACTGGGGAAACAATAGAGACTGGGAAACAATAGAGACTGGGGAAACAATAGATAGAGCCTGGGAAACAATAGAGACTGGGGAAACAATAGAGGCTGGGAAACAATAGAGACTGGGGAAACAATAGAGACTGGGAAACAGAGTCGGGGAAACAATAGGGACTGGGGAAACAATAGCGAGGTAGGGAGTGAGAGGAGGAAGAAGAGAGGAAAGGGAGGGATGGGTGTAAAAAGTGAAAGGCTTAATTAATCCTGAGCAGGGAGGGAGGTCATGGGGGGGGGGTTATGTGTGTGTGGTGTGGTGTGTGAGAGAGTGTGTGTGTGAGTGTGTGTGCGCACGCGATAGGGGGAGCTTCATCATCTTCTTCTTCTTCCACGAATGATGACACCTTTTCTTAAGGATCTTTAGAACGATGACGTTGTGTGGTGGGGGTTGTTATCGCTGGGATAGAACCAAAGCCTGTGGGTCCTCGGGACCAGGCATAGGATTGAAGGGAAATGTGAAGAGAAGCATTACACAAGCTCCAGAGAAATAGCTCAGGCCAGTGTAACATACGACAGTGGCTTAGCAGCCATGAGTTTAAGTAACTGTTAAAGAGCTGTGCACTAGATGTCACACACACACACACACACACACACAGGAGGAAACTCAGGTATACACACTGAAACAGAGCAGAAAGATCAGGTGAATGAATGGGAGTGGATTAGTCCCTCCAGTCAACGTTAGGTTAAGGAAAGGAAGAAACCTAGTCAGTTTTCCAACTGACTGCCTTCAACTGAAATGTGTCTTCCACATTTAACCCAACCCCTCTGATTTTTCCACCTTTCCGGCTCTGGGATTTGGTTAATGGCCCAACGCTCTAACCGCTAGGCAACCTGTCGTTCAAAGGTCACCCTGTACCTCTGAGAGCACAGCATGATAGATGGAACATACCTGTGACGCATACTCTGACAGTATACCAGTCGATAAGCACGCACGCACACAAGCACAAACTCCAAATCACAAACTCAGGTGCCAAGGCCAGAGACTAGAGGTAGAGGGGTAGAGTGGGCAGGTACTCACGGGCCGCGCGTTGCCGCATTGGAGCCTGGGAGGAGGGGGCCGAGGGGGAGGCTCTCGGAGGGGCTGCACCAGAGACACCCAGGGGTCACACACATAAATAGCAATGGAGGGATATGATAATGTACACACACAAACATTCTGTATATGCATGCCCACACACACTACATTACATGTACATATTTGTTTCATCTTCAGATGGAGTGACACAATCTCACATATTCCTTATTTAGTCTGCATCTCTGCCTGGCAATACACAACTCCCACCACACAACCCCCACCACAGAACCACATCAGACAACCCCATCACACAACCTCCCACCACACAACCAAACCAGACAACCCCCACCAGACAACCCCCACCAGACAACCCCACCAGACAACCCCCACCAGACAACCCCACCAGACAAACCCCACCACACAACCACATTAGACAACCCCCACCACACAACCACATTAGACAACCCCCACCACACAACCACATCAGACAACCCCCACCACACAACCACATCCGACAACCCCCACCACACAACCCCAACCACATTAGACAACCCCCACCACACAACCACATTAGACAACCCCCACCACACAACCAAACCAGACAACCACATTAGACAACCCCCACCACACAACCAAACCAGACAACCCCCACCACACAACCACATTAGACAACCCCCACCACACAACCAAACCAGACAACCCCCACCACACAACCAAACCAGACAACCCCCACCACACAACCAAACCAGACAACCCCCACCACACAACCAAACCAGACAACCCCCACCACACAACCAAACCAGACAACCCCCACCACACAACCACATTAGACAACCCCCACCACACAACCAAACCAGACAACCCCCACCACACAACCACATTAGACAACCCCCACCACACAACCACATTAGACAACCCCCACCACACAACCACATTAGACAACCCCCACCACACAACCACATCAGACAACCCCCACCACACAACCACATCCGACAACCCCCACCACACAACCCCAACCACACAACCACATTAGACAACCCCCACCACACAACCACATTAGACAACCCCCACCACACAACCAAACCAGACAACCACATTAGACAACCCCCACCACACAACCAAACCAGACAACCCCCACCACACAACCACATTAGACAACCCCCACCACACAACCACATTAGACAACCCCCACCACACAACCCCACCACACAACCACATTAGACAACCCCCACCACACAACCACATTAGACAACCCCCACCACACAACCAAACCAGACAACCCCCACCACACAACCACATTAGACAACCCCCACCACACAACCACATTAGACAACCCCCGCCACACAACCACATTAGACAACCCCCACCACACAACCACATTAGACAACCCCCGCCACACAACCAAACCAGACAACCACATTAGACAACCCCCACCACACAACCAAACCAGACAACCACATTAGACAACCCCCACCACACAACCAAACCAGACAACCACATTAGACAACCCCCACCACACAACCACATTAGACAAACCCCACCACACAACCACACCAGACAACCCCCACCACACAACCAAACCAGACAACCCCCACCACACAACCAAACCAGACAACCCCCACCACACAACCACACCAGACAACCCCCACCACACAACCAAACCAGACAAACCCCACCACACAACCAAACCAGACAACCACATTAGACAACCCCCACCACACAACCACATTAGACAACCCCCACCACACAACCACATTAGACAACCCCCACCACACAACCATACCAGACAACCCCCACCACACAACCATATTAGACAACCCCCACCACACAACCATATTAGACAACCCCCACCACACAACCAAACCAGACAACCCCCACCAGACAACCCCCACCACACAACCATATTAGACAACCCCCACCACACAACCAAACCAGACAATCCCCACCAGACAACCCCCACCACACAACCAAACCAGACAACCACATTAGACAAACCCCACCAAACAACCACATTAGACAACCCCCACCACACAACCAAACCAGACAACCCCCACCACACAACCAAACCAGACAACCCCCACCACACAACCACACCAGACAACCCCCACCACACAACCAAACCAGACAACCCCCACCACACAACCACACCAGACAACCCCCACCACACAACCAAACCAGACAACCCCCACCACACAACCACACCAGACAACCCCCACCACACAACCACATTAGACAAACCCCACCACACAACCAAACCAGACAACCCCCACCACACAACCACACCAGACAACCCCCACCACACAACCACACCAGACAATCCCCACCACACAACCACATTAGACAACCACTACAACATCCCCTCCACTCAATACCACGTACCCACACCAACACAAAAACAGATGTTGCTAGGCCCTCCTTGAACAAAGTCTCAGCTAACTGACACTGTATCCTCGTTGCGGATGACAATGCTTTTAACGAATGTTGCCCTGACAGGTGTGTGTGTATATTAGAAAGAGAGAGGACGTGTGTGTCCTAATTATTCAGCGCTCTAATGAGAGGAAGAGATGGATGGAGGGTGCTGGGAGCAAAACCTCAACGACGTTCTCTCTCTCTCTCTCTCTCTCTCTCGGTATCTCCCTCCCATCTCTCTTCTCACCTCCCCCCCCCCCCCCCCCCCCCCCTTTTCTCTCTTCATAGCAGCGGAGGAGGCAGAGGCATGAGGGCTACTGGGGGGGTTACCATAGCGACATAATGAACGGGGTCCTCTGTCAGCGTGGTGTCACCATCGTCACGGTGATGTGTCTTGGAGTCCCCTGTGGTCATGGTGACACAACGTGGGTGACAGTGGTTGAGATGCTTTTCAGACCAGAGTACCTCTTAACCTTCTCCTTGTTTAAAGCTTTAACACCACTTTATGTCTTGGAGTATGTCGACTAAGTATTGATTTGATTTTTTATTTATTTTATGTTGACTGTAATGTATTACACTTGATTTCACTCCAGCTTAGTTAGGGTTGCTAGACACTAACTAGTGGAATGGTTTAACTGAGATCCAATGCTATTATTGTTTAGAAATGAGATCCAATAGTATTATTACGTTTAGAAATGAGATCCAATGGTATTATTTAGAAATGAGATCCAATAGTATTATTACGTTTACAAATGAGATCCAATGGTATTATTACGTTTAGCGAGTGGAGACTCAGAGACATGGATGACAGGATGGATTAGAGCCAGTGGAGACTCAGACATGGATGACAGGATGGATTAGAGCCAGTGGAGACTCAGTGACATGGATGACAGGATGGATTAGAGCCAGTGGAGACTCAGTGACATGGATGACAGGATGGATCAGAGCGAGTGGAGACTCAGAGACATGGCTGAAAGGATGGATTAGAGCCAGTGGAGACTCAGAGACATGCATGATAGAGCGTGTGAAACATGAGAAACGACAAGGAATGAGTGCAACAAAAGAGATGGAACGATAGAGAACCAATAACAACGATTGTGATAAAATTATAGAACTGACAGCACAGTAGCAAAAGGACAGTCACACTGTGCAAATCAGATAGATATTTATATACAGTATTTCTATAGTTATAACGATGACTGTAAATAGGAAAGACTGGGGGAGACTTTTCTTTAAACAACTGTGACTATAGGACAGTAGTGTTTTTTTAGGAGCATATACAGTGCCTTGCGAAAGTATTCGGCCCCCTTGAACTTTGCGACCTTTTGCCACATTTCAGGCTTCAAACATAAAGATATAAAACTGTATTTTTTTTGTGAAGAATCAACAACAAGTGGGACACAATCATGAAGTGGAACGACATTTCTTGGATATTTCAAACTTTTTTAACAAATCAAAAACTGAAAAATTGGGCGTGCAAAATTATTCAGCCCCTTTACTTTCAGTGCAGCAAACTCTCTCCAGAAGTTCAGTGAGGATCTCTGAATGATCCAATGTTGACCTAAATGACTAATGATGATAAATACAATCCACCTGTGTGTAATCAAGTCTCCGTATAAATGCACCTGCACTGTGATAGTCTCAGAGGTCCGTTAAAAGCGCAGAGAGCATCATGAAGAACAAGGAACACACCAGGCAGGTCCGAGATACTGTTGTGAAGAAGTTTAAAGCCGGATTTGGATACAAAAAGATTTCCCAAGCTTTAAACATCCCAAGGAGCACTGCGCAAGCGATAATATTGAAATGGAAGGAGTATCAGACCACTGCAAATCTACCAAAACCTGGCCGTCCCTCTAAACTTTCAGCTCATACAAGGAGAAGACTGATCAGAGATGCAGCCAAGAGGCCCATGATCACTCTGGATGAACTGCAGAGATCTACAGCTGAGGTGGGAGACTCTGTCCATAGGACAACAATCAGTCATATATTGCACAAATCTGGCCTTTATGGAAGAGTGGCAAGAAGAAAGCCATTTCTTAAAGATATCCATAAAAAGTGTTGTTTAAAGTTTGCCACAAGCCACCTGGGAGACACACCAAACATGTGGAAGAAGGTGCTTTGGTCAGATGAAACCAAAATTGAACTTTTTTGGCAACAATGCAAAACGTTATGTTTGGCGTAAAAGCAACACAGCTGAACACACCATCCCCACTGTCAAACATGGTGGTGGCAGCATCATGGTTTGGGCCTGCTTTTCTTCAGCAGGGACAGGGAAGATGGTTAAAATTGATGGGAAGATGGATGGAGCCAAATACAGGACCATTCTGGAAGAACCTGATGGAGTCTGCAAAAGACCTGAGACTGGGACGGAGATTTGTCTTCCAACGAGACAATGATCCAAAACATAAAGCAACATCTACAATGGAATGGTTCAAAAATAAACATATCCAGGTGTTAGAATGGCCAAGTCAAAGTCCAGACCTGAATCCAATCGAGAATCTGTGGAAAGAACTGAAAACTGCTGTTCACAAATGCTCTCCATCCAACCTCACTGAGCTCGAGCTGTTTTGCAGGAAGAATGGGAAAAAATGTCAGTCTCTCGATGTGCAAAACTGATAGAGACATACCCCAAGCGACTTACAGCTGTAATCGCAGCAAAAGGTGGCGCTACAAAGTATTAACTTAAGGGGGCTGAATAATTTTGCACGCCCAATTTTTCAGTTTTTGATTTGTTAAAAAAAGTTTGAAATAGCCAATAAATGTCGTTCCACTTCATGATTGTGTCCCACTTGTTGTTGATTCTTCACAAAAAAATACAGTTTTATATCTTTATGTTTGAAGCCTGAAATGTGGCAAAAGGTCGCAAAGTTCAAGGGGGCCGAATACTTTCGCAAGGCACTGTATGTCATTCCTAAATATAGCAGCATTAAAACAGTCAGTCCAACAGATTGACAGTCAGTGAGGAGAGATTAGACAGTTGAAGATATGAGGTTTTATATGCTGCTTATGGTTTTGCAGACTTACAGTATAGGACGCCTTCTGTCTCACACACACACACGCACACACACACACACACACACACACCCTCATTGACCTCTCAAACTCACCCCCCTTTCTATCCCTCCTGTTCCTTTCACCCACCTGTCCAAAGTGCACAGTGATAGGACGCCGTTCGTCCCAGGTGCGGGCGCTGCCGTCCTTTCCGTCTGTGGAGGTGGGCGACCCGGCTGTGGTGCCCTCCTCCCCGGTGCCCGTTCCTGTGCCACCAGTGCCCACTGTCGAGGAGTAGCCATTCTCTGCCAGCTCCTGGAGAGGGGCACAAGAATACGGAGGAGGTTGGCGTGGCTGGAGGGGGTAGTGGTGGTGATGGTCCCCATGCAGGGAGAGGGGGAGTGGAAGGTCGAGGGAAGAGGCCCTACAGGGCTATAGTGGAGGGGGGGGGCATAGGTGAGGGGTACGAGGGTAGGGGATGGCCAAAGCAGGATAAAAGGAGGGCCAAATAGGGGTTAGAGGGTCAGATAGAGGATTTAAGGAACAGAATAGGGCCATATTTGGAGAAAGGGTGTGAGAGAGGGAGAGGACCAAGATGAAGGAGCAGAATTGTAAAGATGTAAAGATGGTCAAGTTGGAGGGTCAAGTTGAGAGGTGAGAGGTCAACATAGGATCAAGTTGAGAGTGTCAAGATGAGAGGTCAAGTTGAGAGGTCAACAGAAGGTCAAGTTGAGAGGGTCAAGTTAAGGGGATCAGGTTGGAGAGGTGAGAGGTCAACAGAGAGTCAGGTTGGAGAGATAAACACACAGCGGAAGGAAGAGTGACAGCCAGGTGTGGGAGAGGAAAAAACATCAGTGAGTGAATTCTGTCGTCCATTGAGTGGCAGCGCATTTGTGTGTGCATGTGTGTGTGTGTGTGTGTGTGTGTGTGTGTGTGTGTGTGTGTGTCTGTGTGTGTGTGTCTGTGTGTGTCTGTGTGTGTGCCAGTTGTGTTCTGTGAAGTTGTTCTTCAGGCGGTGATTTGGACCAAAGACAAACATTGATAAAGATGAACAAAACCCAAACGCTGAACACAGAGAACTAGGTACCTTTTGCTTTAGTCGGCTCTTGACTTCCTTTATCCCCATCCTGGCATGATCTTTAGCCTTTGGAGGGAAAACACACAAAGGGTTATTTAGCAGATTTAGTTTCTGTTGATGTCTGTAAGTCAGGAGTCATCTTGCGTTCTACCTTTAAAGGGGCTATCAGCAGTTGCTTCATCCATTTTTGGACTCTGTCAGATCTTGGTCACCTCCCTGAACAAGGCCCTTCTCCCCCGATTGCTCAATTTGGCTAGGATGCCAGAACTAGGAAGAGTCTTGGTGGTTCCAAACTTCTTCCATTAAAGAATGATGGAGGCCACTGTGTTCTTGGGGACATTCAAAGCTGCAGAAATGTTTTGGTACCCTTTCCCAGATCTGTGCCTCGACAAAATCGGACAATTCCGTTGACCTCATGGCTTGGTATTTGCTATGACATGTACTGTCAACTGTGGGACCTTATATAGACAGGTGTACCTTTCCAAATCATGTCCAATCAATTTAATTTACCACAGGTGGACTCCAATCAAGTTGTTGAAACATCTCAAGGATGAGTAATAGAAACAGGAAGCACCTGAGCTCAATTTCGAGTCTTACGTAAATAAGGTATCTGTTTTTTATGTTTAATACATTTGCAAAACAATTTTAAAACCTGCTTTGCTTTGTCATTATAGGCTATTGTGCGTTGATTGATGAGGACAAGAAATAATTGAATCAATTTTAGAATAAGGCTGTAACGCAAGTAAACGTGGAAAAGGGAAGGTGTCTGAATACTTTCTGAATGCGCTGTACATACACTCACTGGGCAGTTTATTAGGTACACCCTTCCTACAGACAGTGAGTCACATGGCCGTGGCTTGCTTTATAAAGCAGGAAGACAGGTAGAGAGACGTTCAGTTACTGTTCGTTTGAATGTTAGAATGGGCAAAACGAGTGACTTAAGCGACTTTGAGCGTGATATGATCGTAGGTGTCAGGCGAGCCGGATCCAGTATCTCAGAAATGACCGCCCTGCTAGGCTTTTCACGCACGACAGTGTCTATGGTTTACCTACAATGGTGCAAAAAACAAAAAACATCCAGTCAGCAGCAGTCCTGTGGGCGAAAACAGCTCGTTGATGAGAGATATTGAAGGGAAATGGCAAGAATTGTGCAAGCTAACAGGCGGGCCACAAACAAATAAATAACAGTGGTGTCCTTGTCACGGATGGGCTTTTGCGGTAGACGACCACACCGGGTTCCACTCTGATCAGCTAAAAACAAGAAGAAGCAGCTCCAGTGGGCACGCATTCACCAACAGTAAACAATTGAGGAGTGGAAAAACATTGCCTGATCCGACGAATACTATTGCATCATGCTGATGTCAAAGTCAGGATTTGGCATAAGCAGCATGACGCCATAGACCCCTCCTGCCTGGTGTCAATGGTACAGGCGGGTGGAGGTGGTGTACCGGTGTGGGGAATGTTTTCCTGGCACACGTTAGGTCCCTTGATACCAATTGAGCAACGAACGTTTCCGACACCTTGGAGAATGCACGCCCCGAAGAATTCAGGCTGTTCTGGAGGCAAAGGGGGGAACGACCCAGTACTAGATGGGTGTACCTAATAAACTAGCTGGTGAGTGTATATAACCATTGATTCTTGAAGAAAATAACTTAGATGCCTCATGAGCTTAGTTCAACGCTTGTACTCCATCAGATCCCAAAATATAAGCTTGTTTTACGCCATTGTTTGTAAACAATGTAATTGTAAACAAACACTATATAGCTTCAAAACATGGTTAAAACTATCATTTGAATATCATGGATGGTCAGTCCATGCATCCAGAGCTGTTTATTAATTTGAGAGTGGTTACATTTCTCCAGCCACATCCCTAAGCTGATTACCAAAACCAATTTGTTATTGTTTGAACTGCAGATGGCCCCTTTAAAGAGGCAGCAATATGGCGAGAGTTAACAGTGAAATATTTTGGGAGTGTCATGGTGTAATTGTCATGATAGAGGGACACTTACAAACTTATAGACAGTTTTCATGGCCGGGTTAGCCTTGGTCCTCACTGTGTTAAAGATAGCACCGCCCCCTTTCTGTTGAAGACAAAGCCATTGTTAGCGGCACAGCTAACAATTACATGGCAACAGTCATAGAAATGTTGCCATTGTTTTCTACCATAAAAAAAATCCCTAAACTTTCTCTCTCAGCATGTGAGAAATCAACAGTTTATTTACTCATGTGACTGTGTTAAATATGGGCACTTTTATGGGTTGAAATGTAGGACCTACCTTTACTGTGAATAGCCACTGGTGGTAGTTTTTGTCGCTGCCTTTGGAGTTAACACAGAGGAGAGGTCACAAGGGTGAAAGGTCAACGTCTTAACACAGTGGACCATTCTATATTCTATAGAGCAGTGGTTCCCAAACTGTGGGTCGGGACTGCTTTTTCACTGCTCAACCCTTAAGGTGGGTTACGACTCAACAGACACCTTAATTGGTGGGTCGCAAAGCAAAACATTTGGGAACCCCTGCTATACAGATTAGTAATGGGACATGAGTTAGGACCACTGACTTCTCCACTGCTATACAGATTAGTAATGGGACATGAGTTAGGACCACTGACTTCTCCACTGCCCTAACCCATGTCCCATTACTATAGCGGTGGAGGAGTCAATGTCTCTAACCCATGTCCCATTACTAACGTCTATAGCAGTGGAGGAGTCAATGTCCCTAACCCATGTCCCATTACTAACGTCTATAGCAGTGGAGGAGTCAATGTCCCTAACCCATGTCTCATTACTAACGTCTATAGCAGTGGACGTCTCAATGTCCCTAACCCAAGAATAGCAGTATTCTTGAATTGTTTTAATACATTTTTAAACAGAGAACATCAATGAGCATTGTTATTGGACAGGGAGTTGTCTACTTCAGTTTCAAAACGTTGACTTCTGTTTCGTGCCTACTGGTTTATGGTGACCTTGGAGGCGCATAAAATGTCTGCCGGTCCCCAACCAAAGATCAAGTCAAGTGCTTTGAGACAGAGTAAAAAAAAAAAAAACGAGTCATTTTTTTTATATGATTGTATTCACACCTGCATACTCTCCCATGTTGATCTCATCCTCGAAAACATCACTGAAGCCCTCACCAGCGTTCAGCAGGTCCAAGCGGCCATCGATGAACTACAGAGATGGAGAAAGGTTTATTCCAATGAGAAATGGGGTGTGTGTGTGCCTATTATTGTGTGTGTGCCTATTATTGTGAGTGCGTGTGTGTGTGTGTGCCTATTATTGTGTGTGTGTGTGTGTGTGTGTGTGTGTGTGTGTGTGTGTGTGTGTACCTGTTTGAAGAGCTGCAGCTGGATGGCGTTCTGCAGGAACTGTCTCATGGCACTGGAGCGGTGGGTCACAAAGACCTCCTCACTGAACGTTATTGGCTCTCCCTGAAGGTACACAAAAACATGGACCAATCAGCAGAAAGTATATCCAGTGACATCTTGGATCTGGTTTGGCATTCAATGTGTTTTTACAATGGCCGTTACTAATGCGTGTTTGACATATCAACATTTAGTTTCTCTTCCAATCCACGACTATGAAGTGATCTTTGTTTTTTATATACGTTTTATATATATTTTTTACAAGTTTAAAGAACGACATTTAATCAAATAGGCTGAATAGAAAACAAAACCACAGTAAATTAAATAAAGATTGCCTCCCGAGTGGCGCAGCGCTCTAATCCAGGCTGTATCACATCTAGCCATGATTGGGAGTCCCATAGGGTGGCGCACAATTGACCCTGCGTCGTCCGGGTTTGGCCGTCATTGTAAATAAGAATTTGTTCTTAACCGACTTGCCTAGTTAAATAAAGGTTAAATAAAATGTAATAGTATTTAATAGTTTCCTTTTTTTGGAGGTAGAGTATGAAAACCTATTTTGACCACTAGATGGCACTGCTGCGTAAGACACGGGACAGCAGGAGTGGAACTAGACATACTATATTAGTGTAACTTTCCTTGTGTCCAACATTGTGTGTGTGTGTGTGTGCGTGTGTATGTGTGTGTGTGTGTGTGTGTGTGTGTGTGTGTGTGTGTGTGTGTGTGTGTGTGTGTGTGTGTGTGTGTTTGTATGTGTGTGTTTGTATGTGTGTGTCTTAGGTGTGTATTACAGTTTGTTTGCACGGATTATATTTTCCCTCCAACTTTCCTCGACGAAAGCTGCTCTCCTCTGGAATGTGTACGTAAGAGAAGGAGGAGAGGTAGAGAAGAGGAGAAATTGAGGGCAGGGAGAATAAGATAACATACAGAGAGAATGGTGGAGGAAAGAGCAAAATAGGAGAAAGACACCAAGGGAGATACTGAACATTACCTACCACTAACCCTAGTCCATCTTTACAACCACTTTCCAACATCCAGTTAAGACTTCTTTATTTTGTGAAATACAATGTGAAAATATTAGATGTAGCTCCTTTAAACACATTTCTAAAATGATTTGTTTGGATCCTGGATGCTGATTGGTTGATAGCAAGGAGTTATTATTATCACAATCCCTGTGTAACGCCTGTTAACAGTTCCTTTTAAATTGTCAAAGTCCAGCCAGGCCATTCATAAACTTCATCTCCCCTGGAAAAAAAGGGTCAAGACATTATCTCCCCATGCATGTAGCCTAGCTTAGAATTAGGTTTGCAACATTGGGGATTTGTCCCCGTTGTGCCATATGAACATGTTGCATAGAGACTGACCGCTTCTCTAAGCCAGGCAAATTCATTTATCAGGATCATTATAATGGATACACACAAATCATTGGCAATAGAAACAAAGGTAAAACAAACAAAAATGGACATAGTTTTCTGTAATTTCGTCTGCTTGAAGTGATTGTGTGTTAGTCTTAGTTGGCTAGCTAGCAGAGAAGTAGCTAGCCTGCATAGCTACATGCCAATGACTTGCTTAGCATACCAACCATTTCCTATAGAATGAATAGAATGAGCAACCAGCCTGTCTGACTAGCAACTTCTGAATCTCAGAACTAACAACTGGCTTTTCCCCAGACATATCATCTGGTGGAAGGATGAAATAAATATATTTACTCAATAAAATAAAAATTTTAATGGAAAAAATGTTGTTAATCTTTAAAAAAAAATATGTTGACAACAGTTTTATAAAAGCACTCAAACCGAATAATTATTGTATACAACTCCCTCCTAAGGGCTGTTTCCCTTCGCTCTGGGTTGGGCCTAAGAATAACCCTTACTTAGTCTGTGTTTTTCACACTTTAATCCCTGGGTTCTCATGCCTTATTGCTTAAGTAAAACTGTGCTGTATACGTACAGTGAGGGATCCCCTGCTGATTTTGTACGTTTGCCCACTGACAAAGAAATTATCAGTCTATAATTTTAATGGTAGGTTTTTTTAAACAGTGAGAGACAGAATAACAACAACAAAAATCCAGAAAAACGCATGTAAAAAATGTTATAAATTGATTTGCATTTTAATGAAGGAAATAAGTATTTGACCCCCTCTCAATCAGAAAGATTTCTGGCTCCCAGGTGTCTTTTATACAGGTAACGAGCTGAGATTAGGAGCACACTCTTAAAGGGAGTGCTCCTAATCTCAGTTTGTTACCTATATAAAAGACACCTGTCCACAGAAGAAATCAATCAATCAGATTCCAAACTCTTCACCATGGCCAAGACCAAAGAGCTCTCCAAGGATGTCAGGGACAAGATTGTAGACCTACACAAGGCTGGAATGGGCTACAAGACCATCGCCAAGCAGCTTGGTGAGAAGGTGACAACAGTTGGTGCGATTATTCGCAAATGGAAGAAACACTAAAGAACTGTCAATCTCACTCACTCTTGCTCCATGCAAGATCTCACCTCGTGGAGTTGCAATGATCATGAGAACGGTGAGGAATCAGCCCAGAACTACACGGGAGGATCTTGTCAATGATCTCAAGGCAGCTGGGACCACAGTCACCAAGAAAACAATTGGTAACACACTACGCTGTGAAGGACTGAAATCCTGCAGCGCCCGCGAGGTCCCCCTGCTCAAGAAAGCACATATACATGCCCGTCTGAAGTTTGCCAATGAACATCTGAATGATTCAGAGGAAAACTGGGTGAAAGTGTTGTGGTCAGATG
Source organism: Oncorhynchus mykiss (assembly GCF_013265735.2). Classification (NCBI taxonomy): domain Eukaryota; kingdom Metazoa; phylum Chordata; class Actinopteri; order Salmoniformes; family Salmonidae; genus Oncorhynchus; species Oncorhynchus mykiss. Next base: position 12,947,646 of record NC_048569.1, on the reverse strand, counting down.
AGACCAAAATGGAGCTCTTTGGCATCAACTCAACTCGACGTCTTTAGAGGAGGAGGAATGCTGCCTATGACCCAAAGAACACCTTCCCCACCGTCAAACATGGAGGTGGAAACATTATGCTTTGGAGATGTTTTTCTGCTAAGGGGACAGGACAACTTCACCACATCAAAGGGACGATGGACAGGGCCATGTACCGTCAAATCTTGGATGAGAACCTCCTATCAGCCAGGGCATTGAAAATGGGTTGTGGATGGGTATTCCAGCATGACAATGACCCAAAACACACGGACAAGGCAACAAAGGAGTGGCTCAAGAAGAAGCACATTAAGGTCCTGAAGTGGCCTAGCCAGTCTCCAGACCTTAATCCCATAGACAATCTGTGGAGGGAGCTGAAGGTTCGAGTTGCCAAACGTCAGCCTCGAAACCTTAATGACTTGGAGAAGATCTGCAAAGAGGAGTGGGACAAAATCCCCCTGAGATGTGTGCAAACCTGGTGGCCAACTACAAGAAACGTCTGACCTCTGTGATTGCCAACAAGGGTTTTGCCACCAAGTACTAAGTCATGTTTTGCAGAGGGGTAAAAATGCTTATTTCCCTCATTGAAATGCAAATCAATTTATAAAATTTTTGACATGCGTTTTTTCTGGATTTTGTTGTTGTTATTCTGTCTCTCACTGTTTAAATAAACCTACCATTAAAATGATAGACTGATCATTTCTTTGTCAGTGGGCAAACGTACAAAATCAGCAGGGGATCAAATACTTTTTTCCCTCACTGTACGTTGCAAGGAGTACAGTATACTGTGCATGTTAATAAGCCACCTCTACCCCTCTTTCTCCTTCTACCATTGTCTTCCTCTCTCTCTCTCTCTCCATCAGCAGTCCGAGGCTCATCCTGTTAATTAGCTGTCAGTGTGGGGGGCTGATAGCAGATTAGCACTGTCCGATCGCATCACACAATCCACACACACGATCCACACACACACACGACACACACACACACACACACACACACACACCTAGCACTGCTCTCATACCTACCAGCTCTCACAGTCTCATGTCAGAATTAGACCATTAGACCAGTTCATCCATGTTTCTCAAATGTAAAATTTCAAAGCTGTTCCAAACGCCAAATTTAAGATTAAGTCTAGACATTAACTCAGCATGGTAAGGTACGGGTTAGTTTAGACATTAACTCAGCATGGTAAGGTATAGGTTAGTTTAGACATTAACTCAGCATGGTATGGTAAGGGTTAGTTTAGACATTAACTCAGCATGGTATGGCAAGGGTTCGTTTAGACATTAACTCAGCATGGTATGGTAAGGGTTAGTTTAGACATTAACTGAGCATGGTAAGGGTTAGTTTAGACATTGACTCAGCATGGTATGGTAAGGGTTAGTTTAGACATGAACTCAGAATGGTAAGGTACGGGTTAGTTTAGACATTAACTCAGCATGGTAAGGGTTAGTTTAGACATTAACTCAGCATGGTATGGCAAGGGTTCGTTTAGACATTAACTCAGCATGGTAAGGTATAGGTTAGTTTAGACATTAACTCAGCATGGTATGGTAAGGGTTAGTTTAGACATTAACTCAGCATGGTAAGGTATAGGTTAGTTTAGACATTAACTCAGCATGGTATGGCAAGGGTTCGTTTAGACATTAACTCAGCATGGTATGGTAAGGGTTAGTTTAGACATTAACTCAGCATGGTAAGGGTTAGTTTAGACATTGACTCAGCATGGTATGGTAAGGGTTAGTTTAGACATTAACTCAGCATGGTAAGGGTTAGTTTAGACATTAACTCAGCATGGTAAGGGTTAGTTTAGACATTAACTCAGCATGGTAAGGTACGGGTTAGTTTAGACATTAACTCAGCATGGTAAGGTATAGGTTAGTTTAGACATGAACTCAGCATGGTATGGTAAGGGTTAGTTTAGACATTAACTCAGCATGGTAAGGGTTAGTTTAGACATTGACTCAGCATGGTAAGGTACGGGTTAGTTTAGACATTGACTCAGCATGGTAAGGTAAGGGTTAGTTTAGACATGAACTCAGCATGGTAAGGTATAGGTTAGTTTAGACATTAACTCAGCATGGTAAGGTATAGGTTAGTTAAAGACATTAACTCAGCATGGTATGTTAAGGGTTAGTTTAGACATTAACTCAGCATGGTAAGGGTTAGTTTAGACATTGACTCAGCATGGTAAGGTACGGGTTAGTTTAGACATTAACTCAGCATGGTAAGGTAAGGGTTAGTTTAGACATTAACTCAGCATGGTATGGTAAGGGTTAGTTTAGACATTAACTCAGCATGGTAAGGGTTAGTTTAGACATTGACTCAGCATGGTATGGTACGGGTTAGTTTAGACATTGACTCAGCATGGTATGGTAAGGGTTAGTTTAGACATTAACTCAGCATGGTATGGTAAGGGTTAGTTTAGACATTAACTCAGCATGGTAAGGTGAGGGTTAGTTTAGACATTAACTCAGCATGGTAAGGGTTAGTTTAGACATTGACTCAGCATGGTAAGGTACAGGTTAGTTTAGACATTGACTCAGCATGGTAAGGTACGGGTTAGTTTAGACATTAACTCAGCATGGTATGGTAAGGGTTAGTTTAGACATTAACTCAGCATGGTATGGTAAGGGTTAGTTTAGACATTAACTCAGCATGGTAAGGTAAGGGTTAGTTTAGACATTAACTCAGCATGGTAAGGGTTAGTTTAGACATTGACTCAGCATGGTAAGGTACGGGTTAGTTTAGACATTAACTCAGCATGGTAAGGCAAGGGTTCGTTTAGACATTAACTCAGCATGGTATGGTAAGGGTTAGTTTAGACATTAACTCAGCATGGTAAGGGTTAGTTTAGACATTGACTCAGCATGGTAAGGTAAGGGTTATTTTAGACATTGACTCAGCATGGTAAGGCAAGGGTTCGTTTAGACATTAACTCAGAATGGTAAGGTACGGGTTAGTTTAGACATTAACTCAGTATGGTAAGGGTTAGTTTAGACATTAACTCAGCATGGTAAGGGTTAGTTTAGACATTAACTCAGCATGGTAAGGGTTAGTTTAGACATTAACTCAGTATGGTATGGGTTAGTTTAGACATTAACTCAGCATGGTAAGGTGAGGGTTAGTTTAGACATTAACTCAGCATGGTAAGGGTTAGTTTAGACATTGACTCAGCATGGTATGGTAAGGGTTAGTTTAGACATTGACTCAGCATGGTAAGGTAAGGGTTATTTTAGACATTGACTCAGCATGGTAAGGGTTATTTTAGACATTGACGCAGCATGGTAAGGTACGGGTTAGTTTAGACATTGACTCAGCATGGTAAGGTAAGGGTTAAGGACTGGGAGAGGCTTAAATAAAAACTTTCTATCACTGGATTTGAACTGGCAACCTTTGGAATCAGAGGCAGATGCTTACGCTTATCCACCATCCCCGTCCCCAATGCCCTAGCAAAACCGAAAACTACTTGAAGGTAACAGTGCTCACTGTTGCCCCTAGTGGCCAGTTTCCACATCATCTCCAGAACATCCTCAGATATGGATGGACGTAGAATACGGATTTCTTTCATGGGTAACCTGCCTGCTCACACACACAGACATTCAGTCATCCTTAACTAAGTCTCATGTCAAGGAGGCTGAACTGTAAACTAGAGCCAGAGGAGAGCATGACTTGTCTCCTGTGAGGGGAGCGTTTACCAGGGCCTGAGAGGAGCATATTCCCCAAACATGCTTAGACGACACCTGCCACTGTTACTGAGCATTAGGTGACACACACACACACACACACACAGGAGCGCAACCATTTTGTCCATATTAACTGTGTGTTTGTGTTTGTGCGAGCAGTGTGCGTTTGTGTGAGTGCGTGTGTGAGAGACCACCTGGCCAGCAGGACATTAGCACGTTAGAAGGGTTGCCTGCCGTCCTCTAATGGTTCTGTGGAGATCATATCATTACTGTAGAGATGAGAGGTCTGGACCCCCGGACAGACTGGAGGAGGAGAAGGACACACGCCAGTGATAACGCCCCTCATTAGCACTATCAAATTTCAGACTTAATTTTCCCAAACGAAAAATGTACACTATATATACAAAAGTATGTGGACACCCCTTCAAATGAGTGGATTTGGATATTTCAGCCACACCCGTTGCTGACATGTACAGTGGGGCAAAAAAGTATTTAGTAAGCCACCAATTGTGCAAGTTCTCCCACTTAAAAAGATGAGAGAGGTCTGTAATTTTCATCATAGGTACACTTCAACTATGACAGACAAAATGAGAAAAAATGAATTTATTTGCAAATTATGGTGGAAAATAAGTATTTAGTCACCTACAAACAAGCAAGATTTCTGGCTCTAACAGACTTGTAAATTCTTCTTTAAGAGGCTCCTCTGTCCTCCACTCATTACCTCTATTAATGGCACCTGTTTGAACTTGTTATCAGTATAAAAGACACCTGTCCACAACCTCAAACAGTCACACTACAAAACTCCACTATGGCCAAGACCAAAGAGCTGTCAAAGGACACCAGAAACAAAATTGTAGACCTGCACCAGGCTGGGAAGACTGAATCTGCAATAGGTAAGCAGCTTGGTTTGAAGAAATCAACTGTGGGAGCAATTATTAGGAAATGGAAGACATACAAGACCACTGATAATCTTCCTCGATCTGGGGCTCCACGCAAGATCTCACCCCGTGTGGTCAAAATGATCACGGTGAGTTAAAATCCCAGAACCACACGGGGGGACCTAGTGAATGACCTGCAGAGAGCTGGGACCAAAGTAACAAAGCCTACCATCAGTAACACACTACGCCGCCAGGGACTCAAATCCTGCAGTGCCAGACGTGTCCCCCTGCTTAAGCCAGTACATGTCCAGGCCCGTCTGAAGTTTGCTAGAGAGCATTTGGATGATCCAGATGAAGATTGGGAGAATGTCATATGGTCAGATGAATCCAAAATTTAACTTTTCGGTAAAAACTCAACTCGTCGTGTTTGGAGGACAAAGAATGCTGAGTTGCGTCCAAAGAACACCATACCTACTGTGAAGCATGGGAGTGGAAACATCATGCTTTGGGGCTGTTTTTCTGCAAAGGGACCAGAACGACTGATCCATGTAAAGGATCGAATGAATGGGGCCATGTATCGTGAGATTTTGAGGAAAAACCTCCTTCCATCAGCAAGGGCATTGAAGATGAAACGTGGCTGGGTCTTTCAGCATGACAATGATCCCAAACACACCGCCCGGGCAACGAAGGAGTGGCTTCGTAAGAAGCATTTCAAGATCCTGGAGTGGCCTAGCCAGTCTCCAGATCTCAACCCCATAGAAAATCTTTGGAGGGAGTTGAAAGTCCGTGTTGCCCAGCAACAGCCCCAAAACATCACTGCTCTAGAGGAGATCTGCATGGAGGAATGGGCCAAAATACCAGCAACAGTGTGTGAAAACCTTGTGAAGACTTACAGAAAACGTTTGACCTCTGTCATTGCCAACAAAGGGTATATAACAAAGTATTGTGATAAACTTTTGTTATTGACCAAATACTTATTTTCCACCATAATTTGCAAATAAATTCATTAAAAATCCTACAATGTGATTTTCTGGCTTTTTTTTCTTCTCATTTTGTCTGTCATAGTTGAAGTGTACCTATGATGAAAATTACAGGCCTCTCTCATCTTTTTAAGTGGGAGAACTTGCACAATTGGTGGCTGACTAAATACTTTTTTGCCCCACTGTATATAAAATCAAGCACACAGTCATGCAATCTCCATAGACAAACATTGGCAGTAGAATGGCCTTATTGAAGAGCTCAGTGACTTTCATGGGTTTCCATGGCTGAGCAGCCGCACATAAGCCAAGATCACCATGTGCAATGCCAAGTGCCGGCTGGAGTGGTTTAAAGCTCGCCGCCATTGGACTCTGGAGCAGTGGAAACATGTTCTCTAGAGTGATGAATCACGCTTCACCATCTGGCAGTCCGACTGACAAATCTGGGTATGGCGGACGACCAGGAGAACGCTACCTGCCCCAATGTATGCACCAACTGTAAAGTTTGGTGGAGGAGGAATAATGGTCTGGGCCTCTTTTTCATGGTTCGGGCTACGCCCCTTAGTTCCAGTGAAGGGAAATCTTAACACTACAGCATACAATGACATTCTGGACAATTCTGTGCTTACAACTTGTGGCAGCAGTTTGTGACAAAAGTTTCCTGTTTCAGCATGACAATGCCCCCTTGCACAAAGGGAGGTCCATACAGAAATGGTTTGTCGAGATCTTTATGGAAGAACTTGACTGGCCAGCACAGAAACCTGACCTCAACCCCATCAAACACCTTTGGGATGAATTGGAACACCGACTGCGAGCCAGACCTAATCACCCTACATCAGTGCCCGACTTGACTAACGCTCTAGAGGCTGAATGGAAGGAAGTTCCCGCAGCAATGTTCCAACATCTAGTGGAAAGCCTTCCCAGAAGAGTGGAGGCTGTTATAGCAGCAAAGGGGGGACCAACTCCATATTAATGCCCATGATTTTGGAATGAGATGTTCGACGAGCCAGTGTCCACATACTTTAGGTCAGGTAGTGTATCAACCCCTACTACAATGTCCATTAATTATAGTCAACATGTGTTATTTTCCTGCTGTAGCAAACTGGCTCAAATTAAGATCCTACATCTGTACAAAATGTATGCGTATGTTACTGTGTGGCTGTAAGATCACTGACTGAATCTGAGTGTACGTACGTACGTACGTACGTACGTGTATGTGTGTGTGTGTGTGTTTGTCACTGTTAGAGGCCACTTAAACATGTATTAATAGTGATTTGTCAACCAGCGGTATGAAACGTCAGTTTGGAACATGTTGTAAAGCTCACAAATACACTGACTATACAAAACATTAGGAACACCTGCTCTTTCCATGACAGACTGACCAGGTGAATCCAGGTGAAAGTTATGATCCCTTATGGACATCACGTGTTAAATCCACTTCAGTCAGTGTAGATGAAGAGGAGGAGACAGGTTACAGAAGGACTTTTAAGCGTTGAGACAATTGAGACATGGATTGTGTATGTGCAAGACAAAAGTGGCCTAGCCAGTCTCCAGACAAAAGATTTAAGTGCGTTTGAACATGGTATGGTAGTAGGTGCCAGGTGCACTGGTTTGAGTGTGTCAAGAACTGCAACACTGCTGGGTTTTTCACGCTCAAAAGTTTCCTGTGTATCAAGAATGGTCCACCACCCAAAGGACATCCAGCCAACATGACACAACTGTGGGAAGCATTGGTGTCAACATGGGCCAGCATCCCTGTGGAATGCTTCGACACCTTGTAGAGTCCATGCCCTGATGAATTAACGCTGTTCTATGGGCAAAGGGGGGGGGGGGGGGGTCAACTCATTATTAGGAAGGTGTTCATAATGTTTTGCACACTCAGAGTAAACTCACAGGGAAAGCAATAAGTGGGTCAACACACACCACACAACAACTCATACAAGACACAACTGCTTAGTGAGAACGTGTTTGTTTCTCTGGGCTGCTCTGCTTGTCTAGTGTGTGTGTGTGTGTGTGTGTGTGTGTGTGTGTGTGTGTGTGTGTGTGTGTGTGTGTGTGAGTGAGTTTGCCTCTGTATGGTTGAGTGTCTGTCGGGTGTTTTTGTACAGTATCTTGTCCTGTCTTGATGATGTGTATCCAAGCATAGCTAAGAGGTCCATTGCCAAATAAGAGAGCACGCACACACACACACGCCCCTTCCTATCCCCACTGTCCATACTGCTGCTGCACATCACATCCCCTCTGGATCAAACTAATTGGTTCTGCAGTTCAGACTTAATGACAACTAGCGCCGAGCATGAGACAGAGAGAGAGAGAGAGAGAGAGAGAGAGAGAGAGAGAGAGAGAGAGAGAGAGAGAGAGAGAGAGAGAGAGAGAAAGAGAAAGAGATAGAGAGGGGTGGGGAGGTAGAGGTAGATAAAGAGAGGGAGAGAGAGAAGAGGTGCAGGGAGAGAGCGAGAGAGAGAGAGAGAGAGAGAGAGAGAGAGAGAGTGAGTGTGCAATCACAGCAGCAGGATTTGTGACCTGTTGCCACATGAAAAGGACAACCAGTGAAGAACAAACTCCACTATTTATGTTTATTCATTTTCCCTTTTGTACTTTTGTACTATTTGCACATCATTATAACACTGTAAGAAAGCAAGAAAGAAGAATAAAAAAATATATTAAAAAAAGCTTCAGCAATATCAGGGCTATATCTCTTTCTGACCAGCTCCATGATAACGATGAGAGCAGGATATCCGTGACAGTGGGTGGCCCGGGTCATTTATTGGATTCATTTTGGGTCCTGACTAGAAATACACCATCCACATGGTGGGTCACAAGAAATGTCGGACACCGAATGGGCCAAAGCACACACAATAAAAACTCCCCAGTGTCTCCTAGGCAGAAGAGGCCTTGGTTCAGCCAGAGTACAGGTTAGGGGTTTAGGGGTTAGAGTTGAGGGTTTATAGGGTTAGCCACAGCGTAGTGACAGCTTGGAGGTGGAAGGAAGGCGCTGGCTCCCCCATATGTAGTGCAGGGGCACCAGCTGGGCCATTGTTAGGACGTGTGTCCCCTTTCTGTCTCCCCTGGTGGGTGGACCGGTACCCCACGTAGGGGGGCTATTCTGTCCTCCAGACCCCCCTCTAAACACTGGGGGGATACGGGGATCTGCATCACTAATGCTATTATTCAAACAGTGGGCAGACACACACAGACACACACCATGCCGTCCTAGCGCACGGAAGTCCTTGATTGACACCTCTATTTGTTTTATTCATATTGCCCCCGTCTAAAATATGTAAATGTCCGGGAGAGATGATTTTAAAATAGACGCATTGGGTTGGGCGACGCAAGGATCAGACTTTTTTGACGACATATGGCGGAATAGTAGAATAATTAGTGGTCCGGCACAACCATGCCTAGTGTTGATGCAGGTACAGAGTAGACCGAGCGCTGGCTGGCTGTTCCCATTCAAACACACTGTCATCATATACCATTACCATGGTGATATAGAGGAGCTGCCAGGAAAGAAAAACAGCTCGCTCCGTGTCTGTGTGTGTCACTCTCTCTCATTCTCTCGCTCACTACTAACTGTAAACCTTCCCTCCCTCCTTCCCCTCTTTCGTTCTCCCTCAGTCTGTCTCACCGGTTGGATCTGCAGCGCGTTCCTGTAGCAGCCGAAGAGAGCGGCCTGTGTCTTGAGGAAAGCTCGGGCCACGCCATCTCCCGTCGTCGTGGAAACCTTCTTCAGGCGATTCTTTAAGGATGACACCTGGGGGAAAACAACAACAACAAACAGTTACCTTATTATTGTTTATGGAGTCTACATAAGGACTGCATCATTTATAGTCATAGGTGCATTCATAGGTCATTTTTTCATCCATCCATACCCCAAAATATTTTACCCCACTCTCTACCTTCGTCCATCTCTTTCACCTTACCAGTGTCTTTATTTATCGCTCTCTCTCTCCATCCACCCATCCATTCCTCCATTCCTTTCTGCTTTCCTCCAAACATCTCATCCCTCGTCCCTCCCTTCGTTCCTCTTCTTCCCCCAGAAATGGACTGAAAGACTCTCTCCCCCCAGGCCTCCTATCCCTCAGGAAGTGTCTGATCCAGGGCCTCCTTTAATCAGCCCTTCCCCAGGCTACAGCCGCCCTCTCTCCCTTCTCGCTTGCTTGCATCCGTAGGCACCACACCGCTGGAAAAGCGGCCCACGAGTCAACAACAGCGTTATTCTACATGAATACACTCCATGAGACGGCCGCTTAGGCTAATGCACTAGCCGGGAGCGAGCGCACGGGGCTGAAGTAATCCTTTCTCCTTCTGTCTTCGCTCTCTCTTACCCCGCCACTTCTCTCCCACGGTGAGCTCCCCCGGTTATTAAAGATGCTCGGTTACATTGTTAGCAAAAGATTTGCCTCCCCCAAAGCAGAAAACTCGACCAGAAAAATAACCCGTAGTAAAGAACACAGATTTTTTGTGGCATTTGCCATGACCTGGGTTTGATTTGCCATGACCTGGGTTTGATTTGCCATGACCTGGGTTTGATTTGCCATGACCTGGGTTTGATTTGCCATGACCTGGGTTTGATTTGCCATGACCTGGGTTTGATTTGCCATGACCTGGGTTTGATTTGCCATGACCTGGGTTTGATTTGCCATGACCTAACCTGGGTTTGTTTTCTTCAACAGCAGAGGCAGATGAGACACGCAAATTAAATGTTGCTGTATTTTCCTGTCTCATTTGTTTGGAGGATATTGAAAATAGTGGTTTTGAAATGCCGATTGTAAAGCTCACGTTAATCAGCGTGTCCAGGAGGGACTTTGGATTTTTACATTCGGGTAGAACATCACGCACAATAAACTGTCATACTTCATGTTTAAGGAAAGAGTAATGGGAAAAAGACAAAGAGCACTGGAAAACACCATGCTACATTCTCGTAATGTGGTCCCCTTTTCACCAACTACACGTCCTATGTCACCAACTACACTTCCTACCTCAATAACTACACTTAATACGTCACAAACTACACTTAATACGTCACCAACTACACTTAATACGTCGCCAACTACACTTCCTACCTCAATAACTACACTTAATACGTCACCAATTACACTTAATAAGTCCCCAACTACACTTCCTACGTCACCAACTACACTTAATACCTTCGCCAACTACACTTCCTACCTCAATAACTACACTTAATACGTCACCAATTACACTTAATACGTCACCAATTACACTTAATACGTCACCAACTACACTTAATACGTCACCAACTACACTTAATACGTCACCAACTACACTTAATACGTCACCAACTACACTTAATACGTCACCAACTACACTTAATATGTCACCAACTACACTTCCTACGTCACCAACTACACTTAATATGTCACCAACTACACTTAATATGTCACCAACTACACTTAATATGTCACCAACTACACTTAATACGTCACCAACTACACTTAATACGTCACCAATTACACTTAATACGTCACCAACAACACTTAATACGTCACCAACTACACTTAATACGTCACCAACTACACTTCCCACGTCACCAACTACACTTCCTATGTCACCTCATCAACACCAGAGGTGGCCAACTCTCTTCCTGGACAGCTAGTGGGTGTGCTTTTGTTCCAGCTCAACACACTTGGTCAGGTGAGTTGGGCTGGTGTGGTAGGCTGTAACTAATCAGCTGCATATCAGGACCTTGATCCTACTGTACTGAGTCATTGCACATGTCTTTGATCTGATGGTATAATGACATGAGAGCTTTGCTTGCTTCCTCCAACTCAGTAACATCAGCAGCTCCACTACCTCCTAATGCCTCCTTAATACTTCCATTACCTGTCCAGAACAGACACACATACAAACACCCTCTTGATAATCTCCCCCTCTCAACACACATTTACAGAAACAAATGAAAATACATCAAAACCCAATAAAATCCAGAATTACAGCCTTGTGATAAAAATACAAAATAAAATAAAAAAAGAGATGTGAATAAGTGTGTAATGACAGGACGGAAGTCTCTTAAAGCTTTACGCCGTTCCTGGGAGCGGGGGGGCTTTATGGGTGCCCTATGATGTTCCCCAGTGATACTGCCAGACACACACTTTAATATGTGCTGAGTCAACCTTAAAATGAGTAATTCAATTAGGATCTGTCCCATTTAAATGTTATAAGAACTGGACATCTGACAGGAGACAAAAAGAGATCAGTGGCTAGCATCACACATACAGTGCATTCGGAAAGTTTTCAGACTTTTTCCACACTATGTTACATTTCAGTCTTATTCTAAAATGGATTAAATTGTTTTTTCCCCCCTCATCAATCTACACAATAGCCCATAATGACAAGGCAAAAAACGTTTTTTTTAATAGAAATTTCAGCAAATTTACTAAAAATGAAAAACAGAAATACCTTATTTACATAAGTATTCGGAACCCTTTGCTATGAGACTCGAAATTGAGCTCAAAAGCATCCTGTTTCCTTTGATCATCCTTAAGATGTGTCTAAAACTTGATTGGAGTCCACCTGTGGTAAATTCAATTGATTGGACATGATTTGGAAAGGAACACACCTGTCTATATAAGGTTCCACAGTTGTCAGAGCAAAAACCAAGTCATGAGGTCGAAGGAACTGTCCATTGAGCTCGGAGACAGGATTGTGTCCAGGCACAGATCTGGGGAAGGGTACCAAGGTCCTCAAGAACACAGTGGCCTCCATCATTCTTAAATGGAAGAAGTTTGGAACCACCAAGACTCTTCCTAGAGCTGGCCGCCTGGCCAAACTGAACAAGTGGGAGAGAAGGACTTGGTCAGGGAGGTGACCAAGAACTCGATGGTTACTCTGACAGAGCTCCAGAATTCATCTGTGGAGATGGGAGAACCTTCTGGAAGGACATCCATCTCTACAGCACTCCACCAATCGGACCTTTCTGGTAGAGTGGCCAGACGGAAGCCACTCAGTAAAAGGCACATGGCAGGCTGCTTGGAGTTTGCCAAAAGGCACCTAAAGACTCTCAGATCATAAGAAACAAGATTCTCTGGTGTGATGAAACCAAGAATGAACTCTTTGGCCTGAATGCCAAGCGTCACATCTGGAGGAAACCTGGCACCATCCCTACGTTGAAGCATGGTGGTGGCAGCATCATGCTGTGGGGATGTTTTTCAGTGGGGATGTTTTTCCCAGGGACTGGGACACTAGTCAGTATAGAGGGAAAGATGGATGGAGAGATCCTTGATTAAAACCTTCTCCAGAGCGCTCAGGACCTGACTGGGGCGGAGGTTCATATTCCAAAAGGACAATAACCCTAAGCACAAAGCCAAGACAATGCATGAGTGTCTTCAGGACAGTCTCTAAATGTCCTTAAAAACCTCTTGAAACTAGGGGGCACTATTTTTATTTTAGGAAAAATAACGGTCCCAAAGTAAACCACCTATTTCTCAGGACCAGATGCTAGAATATGCATATAATTGACAGCTTAGGATAGAAAACACTCTAAAGTTTCAAAAACTGTAAAAATATTGTCTGTGAGTATAACAGAACTGATATTGCAGGCGAAATCCTGAGAAAAATCCAATCAGGAAGTGACTCTTATTTTGAAACCCTTGTCTTTCTATGCATCCCTATTGCCCATTGAAAGGGATATCAACCAGATTCCTTTTTCTGTGGCTTCCCTAGGGTGTCTATAGCCTTTAGACCTAGTTTCAGGCCTTTATTTTGAAGAATGAGCGTAAACGACTACATTGCGTAAGTGGCAAGCTGAGGGCTCTCAGAGTGATTCTTGCGAAAAAGACAGAGGTAGTCAACTCTGTTCCTGGAGAGATACCGTCCTGTAGGTTAACTCCAACACTGTTCCTGGAGAGATGTCCTCCTGTAGGTTTGAACTCTGACCCTGTTCCTGGAGAGATTCCCTCCTGTAGGTTTGAACTCTGACCCTGTTCCTGGTGAGCTACCCTCCTGTAGGTTTGAACTCCAACCCTGTTCCTGGAGAGCTACCCTCCTGTAAGTTTTAACTCCAACCCTGTTCCTGGAGAGCTACCCTCCTGTAGGTTTGAACTCCAACCCTGTTCCTGAAGAGCTACCCTCCTGTAGGTTTTCACTCTAAACCTAGCTGTGACTAACCTGAATCAGTTTATCAACCAGCTAATTATTAGAATAAAGTGTGCTATATTAAGATTGGAACAAAAACCTACAGGACGGTATCTCTCCAGGAACATGGTTGGCGTTCAAACCTACAGGAGCGTTTCTCTCCAGGAACAGGGTTGGAGTTCAAACCTACAGGACGGTATCTCTCCAGGAACATGGTTGGCGTTCAAACCTACAGGGCGGTATCTCTCCAGGAACAGGGTTGGAGTTCAAACCTACAGGAGCGTTTCTCTCCAGGAACATGGTTGGAGTTAAAACCTACAGGATAGTATCTCTCCAGGAACAGGGTTGGAGTTAAAACCTACAGGATAGTATCTCTCCAGGAACAGGGTTGGAGTTAAAACCTACAGGATAGTATCTCTCCAGGAACAGGGTTGGAGTTAAAACCTACAGGATAGTATCTCTCCAGGAACAGGGTTGGAGTTAAAACCTACAGGATGGTATCTCTCCAGGAACAGGATTGGAGTTAAAACCTACAGGACGGTATCTCTCCAGGAACAGGGTTGGAGTTAAAACCTACAGGATGGTATCTCTCCAGGAACAGGATTGGAGTTAAAACCTACAGGACGGTATCTCTCCAGGAACAGGGTTGGAGTTAAAACCTACAGGACGGTATCTCTCCAGGAACAGGGTTGGAGTTAAAACCTACAGGACGGTATCTCTCCAGGAACAGGGTTGGAGTTAAAACCTACAGGACGGTATCTCTCCAGGAACAGGGTTGGAGTTAAAACCTACAGGATGGTATCTCTCCAGGAACAGGATTGGAGTTAAAACCTACAGGACGGTATCTCTCCAGGAACAGGGTTGGAGTTAAAACCTACAGGATGGTATCTCTCCAGGAACAGGATTGGAGTTAAAACCTACAGGACGGTATCTCTCCAGGAACAGGGTTGGAGTTAAAACCTACAGGACGGTATCTCTCCAGGAACAGGGTTGGAGTTAAAACCTACAGGACGGTATCTCTCCAGGAACAGGGTTGGAGTTAAAACCTACAGGACGGTATCTCTCCAGGAACAGGGTTGGAGTTAAAACCTACAGGATGGTATCTCTCCAGGAACAGGGTTGGAGAGCCTTGATGTACACACCTCCATGCATTAATGTAAGCATGCAGACGCCCGTTTAGACACATACATGTAAGCTTGACTGTGCATGAATCACACACACCACACGAAGCACACACAGACATTGTGGCTGCAGACTTCAAAGCAACCAGCTGCTCTGTGTCACTCTTCTTTCTAATGACAGTTCATGAATATATTTCACCCACTTATGACGCTAAAATGAGCACACACTAAAATGCTGAATGCTAATGAAAAACAAACACACACAGGTAGACAGACAACAAATATAATGGCTGCCTAACATGAGCCAGGGCTGGTATTTGGCTGCGATCAAAAGGAGAAAGGCAGGTTGCTCTTTCTCCCCTGGTCACTTAGCACCGCGCTACGAGCCTTTTGATCAGGCAATTAGGAGGGCACTTCATAGGCAGGTGGCATGGATGCGAGGACCCCAGATCATCAGTGTAAACACACAGCATCTCTGACCCAACAGCATGACTCATGTTGTAATTAAGGCCAACAACAACAGCAAACAAGGAACAGCTTAAATTAGATGAAAACATGACAGCTTTTGAGAGGACAAAAATGTAAGAAAGATACAAAATATTAATATTTATAGTAAAAGCATGAATGCCAACAAATCTGTATAATTGGGAGTGTTTACGTTTTGGTCGGCATTGGAAGTCTAAATGGATATTTCAAAGACCGTGGCTAGCCCTCTTGAGAGGATGAGACTACCATTGTTGAGCTCAGTTCAGTTGTGGTGGAAACGTGTAGCATTCAGTAGTCAACCATGAAAGACGCTGGGATTTGCTTTGATCTTGTACTGTTAATTATCAAATGCATGGCTGTTTCAATAAACCATAGATCAGGGTTCCCCAACCGGCGGCCCGTGTGCCGAATTTGGCCTGAATACTTATGTAAATGTAATATATAAGCTTTTTTTTTAAAGTGTAATATAAATTTGCAAACATTTCTAAAAACCTGTTTTTGCTTTGTCATTATGGGGTATTGCGTGTAGATTGAGGAGGGAAAAAATACTTAATCCATTTTAGAATAAAGCTGTAACTTAACAAAATGTGGGAAAAGTCAAGGCATTTGAATACTTTCCAAATGCGCTGTATATATATTTTTAATTTGTGGAATTTTCATTGTTAGACATAAAAGACAAAAAACACCAGGAAATCAGCTCTAAGTTATATTAATTCAAGAAATCTGTTCCCAAGTATTCCCACGCATAATAGAGAGACACGTGATCGTATGTAAATGTAAGCAAGGTTTGAAATGATTATGTTTTAGTCAAATATTATATATGTTTTTTGCTTCTTGTGGTCAATTTGCACTCTACAAATTATTTGTAATTATGTTCCGGCCCCCTGACCATCCGCTCAAGAAAAGAAATCGACCCGCGGCTGAATCTAGTTGATGATCCCTGCCATAGATGTATCAGGAAATGTGAAGTTTTAGTGGACCATAGAGTTGTGCAAGGTGTGTTATGACTACTAAAAGCAATACTTCAATATACAGTAGGCCAAGTGAATAAATCCCCCACACCCCCCAAAAAATAACTTTATCGATGGCAATTTGAATGCACAGAGAAACTGTGACGAAATCCTGAGGCCGATTGTGAGGCCGCCATTTTTTAAAGGTATCTGTGACCAACAGATGCATCTCTCCATTCCCTGTCATGTAAAATGCATAGATTAGGACCTAATGAATTTATTTCAATTGTTCAGTATACATATACAGTACCGGTCAACAGTTTGGACACACCTACTCATTCCAGGGTTTTTCTTTATTTTTACAATTTTATACACTGTAGCATAATAGTGAAAACATCAAAACTATGAAATAACACATATGGAATCATGTAGTAACCAAAAATGTGTTAAACAAATAAAAATGTTATATTTGAGATTCTTCACAGTAGCCACAGCTTTGAACACTCTTGGCATTCTCTCAACCAGCTTTTGGGCTCCTGAGTGCGCAGCGGTCTAAGGCACTGCATCTCAGTGCTAGAGGCGTCCCTACAGACCCTGGTTCGATTCTAGGCTGTATCACAACCGGCCGTGATTAAAGGTTAACTTTATATATATATCATTTAAATGAGGTAGTCACCTGGAATTCATTTAAATGAACAGGTGTGCCTTGTTAAAAGTTAACTTGTGGGACTCCCGGGTGGCGCAGTGGTTAAGGGCGCTGTACTGCTCTGTCATAACCGGCCGCGACCGGGAGGTCCATGGGGCGACGCACAATTGGCCTAGCGTCGTCCGGGTTAGGGAGGGTTTGGCCGGTAGGGAAATCCTTGTCTCATCGCGCACCAGTCGCCTCCTGCGTCGAGCCGGGCGCAGTACGCGCTAACCAAGGTTGCCAGGTGCACGGTGTTTCCGGCTGGCTTCCGGGTTGGATGGCGCTGTGTTAAGAAGCAGTGCGGCTTGGTTGGGTTGTGTATCGGCGGACGCTTGACTTTCAACCTTCGCTACCTCTACCTTCGTTACCTCTGCTGCAGAGGATAAGTTCATTAGAGTTACCAGCCTCAGAAATTGCAGCCCAAATAAATGCTTCACAGAGTTCAAGTAACAGACACATCTCAACATCAATTGTTCAGAGGAGAATCAGGCAAAGGACAACAATAAGAAGAAGAGACTTGCTTGGGCCAAGAAACAATGGACATTGAGATTTTTGGTTGAAACTGCCGTGTCTTTCTGAGATGCAGAGTAGGTGAACGGATGATCTCCACATGTGTGGTTCCCTTCGTGAAGCATGGAGGAGGAGGTGTGATGGCGCTTTGTTGGTGACACTGTCAGTGATTTACTTAGAATTCTAGGCATACTTAAACAGCCTGGCTACCACAGCATTCTGCAGTGAGACGCCAACCCATCTGGTTTGCGCTTAATGACCCAACACACCTCCAGGCTGTGTAAGGGCAATTTGACCAAGAAGGAGAGTGATGGAGTGCTGCATCAGATGACCTGGCCTCCACAATTACCCGACCTCAACCCAATTGAGATGGTTTGGGATGAGTTGGACCGCAGAGTGAAGGAAAAGCAGCAAACAAGAGCTCAGCATATGTGGGAACTCCTTCAAGACTGTTGAGAGAATGCCAAGAGTGTGCAAAGCTGTCATCAAGGCAGCTTTTAAGAATCTCAAATATAAAATCTACTTTTTTTGGTTACTACACAATTCCATGTGTTATTTCATAGCTTTGATGTCTTCCCTATTATTCTACAACGTAGAAAATGTTAAAAATAAAGAAAAACCCTGGAATTAATAGGTGTGTCCAAACGTTTGACCGGTCCTGGTCCTGTATAATAATCCATATTTATTTATTTTTGAGTGATAACAATATTTACCATTTGGAGCTTCCCTTTGAGTCAATGTTTTGTGGTCCTTTACTCAACTGGTAGTAAGCACAGGGGAGGCTAAAGAATGTTTTGTGCATTTAAAAATATATATATTTATATATATTTTTTTGGGGGGGGGCGGGGGGGGAACTCAGGGTCTCAACTTAAAAATAGTAGAATACACAAGGTGCAATTTCGAAATTTGGTTGTGGGCCCCACCCCCATCAATGTTGTCCATCCCTGCAGTAGAGGGATAGCACCACTCGTGAGAATTGGATATGTAGTGTCTATAAATGTCTGTTTCTCACCACGTCGTTGGGCAGGCTTTGGAGGTCGTCAAAGGGTGTTTCTAGGGTGTTGGTGTCTACGTTGAGGACTACTACGTCATCCAGGGCCATCCCCCTCACCTTCTGCAGGGAGAGAGACACGGAGAGAGGACTTTACACTTCCACACAAACATGAGACACATGTACACACACACGCAGGCAGTCAGGTAGACACACACTCTCTCTCTTATGAGTTGGGTTTGTAAACGGTCTGTGGTGAGGAACTTACCTCCATTAGGCTGGAATGTACTCCAATGAGGTAGGGCATGGGCGCACTGCAAAACACAAACACATAATAAATAACCATGATTGTGAGACAAAAGTGTTTAAACACGGCATGATCTCAGCCAAAACCACCAAAGAGTCATATATCAACCACATTAGCAGAGTAATGGGAAACAAACAGAGACTTGAGTACTTTGTTCTTTTATCATGATCATTGTGACGCACATCGAACTGATTTTGTACACATGCACATTCAGGGAAACACTTTGACATTGCAAGAAAACCAAAACATTTTATTGTTGTCGTATTCCTTCATCGTCAACCTTCCATACGGTTCCACTCTAATTTTTTTCACAGTTTATCGCTACGAAATAGAGTCCATTGAAATGTTACCACAGTGAGACAAGAAGTAGTGGGGATTAAAAACGTTTTACTTTCCCAGCATACTGGAGTGTTTGTGTGTGTCTCTATGTGTGTGTGTGTGCGTATGTTTGTGGTGTGTACACCAGAGGGTTGGACCTGTGGGGCTAGACTAGGGACCCTCAGACACTAAGACACCACCATAGAAGAGAAATGGCTGATTGGGTAATGGTCTGAAGGATAAAAAGAGGAAGGGAGGGAGAGAGAAAGGGAGGGAGGGAGAAAGGGAGGGAGGGAGAAGGAGGGATGTTAGAAACCTGTCAGCCTGAGAGGGGGTGATGAAGACGGACCCGAAAACACTTAATTAACTGTGCTCTTCTCCATGTCTCCATCTCCTCAGCCTAGCGTGACATTCAATTAAAATACAGCGGCAAGCGGAGAAAAAGCCACAACAACTCAAGGGATCAAAAAGTAGTGGAAAGCATAACAAAACCAGAATATAAATAAAAAAATAAAAAAAGATCCGATTGGATGTTTTTGGATGACGGTAATCGTCCACACAGCCAATTATTTATTGTGAGCTGTGAAAAACGGGGGAAGTGAAATGTAGCCCTCGCGTCGAGTTTGAGCCGCTAAGGCCAAGTTAAGCCGAGGGGTTAGCTTCCTAAGCTGGAAGCGCCATCGCCATCTTCTCAAAAGCTGATGTCGAATTAGCTCTCGGCAACCATCTTTTTTAGGTCCTCATTACAAAAAGCCTTTCTCTTGGTTTACCCTCAGTTGATGGGGGAGTATATAGGAACGATTAGCAATATTTGAGAGAAGGAAAAGATATGGAGAGAAAGAAAAAACAGAGCAATAATTAGCTTATTGCACCTCTTTCCCCCCCCACCCCGTCGTGAACAACCACATTAATTAACACTGTCAGGTTACCACGAGAGAGAAAATCAGCTGTTGTTCCTTATTTCCCTTTCCCAAACATACAGTCTTCGTTTACGTAAATGCCACTTAAAATGGCAGCTCGTCATTGGTGTATGATTTTAATGAAGCCAATGGTATTAACTGGGGTCAGTCATTCATAAAATGTCTTTGGGTCTGTGACCCTCAATTAAAGACATTCCTAGACTCAATTATATTATTCCTCAGCCCTCCATCCTTTTCAATACTTAATGAGTGTGTACAAAATATATACAAAAGTATGTGGACACCCTTTCAAATTAGTGGATTCGGCTATTTCAGCCACACCCATTGCTGACAGGTGTATAAAATCGAACACACAGCCATGCAATCTCCATAGACGTACATTGGCAGTAGAATGGCCTCACTGAGCTCAGTGACTTTCAATGTGGCACCATAATAGGATGCCACCTTTCAAATAGTCAGTTCGTCAAATTTCTGCCCTGCTAGAGCGGCACCGGAAACATCATAGAGAAGGAATGGCTCAGTCGCAGAGTGGTAGGCCATACAAGCCCACAGAACAGGACTGCCAAGTGCTGAAGCGTGTAGTGTGTAAAAATCCTTTGTCCTCGGTTGCAACGAGGGCTGTGGCAGTCACAAAATTACGTCAGCCAGTAATTGTCAAGCAAATAACTGTTGGTCTCACGGTAATTGACCGTTAATTAACATAAACACATTTAGCATCTCCAGGCTTGCACACTTGCTGACCTTTGAAAACCTACATTTAAAAAAATCTAATAAATCCATTTAATATAGCCTTCACCTTCACAATAAATACATTTAATATAGCCTACACCTTCACAATAAATACATTTAATATAGCCTACACCTTCACAATAAATACATTTAATATAGCCTTCACCTTCACAATAAATACATTTAATATAGCCTACACCTTCACAATAAATACATTTAATATAGCCTACACCTTCACAATAAATACATTTAATATAGCCTACACCTTCACAATAAATCCATTTAATATAGCCTACACCTTCACAATAAATACATTTAATATAGCCTACACCTTCACAATAAATACATTTAATATAGCCTACACCTTCACAATAAATCCATTTAATATAGCCTACACCTTCACAATAAATCCATTTAATATAGCCTACACCTTCACAATAAATCCATTTAATATAGCCTACACCTTCACAATAAATCCATTTAATATAGCCTACACCTTCACAATAAATACATTTAATATAGCCTACACCTTCACAATAAATACATTTAATATAGCCTACACCTTCACAATAAATCCATTTAATATAGCCTACACCTTCACAATAAATACATTTAATATAGCCTACACCTTCACAATAAATCCATTTAATATAGCCTACACCTTCACAATAAATCCATTTAATATAGCCTACACCTTCACAATAAATCCATTTAATATAGCCTACACCTTCACAATAAATCCATTTAATATAGCCTACACCTTCACAATAAATCCATTTAATATAGCCTACACCTTCACAATAAATCCATTTAATATAGCCTACACCTTCACAATAAATACATTTAATATAGCCTACACCTTCACAATAAATACATTTAATATAGCCTACACCTTCACAATAAATACATTTTTATTTTAGACAGGTCTAAAGAAGCTAAAAAATAAAGAGGTACTACTATATGCTTAATTTAGAGTTATTAATGTGACTTTAGTTGTTCTACAAACATTGGGCTATATGTTTTGATTTTTAATACTTTGTAAGGCTGCATGATGTGACTAATGATGATTTGAAAAAAGTTGCTTGAAAGGCATGATCTCTGCTTTGTTTTTGTTTTTTTACGCAGGCTGTACACACTTCACCAGTCTTTCATTCACAATTTGACAAGCACTTGATAATGTCTTGAATTTCACAGCTGCATCCCTTTTGTGTGGCTGTAATGCAAACTAAAAAAATCTAATGCTTTTTGCGGCCTGTGGCCATTGTGCCCTTCTCCCAGAGTGCTGCATTGTGCCCTTCTCCCAGAGTGCTGCGTTGTGCCCTTCTCCCAGAGTGCTGCGTTGTGCCCTTCTCCCGGAGTGCTGCGTTGTGCCCTTCTCCCGGAGTGCTGCGTTGTGCCCTTCTCCCGGAGTGCTGCGTTGTGCCCTTCTCCCGGAGTGCTGCGTTGTGCCCTTCTCCCGGAGTGCTGCGTTGTGCCCTTCTCCCGGAGTGCTGCGTTGTGCCCTTCTCCCGGAGTGCTGCGTTGTGCCCTTCTCCCGGAATGCTGCGTTGTGCCCTTCTCCCAGAGTGCTGCGTTGTGCCCTTCTCCCAGAGTGCTGCGTTGTGCCCTTCTCCCGGAGTGCTGCGTTGTGCCCTTCTCCCGGAGTGCTGCGTTGTGCCCTTCTCCCGGAGTGCTGCGTTGTGCCCTTCTCCCGGAGTGCTGCGTTGTGCCCTTCTCCCGGAGTGCTGCGTTGTGCCCTTCTCCCGGAGTGCTGCGTTGTGCCCTTCTCCCGGAATGCTGCGTTGTGCCCTTCTCCCGGAGTGCTGCGTTGTGCCCTTCTCCCGGAGTGCTGCGTTGTGCCCTTCTCCCGGAGTGCTGCGTTGTGCCCTTCTCCCGGAGTGCTGCGTTGTGCCCTTCTCCCGGAGTGCTGCGTTGTGCCCTTCTCCCGGAGTGCTGCGTTGTGCCCTTCTCCCGGAGTGCTGCGTTGTGCCCTTCTCCCGGAGTGCTGCGTTGTGCCCTTCTCCCGGAGTGCTGCGTTGTGCCCTTCTCCCGGAGTGCTGCGTTGTGCCCTTCTCCCGGAGTGCTGCGTTGTGCCCTTCTCCCGGAGTGCTGCGTTGTGCCCTTCTCCCGGAGTGCTGCGTTGTGCCCTTCTCCCGGAGTGCTGCGTTGTGCCCTTCTCCCGGAGTGCTGCGTTGTGCCCTTCTCCCGGAGTGCTGCGTTGTGCTTGGTAAAGCTTGGTCGCAAATGGGTCTTCCAAATGGACAATGACCCCAAGCATACTTCCAAAGTTGTGGCAAAATGGCTTAAGGACAACAAAGTCAAGGTATTCAAGTGGCCATCACAAAGCCCTGACCTCAATCCCATAGAAAATGTGTAGAACTGAAAAAGCATATGCGAGCAAGGAGGCCTACAAACCTGACTCAGTTACACCAGCTCTGTCAGGGGGGGATGTGCCAAAATTCACCCAAATTATTGTGGGAAGCTTGTGGAAGGCTATCCAAAACGATTTAAAGGCAAAGCTACCAAATACTAATTGAGTGTATGTAAACTTCTGACCCACTGGGAATGTGATTAAATAAATAAAAGCTGAAATAAATCATTCTCTCTACTATTATTCTGACATTTCACATTCTTAAAATAAAGTGGTGATCCTAACTGACCTAAACTGACCTAAGACAGGGAATTTTTACTAGGATTAAATGTCAGGAATTGTGAAAAACTGAGTTTAAATGTATTTGGCTAAGGTGTATGTAAACTTCCGACTTCAACTGTATGTTATTCAGAAACAGGAAATAGGTTCAGATTTTGGACAAGCACATCATCGTACTCGTCAGTCTTTACATTAGACATGCTGCATCATGACATTCATATTCTAATTCTATGTGCAGGGCACATCTTGATCATGTAATAAATGGATGGTGACCAAGCATTATTAAAGGCTTTGTTCGCCATATTCATAAAGACATGGGGAACGTCATGCTGCCTCCCTACAAATACAGCCAGTGTCATGTCACTTGTTATGGGGTGGAAGGGGGGGTGGGGGTGCGGGTGTGGGTGGAAAAGGGGTACATTTTGGATACTGTAACAGTTGGGTCAAGTGTGTTGAGTCCATCAACATGCTGAATGTGAGTGTTCTGTTAGGAAATGGTGAGTGCTACACACTAGAGGCAGAATCTGCATCTAACCACACATGTAGCTAGATATGTAGCTGATATCTGTATGTAGCCACGCATGTAGCTAGATATGTAGCTGATATCTGTATGTAGCCACGTATGTAGCTAGATATGTAGCTGATATCTGTATGTAGCCACGCATGTAGCTGATACAGCATGAACCAACGGATAGGGGGAAAACTCTTTTAAGTCCCACACCTTGGTGTTACAATGTGACACGCTTGGAGTTGGAAACAAGCGCTTTAAAAAAATGAATATGGCATTTAACAGATGCTTTTATCCACAGGGACTTACAGTCATGCATATGGGTGGTGCTGGGAAACAAACCCCACTATCCTGGTGTTGCAAGCGCCATGCTCTACCAACTGAGCTACAGATGACCATTGTGGTTACTCACCAGCAGTAGTCTATAAGGTGCTGAGGCAGGACAGGAATGTAAACGTGTTGCCAATACATTGGGTACATCATGGCCGCCGACCCGTGAACACAAGCCGTTAACTGTGGTGGAGGGAGAGAGTACATAACACCACAATCACACACCATGCAGCATAATACGGCATATAACTATTTCTCACGGGTTCATTTGGAAATATACATTATATTGACAGATCCACAATGGAATATTTGAGGTATATAACTATTCCTTGCATTGCCATATTGTAGAAAATACATTGACATATTATTGTGCAAAGAAAGTTCCAACTGCACTATGTCAATGTTTGGAGTTCTGTGGACACACACACACACACAGACACACACACACAGGGGGACACACACACACAGGAACACACACACAGGGGGACACACACACACAGGGGGGGACACACACACAGGGGGACACACACACACACAGGGGGACACACACACAGGGACACACACACACACAGGGACACACACACACACAGGGACACACACACACACAGGGGGACACACACACACAGGGACACACACACACACAGGGGGACACACACACAGGGACACACACACAGGGACACACACACAGGGACACACACACAGGGACACACACTCCAAGAGTAAATTGGCCATTACTCATGGCATCAAAGCCACCCCATAAATGATACAAATTACACCACCGGAAATTAGACCAGCAACAGTTCCCATCACTGACGTTTAATATCTCACGTGACAAATTCCGCTCCTTTGTGTGTTAAGGTAGGAGGAATGTAGTGCCGGGCAAACGAACGCAGCCGTTGATCAAACTAAGATGGCACCGTTGAACGCTGGCAGATGTGTCAATAATAGCGGTGTTGCTCAACCACAACAGACATTCCCCAGAATAACAGCGTTTGTCTGAGACGCTGTTTAAGTGTGTGGGTTTCTATATTCAGAGCAGATGATTGATCATAAAACGTGCCCCCCCCCCCCCCCCACAGTCAATCAAACTGGCCAACTCGGAGATTCTGACAATTTTACTTTGATTTAAGATGGGGGGAGGAAAACGTTGTGGCAGCGTTTGTCTAAGGGACTCGTTATAGGGAATGGGGTGTGGGGAGAAAGAGCCCCTGGGGAACGCTCGTCCACAGCCATGTCAGGTAAAGTATTTTTCACGTCAAACAGGAAGACTGGGATTCCTTGGATGAATCATATCCCTTTTTAATGGGGAGGAGGAGGACATGTGTGGTTTCTGTTTTGGTATTAAAAAAAAATATGAGGAACATTCAGCTTTTCTCCCACGGCTCTGGTCAACAGTAGTGCACCATTTAGGGAATATGGTAACATTTTAGATGTGTCCCTCGTTTCTTTTCCTCAATAATCACTGATATGTTAAAATAATAGAGGTCTCCCCATATTCACTGATATGTTAAAGGAATAAAGGTCTCCCCATATTCACTGATATGTTAAAGGACTAGAGGTCTCCCCATATTCCCTGATATGTTAAAGGAATAGAGGTCTCCCCATATTCACTGATATGTTAAAGGAATAGAGGTCTCCCCATATTCACTGATATGTTAAAGGAATAGAGGTCTCCCCATATTCACTGATATGTTAAAGGAATAGAGGTCTCCCCATATTCACTGATATGTTAAAGGAATAGAGGTCTCCCCATATTCACTGATATGTTAAAGGAATAGAGGTCTCCCCATATTCACTGATATGTTAAAGGAATAGAGGTCTCCCCATATTCACTGATATGTTAAAGGAATAGAGGTCTCCCCATATTCACTGATATGTTAAAGGAATAGAGGTCTCCCCATATTCACTGCTCATCCCTCTCCTGTACTCCCTGTTCACCCACGACTGCGTGGCCACACGCCTCCAACTCAATCATCAAGTTTGCAGACGACACAACAGTAGTGTGCTTGATTACCAACAACGACGAGACAGCCTACAGGGAGGAGGTGAGGGCACACGGAGCGTGGTGTCAGGAAAACAACCTCTCACTCAACATCAACAAAACAAAGGAGATGATTGTGGACTTCAGGAAAAAGCAGAGGTAGCACCCCCCTATCCACATCGAGGGGACAGCAGTGGAGAAAGTGGAAAGTTTTAAGTTCCTCGGCGTACACATCAACAACAAACTGAAATGGTCCACCCACACAGACAGTGTGGTGAAGAAGGTGCAGCAGCTTGTCACCCAAAACCCTGACTAAACCCTGACATCCTGTCGGTCTATATCACAGCCTGTTAGGGCAACTGCTCCACCCTCAACCGCAAGGCTCTCTAGAGGGTAGTGAGGTCTGCACAACGCATCACCGGGGGAAAACTACCTGCCCTCCAGGACACCTACACCACCCAATGTCACAGGAAGCCCAAAAAGATCATCAAAGACAATAACCACCCGAGCCACTGCCTGTTCACCCCGCTATCATCCAGAAGGCAAGGTGCATCAAAGCTGGGACCGAGAGGACATTCCATCTCAAGGCCACCAGACTGCTAAACAGAAATCACTAACTCAGAGAGGCTAATGGCTACATGGAGAACAAATCAATGGCCACTTTAACAAATGGATCACTAGCCACTCTAAACAATGTCACTTTAAATAATGCCACTTTGATAATGTTTACATATCTTACATTACTCATATCATATGTACACATATCTTACATTACTCATATCATATGTATATACTGTATTTTATACCATCTATTGCACCTTGCCTATGCTGCTCGGCCATCGCTCATCCATATATTTATATGTACAGTTGAAGTTGGAAGTTTACATACACCTTAGCCAAATACATTTGAAGTCAGAAGTTTACATACACTTAGGTTGGAGCCATTTAAACTTGTTTTTAAACAACTCCACAAATTTCTTGTTAGCAAACTATAGTTCTGGCAAGTCGGTTAGTATATCTATTTTGTGCATGACACAAGTCATTTTTCCAACAATTGTTTACACACAGATTATTTCACTGTATCACAATTCCAGTGGGTCAAAAGTTTACATACACAAAGTTGACTGTGCCTTTAAACAGCTTGGAAAATTCAAGAAAATGATGCCATGGCTTTAGATGCTTCTGAAATGGTAATTGACATCATTTGAGTCAATTGGAGGTGTACCTGTGGATGTATTTCAAGGCATACCTTCAAATTCAATGCCTCTTCGCTTGACATCATGGGAAAATCAAAAGAAATCAGCCAAGACCTCAGAAAAAAACATTGTAGAGCTCCACAAGTCTGATTCATCCTTGGGAGCAATTTCCAAATGCCTGAAGGTACCACGTTCATCTGTACAAACAATAGTACGCAAGTATAAACACCATGGGATGACGCAGCCATCATACCGCTCAGGAAGGAGACACGTTCTGTCTCCTAGAGATGAACGTACTTTGGTGCGAAAAGTGCAAATCAATCCCAGAACAACAGCAAAGGACATTGTGAAAATGCTGGAGGAAACCGGTACAAAAGTATCTATATCCACACTAAAACGAATGCTATATCACAATAACCTGAAAGGCCGTTCAGCAAGGAAGAAGCCACTGCTCCAAAACCGCCATAAAAAGCCAGACTATGGTTTGCAACTGCACATGGGGACCAAGATTGTACTTTTTAAAGAAATGTCCTCTGGTCTGGTGAAACAAAAACAGAACTGTTTGGAAATAATGACCATCTTTACCATCGTTTGGAGGAAAAAGGGGGAGGCTTGCATGCCGAAGAACACTATCCCAACCGTGAAGCACGGGGGTGGCAGCATCATGTTGTGGGGGTGCTTTGCTGCAGGAGACCTGGTGCACTTCACAAAATAGATGGCATCATAAGGTAGGACAATTATGTGGATATATTGAAACAACATCTCAAGACATCTGTCAGGAAGTTAAAGCTTGGTCGCAAATGGGTCTTCCAAATGGACAATGACCACAAGCATACTTCCAAAGTTGTGGCAAAATGGCTTACGGACAACAAAGTCAAGGTATTGGAGTGGCCGTCACAAAGCCCTGACCTCAATCCCATAGAAAATTTGTGTGCAGAACTGAAAACGCGTGTGCGAGCAAGGAGGCCTACAAACCTCACTCAGTTACAGCAGCTCTGTCAGGAGGAATGTGCCAAAATTCACCCAACTTATTGTGGGAAACTTGTGGAAGGCTACCCGAAATGTTTGACCCAAGTTAAACAATTTAAAGGCAATGCTACCAAATACTATTTGAGTGTATGTAAACTTCTGACCCACTGGGAATGTGAAAAAAGAAATAAAAGCTGAAATAAATCACTCTTTCTACTATTATTCTGACATTTCACATTCTTAAAATAAAGCGGTGAACCTAACTGATCTAAGACAGGCAATCTTTACTAGGTTTAAATGTCAGGAATTGTGAAAAACTTAATTTAAATGTATTTGGCTAAGGTGTTTCTAAACTTCCGACTTCAACTGTACATTTAAATTCGTTTTTTCACAAATTCCTGACATTTAATGCTGGTAAAAAATGTCCTAGCTGTTTATAGGCACAGTCAACTTAGTGTATGTAAACTTCTGACCCACTGGAATTGCGATACAGTGAATTATAAGTGAAATAATCTGTCTGTAAACAATTGTTGGAAAAATGACTTGTGTCATGTACAAAGTAGATGTCCTAACCGACTTGGGTAGTTGTTGGGGAACTGTTAGATTACTTGTTAGATATTACTGCACTGTCGGAACCAGAAGCACAAGCACTTCACTATACTCACATTAACATCTGCTACCATGTGTATATGACAAATTACATTTGATATGATTTTATTTGACTGCTATGTTAAAGGAATAGAGGTCTCCCCATATTCACTGATATGTTAAAGGAATAGAGGTCTCCCCATATTCACTGATATGTTAAAGGAATAGAGGTCTCCCCATATTCACTGATATGTTAAAGGAATAGAGGTCTCCCCATATTCACTGATATGTTAAAGGAATAGAGGTCTCCCCATATTCACTGATATGTTAAAGGAATAGAGGTATCCCCATATTCCCTGCTATGTTAAAGGAATAGAGGTCTCCCCATATTCACTGATATGTTAAAGGAATAGAGGTCTCCCCATATTCACTGCTATGTTAAAGGAATAGAGGTCTCCCCATATTCACTGATTTGCTAAAGGAATAGAGGTCTCCCCATATTCACTGATATGTTAAAGGAATAGAGGTCTCCCCATATTCACTGCTATGTTAAAGGAATAGAGGTCTCCCCATATTCACTGATATGCTAAAGGAATAGAGGTCTCCCCATATTCACTGATATGCTAAAGGAATAGAGGTCTCCCCATATTCACTGATATGCTAAAGGAATAGAGGTCTCCCCATATTCACTGATATGCTAAAGGAATAGAGGTCTCCCCATATTCACTGATATGTTAAAGGAATAGAGGTCTCCCCATATTCACAGATATGTTAAAGGAATAGAGGTCTCCCCATATTCACTGATATGTTAAAGGAATAGAGGTCTCCCCATATTCACTGATATGCTAAAGGAATAGAGGTCTCCCCATATTCACTGATATGCTAAAGGAATAGAGGTCTCCCCATATTCACTGATATGTTAAAGGAATAGAGGTCTCCCCATATTCACTGATATGTTAAAGGAATAGAGGTCTCCCCATATTCACTGATATGCTAAAGGAATAGAGGTATCCCCATATTCACTGCTATGTTAAAGGAATAGAGGTCTCCCCATATTCACTGATATGCTAAAGGAATAGAGGTCTCCCCATAAGAACATGGTCATGTTTTGATGGACTGTATAATAATTGTTATACCTCGCCATTCTAGAATAAGTCCTCTTTGCTACTACATGTTCAGGTGTAGCTTCTAAACAAGCAGTCACCCGGACAAGAGTATTTTCCCATTGGGCTTGTGAACAACTTCCCTTTTACAGTATGTGTTAAAAACAGCACATAAACTGGGCTTCGCTAATCAAAAACCCATACACACATTAGTAACTTTAACAGGCCGAGAGGGCAGGAGGGGCTTAATTATATAGTGGCGATATCACATAATGGAAGACTTAGGAATGCCTCATAAAAGCTTAATTGAAGACAATGCTTTGTATGGTACAGTACAAGAAAATAAGGCTTATTCAGGAAGTATTTACACCTCGACTTTTTCTACATTCACACAAAGTGGGAGTAAAATGGATTGAATTTAATTGAATTGATTGAATTGTCTTTTTTTGTCAACGATCTATACCAAATACTCAAATAATGAAAAATTGGAAGAAAAATGTGAACATCCCCCCCCCCCCCCCCCCCCATCTAACAACAGGTGCCCTTCTTTGCAAGGCATTGGAAACCCTCCCTTGTCTTTGTGGTTGAATGTGTTTGAAATTCACAGCTCGACTGAGGGACCTTACAGTATGTACAGTAATGTGTGGGGTACAGAGATGAGGCGGTCATTCAAAAATCATTATTAAACACTATTATTGCACACAGAGTGAGTCCATGCAACGTATTGTGTAACTTGTTAAGCAAATGTTTACTCCTTAACTTATTAAGGCTTGCCATAACAAAGGGGTTGAATAGTTATTGACTCAAGACATTTCAGCTTTTCATTTTAAATTAATTTGTAAAAATGTCTAAAAACATAATTACACTTTCACATTATTGGTATTGTGTGTTGACCAGTGACAAAAATCTCAATGAAATCCATTTAACATTCAGGCTGTAACACAACAAAATGTGGAAAAAGTCAAGAGGTGTGAATACTTTCTGAAGGCACTGTATGTGTAAGGAGATGTTTTTAGCAGGTGACAAGCTCTTCAGACAGTCCTCTCTATACAAAAAGGCGTGAAGAGGGTTATAGCTTTAACGGTGGAGGGTACAACAAAAAATGTACCAGAAAATGTAAAAGGGTTTAAAAATAGTATGTGGTTACAGTGGGGAAAAAACGGACAGATTCTCATCCACAATATCTTCAAATATTTCTGTTGGGAAAAAAATGTAATAATTAAATCTGGGTGAACAACCATTTCATGTTGTGTCTTATTGTGTGGTGGTGCAACAGTACCAAACCAATCCTGCAAAATAGACACTCCTTAATTAGTTGATATGCATGGAGAGAGTGAGAATAGAGGAGGAAGGGAGTGAAGGATCTACAGTACTTACGGTGCTTAGTTTGCTACAGCAGATGAGGATTCGACGCTCATAAAGCATACTAGCGTACAGATGGAGCATGTTATTGACATCTACGGCTACAAAATACTCTGTTAGGTTTCTCTGCAAGAAAAAACAAAGGCAAAAAGTAAAAATAAAAATAAAAAAGGGGTAGAAGTTAGTTGTGATAGCAAGGGCAGACCAATGACTGTATGAATAGTACAAGGCATCAACGTGATTTACATGTTACAAAGGTATGGTATAGAGATATAACAGGTGAAGAATGTAACAGGAAGACACATTATTGTTTCAAATAAAACTTCTCTCTGTGATCCTCGGCATGTAAGACAATTAAATACAATACTTTAGACAGAACACATGAAAATATGTCATGTATTTAAACATGTGATTTCGTCTGTATGTGTACTCTTATTGCTGCAAAATAAACTGACTCATTGAAGACATTGAAGTTTTCGGAATATACATTGAGTGTACAAAACATTATGAACACCTTCCTAATACTGCGTTCCAGCCCCTTTCGCCCTCAGAACAGCCTCAATTAGTCAGGGCATAGACCCTACAAGGTGTCGAAAGCATTCCACAGGGATGCTGGCCCATCTTGACTCCAATGCTTCCCACAGTTGTGTCAAGCTGGCTGGATGTTCTTTAGGTGGTGGAACATTCTTGATACACACACAGTTAAGCTTGAAAAACCCAGCAGCGGTGCAGTTCTTGACACAAACCGGTGCGCCTGGCACCTACCTCCATACCCCGTTCAAAGGCACTTCAATCTTTTGTCTTGTCCATTCAACCTCTAAATGGCACACACACACAATGCATGTCTCAATTGTCCATGTCTTTAACCTGTCTCCTCCAATTCATTCACACTGATTGAAGTGGATTTAACAAGTGACATCGATAAGGGATCATAGCTTTCACCTGGTCAGTCTATGTCATAGAAAGAGAAAAAATATGTTTGAAATAGGCATTCCACAAGTGATTTAGGTGAAATAAGCTGTAGTAGAAGAGATGTTTGTGTGCATGTGGGGGCGGCAGGTGGTTAGAGCGTTGGGCCAGTAACCGACAGGTTGCTATATCAAATCCCCGAGCTGACAAGGTAAAAATCTGTTGTTCTGTTCCTGAACAAGGGAGTTAACCCACTGTTCCCCGGTAGGCCGTCATTGTAAATAAGAATTTGTTCTTAACTGACTTGCCTAGTTAAATAAGTTACATTTAAAAATATATATTTTTATTTTTAAATCTGTCATCTTCTCCAAACCTCCAGAAGCATTACTTCTGAAGACTACAGACTCCTCCTTCGACACCTCTCCCTTCTGACTGGGGTTCACTTGTCTCCTGTCACGTCTCCTTCACGTCTCCTTCACACCTCCGTCACGTCTCCTTCACGTCTCCGTCACGTCTCCTTCACGTCTCCTTCACACCTCCGTCACGTCTCCTTCACGTCTCCTTCACACCTCTCCCTTCTGACTGGGGTTCACTTGTCTCCCGTCACGTCTCCTTCACACCTCCGTCACGTCTCCTTCACACCTCCGTCACGTCTCCTTCAAACCTCCGTCATGTCTCCTTCACGTCTCCTTCACACCTCTCCCTTCTGACTGGGGTTCACTTATCTCCCGTCACGTCTCCTTCACACCTCCGTCACGTCTCCTTCACACCTCCGTCACACCTCCGTCACGTCTCCTTCACACCTCCGTCACGTCTCCTTCACACCTCCGTCACGTCTCCTTCACACCTCTGTCACGTCTCTGTCAAGCTCTCCTTTTTCTGCGTTCTCTCTGTCTGTCTATAGGCCCCCCAGAGAGGGAGATCTGGGGAGGGCTCACAGCCTTAGAGGACTAGCGAGGGCTGTCTGACGGCTAACAAACTACGTGAGGCTACCGGCGGGAATTGGAAAAACGGGGAAATCAAACCAGATATTGATTCTTCTGACTCCTTCGATATCTCCCCCCGTGAGCTGAAGCAATTGAATGAATGTCTAATGTTTGTGGGACTAGCGGTTTATTCATGCTACCCAAAGACCTACAGTAAACCTAACCCTAACACACAGACCTACAGTAAACCTAACCCTAACACAAAGACCTACAGTAAACCTAACCCTAACACACAGACCTACAGTAAACCTAACCCTATCACACAGACCTAACCCTAACACACAGACCTACAGTAAACCTAACCCTAACACACAGACCTACAGTAAACCTAACCCTAACACACAGACCTACATTAATCCTAACCCTAACACACAGACCTACAGTAAACCTAACCCTAACACACAGACCTACAGTAAACCTAACCCTAACACACAGACCTACAGTAAACCTAACCCTAACACACAGACCTACAGTAAACCTAACCCTAACACACAGACCTACAGTAAACCTAACCCTAACACACAGACCTACAGTAAACCTAACCCTAACACACAGACCTACAGTAAACCTAACCCTAACACACAGACCTACAGTAAACCTAACCCTAACACAAAGACCTACAGTAAACCTAACCCTAACACACAGACCTACAGTAAACCTAACCCTATCACACAGACCTAACCCTAACACACAGACCTACAGTAAACCTAACCCTAACACACAGACCTACATTAATCCTAACCCTAACACACAGACCTACAGTAAACCTAACCCTAACACACAGACCTACAGTAAACCTAACCCTAACACACAGACCTACAGTAAACCTAACCCTAACACACAGACCTACAGTAAACCTAACCCTAACACACAGACCTACAGTAAACCTAACCCTAACACACAGACCTACAGTAAACCTAACCCTAACACACAGACCTACAGTAAACCTAACATTAACACACAGACCTACAGTAAACCTAACCCTAACACACAGACCTACAGTAAACCTAACCCTAACACACAGACCTACAGTAAACCTAACCCTAACACACAGACCTACAGTAAACCTAACATTAACACACAGACCTACAGTAAACCTAACCCTAACACACATACCTACAGTAAACCTAACCCTATCACACAGACCTACAGTAAACCTAACCCTAACACACAGACCTACAGTAAACCTAACCCTAACACACAGACCTACAGTAAACCTAACCCTAACACACAG
Organism: Oncorhynchus mykiss; assembly: GCF_013265735.2. Classification (NCBI taxonomy): domain Eukaryota; kingdom Metazoa; phylum Chordata; class Actinopteri; order Salmoniformes; family Salmonidae; genus Oncorhynchus; species Oncorhynchus mykiss. The sequence goes on along the minus strand of NC_048569.1, from coordinate 12,913,178 downwards.
ACCTACAGTAAACCTAACCCTAACACACAGACCTACAGTAAACCTAACCCTAACACACAGACCTACAGTAAACCTAACCCTAACACACAGACCTACAGTAAACCTAACCCTAACACACAGACCTACAGTAAACCTAACCCTAACACACAGACCTACAGTAAACCTAACCCTAACACAAAGACCTACAGTAAACCTAACCCTAACACACAGACCTACAGTAAACCTAACCCTATCACACAGACCTAACCCTAACACACAGACCTACAGTAAACCTAACCCTAACACACAGACCTACATTAATCCTAACCCTAACACACAGACCTACAGTAAACCTAACCCTAACACACAGACCTACAGTAAACCTAACCCTAACACAAAGACCTACAGTAAACCTAACCCTAACACACAGACCTACAGTAAACCTAACCCTAACACACAGACCTACAGTAAACCTAACCCTAACACACAGACCTACAGTAAACCTAACCCTAACACACAGACCTACAGTAAACCTAACATTAACACACAGACCTACAGTAAACCTAACCCTAACACACAGACCTACAGTAAACCTAACCCTAACACACAGACCTACAGTAAACCTAACCCTAACACACAGACCTACAGTAAACCTAACATTAACACACAGACCTACAGTAAACCTAACCCTAACACACAGACCTACAGTAAACCTAACCCTAACACACAGACCTACAGTAAACCTAACCCTAACACACATACCTACAGTAAACCTAACCCTATCACACAGACCTACAGTAAACCTAACCCTAACACACAGACCTACAGTAAACCTAACCCTAACACACAGACCTACAGTAAACCTAACCCTAACACACAGACCTACAGTAAACCTAACCCTAACACACAGACCTACAGTAAACCTAACCCTAACACACAGACCTACAGTAAACCTAACCCTAACACACAGACCTACAGTAAACCTAACCCTAACACACAGACCTACAGTAAACCTAACCCTAACACACAGACCTACAGTAAACCTAACCCTAACACACAGACCTACAGTAAACCTAACCCTAACACACAGACCTACAGTAAACCTAACCCTAACACACAGACCTACAGTAAACCTAACCCTAACACACAGACCTACAGTAAACCTAACCCTAACACACAGGCCTACAGTAAACCTAACCCTAACACACAGGCCTATATGAACAGGGTGCATTGGGGACGTGGGCAGAGTGGAGTAACATTAATGTGTTCTTTCATATCAGATGAGATTGAGTGATGTATTTTGGCATATCGTCAATTATTCCAAATGGATATTGTTAGTGGTGTGCTGCAAATGTCTTCCTAAACAGTGAACAATAAAGAACAGCAAATTCAAGGGTGAAGGCCAAAGATACTCACGTTTTCAGGTATGCTGGGTAATTCCCTTGTGTCAGGCACAGTAAAGTAGGAATGCTAACGGGGACAAAGAAACACAGGGGGTAAAATTTGAGAGATTAAGGCATTTTAAGCCATTGCAGTTCATGAGAAAAGACAAACGCTAATAGGATTAGGAGTTAACGCTCAATAGTGTAAAGACATTCCATACACTGGAAAAACAGCCCTTTTCAACTTCCTGTTTCAACATGTTTTATTACATTTGCTGTCTTATGAACACCTCCCTGTTCTCAATAACGGTAACAACCCAGGGGATAGATGAAATAAAATACTATTTTGTTCGTCACATGCTCCGTAAACAACAGGTGAGGACTAACAGTGAAATGCTTACTTACGGCCCCTTCCCAACAATGCAGAGAGAAAGAAAATACAGAAATAAAACAAGTAATAATAGGTACAAATGAGTAACGATAACTTGACTATTTACATACAAGGGGTCCCAGTACCAAGTTGATGTGTAGTGGGACAAGATAATTGAGTTAGATACACTAAATACACAAACGTATGTGGACACCCTTTCAAATTAGTGGATTTGGCTATTCAGCAACATGCATTGCTGACAGGTGTATAAAATCGAACACACAGCCATGCAATCTCCATAAACAAACATTGGCAGTAGAATGGCCTTACTGAAGAGTTCAGTGACTTTAAATGGTGGCACCGATATTGGATGCCACCTTTCCAACAAGTAGGTTCATCAAATTTCTGCCCTGCTAGAGCTGCCCCTGTCAAATGTATGTGCTGTTATTGTGAAGTGCAAACATCTAGGCGCAACAACGGCTCAGCCGCAAAGCGGTAGGCCACACAAGCTCACAGAACGGGACAGCCGAGTGCTGAAGTGCGTGTATCCTAGTTGCAACACTCACTACCAAGTTCCAAACTGCCTCTTGAAGCAACGTCAGCACAAGAACTGTTCGTTGGGAGCTTCATGAAATGGGTTTCCTTGGCCGAGCAGCCGCACAAAAGCCTAAGATCACCATGCTCAATGCCAAGCACGCTTCATCATCTGGCAGTCCGACAGATGACTCTGGGTTTGGGGGATGCCAGGAGAGCGCTACCTGCCCCAATGCATAGTGCCAACTGTAAAGTGTGGTGGAGGAATAATGGTCAGGGGCTGTTTTTCATCGTTAGGGCTAGGCCCTTAGTTCCAGTGAAGGGAAATCTTAACGCTACAGCATACAATGACATTCTAGATGATTCCATGCTTACAACTTTGTGGCAATGCCCCTGTGCACAAAGCGAGGTCCATACTGAAATGGTGTGTAGAGATCGATTTGGAAGAACTTGACTGGCCTGCACAGAGCCCTGACCTGAACCCGATCCAACACTTTTGGGATGAATTGGAACCAGACCTCACTAATGCTCTTGTGGAAGCAAGACCCAGCAGCAATGTTGCAACATCTAGTGGAAAGCCTTCCCAGAAGAGTGGAGGCTATTATAGCAGCAAAGGCATGACCAACTCTATATTAACGCCCATGATTTTGCAATGAGATGTTCAACGAGCAGGTGTCCACATACTTTTGGTCATGTAGTGTATGTACATATAACTAGGAATAAAGTGACAGATAGTAAACAGTAGCAGCAGCGTATGAGATTAGTCAAAAAAGTGGGCGCAAAAATGGGTCAATGCAGTTAGTACGAGTAACTATTTGGTTAACTATACAACTAACTATTTAGCAGTCTTATGGTTTGGGAATAGAAGCTGTTCAGGGTCCTGTTGGTTCCAGACATGGTGCACCGGTAGCGCTTGCCGTGTGGTAGCAGAGAGAACAGTTTATAACTTGGGCGGCTAGAGTCTGACAATTTTAGGGCCTTCTTCTGACACTGCCTGGTATAGAGGTCCTGGATGGCAGAAAGCTCGGGCCCAGTGATGTACAGGGCCGGACGCACCACCTGTAAGGCACTACACCCTGTAGCGCATTTGGGTCAGACGTTAACAGTTGCCATACCAAGCGGTGATGCAGCCAGTCAAGATGCTCTCAATGGTGCAGCTGTAGAACCTTTTGAGTATCTGAGGCCCATGACAAATCTTTTCAGCCTCCTGAGGGGAAGAGGTGTTCTCGTGCCCTCTTCACAACTGTGTTGGTATGTTTGGACCACGATAGATACTAAGTGATGTGGACACTGTGGTTTCTTGAAGCTCTGGACCCGCTTCACTTCAGCTCCGTTAATGTGAATGGGGGTATGCTCGGCCATCCGTTTCCTAATGTCCATGATCAGCTCCTTTGCCTTGCTGACATTGAGGCACAGGTTGTTGTCCTGGCACCACACTGCCAGGTCTCTGACCTCCTCCCTATAGGCTGTCTCATCGTCGTCAGTGATCAGGCCTACCATGCAATTGCCACGCAATTGTTGGTGAACAGGGAGGCCAGGAGGGGACTAAGCACACACCCCTGAGGGCCCCCGTGTTCAGGGTAAGCGTGGCAGATGTGTTGTTGCCTACCCTCACAGCACCTGGGGGCGGCCCGTCAGGAAGTCCAGGATCCAGTTGCAGAGGGAGGTGTTCGGTCCCAGGGTCCTTAGCTATGTGATGAGCTTGGAGGGCACTATGATGTTGAACGCTAAGCTGTAGTCAATGAACAGCATTCTCACGTAGGTGTTCCTTCTGTCTAGGTGGGAAAGGGCAGTGTGAAGTGCAATAGAGACTGCGCCATCTGTGGATCTGTTGGAGCGGTATGCGAATTGGAGTGGGTCCAGGGTGCCTGGTATGATGGTCTTTTAGACAGGTTACCTTCTAGGGCACAGGGACTATGGTGGTCTGTTTGAAACATGTAGGTATTAAAGACAAGGTCAGGGAGAGGTCGAAAAAGTGAAGAAACTTGTGTCCTGGTACTCCGTCTGGCCCTCCAGCTTGTGAATGTTAACCTGTTAAAAGGTCTTACTCACATCGGTTATGGAGTGCATGATGACACAGTCATCCGGAACAGCTGGTGCTCTCACTTATGGTTCAGTGTTGCTTGCCTCGAAGCGAGCATAGAAGGGATTTAGCTCGTCTGGTAGGTATGAATCACTGAGCAGCTCACTGTTGGGTTTGCCTTTGTAATCCTTGATGGTTTGCAAGCCCTGACACATCAGATGAGCGCCAGAGTCGGTTTAGTAGGATTCAATGTTAGTCATGTATTGTCGCTTTGCAGGGTAAGGATAGTGAGGTGGGTCTGACAGATATCTCATGGAGAAGGTGTCTGAAGACTGACGGTATGATAATAAACTCAGCTCCTTTGCTGGGAGTGGGGAAAGCCTAGCGAAGAAAGTGATGCACTCACTACTTCCTCTATATCCCTGCGTCTGACGCCAAGATCACTCTGACAGAACCGTCTCCTCTATTTTGTTGGGTGTAAACTCTGTCTCACTCCATTGTACGTGAAACGCTTTGAGTAGGCACCCTAACATGGAGCTCTGAGGGATTCCTAAAAATCTTTCAAATGGAACGGCCTGTGTTGTAACCCATCATGCAGGACAGCTGAGGGATAAGCCTTTGAGGGTCGGGGAAATGGTGCCCCACTCGGCAGGGGTGGCAGCCTTGGTGCTCCCCCCATTGAACCCACAACTGACCCGAAAACAGTCAGCAAAAATCAAAGCATCCTCTATGAAGGATAATATCTGCAACCTACAGTTGAAGTCAGAAGTTTACATACACTTAGGTTGGAGTCATTAAAACTCGTTTTTCAACCACTCCACAAATTTATTGTTAACAAACTACAGTTTTGGCAAGTCGGTTAGGATATCTACTTTGTGCATGACACAAGTAATTTTTCCAACAATTGTTTACAGACAGATTATTTCATTTATAATTCACTGTATCACAATTCCAGTGGGTGAGAAATGTACATACACTAAGTTGACTGTGCCTTTAAACAGCTTGGACAATTCCAGAAAATTATGTCATGGCTTTAGAAGCTTCTGATAGGCTAATCGACATCATTTGAGTCAATTGGAGGTGTCCCTGTGGATGTATTTCAAGGCCTACCTTCAAACTCAGTGCCTCTTTGCTTGACATGATGGGAAAATCTAAAGAAATCAGCCAAGACCTCAGGAAAAAAATTGTAGACCTCCACAAGTCTGGTTCATCCTTGGGAGAAATGTCCAAACGCCTGAAGGTACCACGTTCATCTCTACAAACAATAGTAGACAAGTATAAACACCATGGGACCAAGCAGCCGTCATACCACTCAGGACGGAGACACGTTCTGTCTCCTAGAGATGAACATATTTTGGTGCGAAAAGTGTAAATCAATCCCAGAACAGCAAAGGACCTTGAGAAGATGCTGGAGGAAACAGGTACAAAAGTATCTATATCCACAGTAAAACGAGTCCTATATCGACATAACCTGAAAGGCCGCTCAGCAAGGAAGAAGCCACTGCTCCAAAACTGCCATAAAAAAGCCAGACTACAGTTTGCAATTGCACAAATCATACTTTTTGGAGAAATGTCCTCTGGTCTGATGAAACAAAAATAGAACTGTTTGGCCATAATGACCATTGTTATGTTTGGAGGAAAAAGGGGAGGCTTGCAAGCCGAAGAACACCATCCCAACCGTGAAGCACAGGGGTGGAAGCATCATGTTGTGGGAATGCTTTGCTGCAGGAGGGACTGGTGCACTTCACAAAATAGATGGCATCATGAGGAATGAAAATTATGTGGATATATTGAAGTAACATCTCACGACATCAGTCAGGAAGTTAAAGCTTGGTCGCAAAGTCAAGGTATTCGAGTGGCCATCACAAAGCCCTGACCTCAATCCCATAGAATATTTGTGGGCAGAACTGAAAAAGTGTGTGCGAGCAAGGAGGCCTACAAACCTGATTCAGTTACACCAGCTCTGTCAGGAGGAATGGGCCAAAATTCCCCCAACTTATTGTGGGAAGCTTGTGGAAGGCTACCCGAAATGTTTGACCAAGTTAAACATTTTAAAGGCAATGCTACCAAATTCAAATTGAGTGTATGTAAACTTCTGACCCACTGGGAAAATAATTCGCTCTACTATTATTCTGACATTTCACATTTAAAAAAAAAAAAAAAGTGGTGGTCCTAGCTGACCTAAAACAGGGAATTTTTACTTGGATTAAATGTCAGGAACTGTGAAAAATGTAGTTTAAATGTATTTGGCTAAGGTGTATGTAAACTTCTGACTTCAACTGTATCTCAAAGCACCCACTATAAAGGATAAGGCTGTACTTCACTGACCCAATGGCCAGGAGATGGGATATATTGATGTATTCTGCAACAACAACAAAAAAACATACTATAGGTGTATATAATGTGTGATGAATGTAGATATCTAAAGGGGGTTTCAAGTGACAGGTGCAAGAATGGTATTGCCTCAAGAGATATTGTTTTTTGGCATTGTGACAAGTTAAGCAATGCTTTTGGGACATTGCCACAGCACTCAAAGTTCAAATAACTTGAACTTTCACCCACTGCCGCACCTGACCCTACGGCTCTTGGCACCTTGCTTGTATCATGTGAAGGGCCCTAAAGTGTGATGATGTTAGCTAATTCTGTAACCTTGCTAATGAGTCGTGAATTTTAAGCATAATGGACAACTAGTGATCGAAGATTTGAATGTGTTGCTCCTCTGATAAGGTGGCCAGCCATGAAGTCTACGGGGAGTTGGTCAAAGTCTTACCACGCTAAGATGGACTGGCACTCCAGGATCAGGGATGGGGAGTGTATGGAGTGACTCCAGCAGCTCTCGCCACTGACTCTCCTGAAATACACACACAAACAGACACGTACAATCTCACACGATGCCCCACAGGAACCCTATTATAAATAGCAACAGGAACAAAAATGTTTATGCAAACAAAATAGCTGACAATATCCCCTCCTTATAATATTATGGCATCTCTGAGGAAATAACCAATCGCCTACAGACTTGAAAGCGCTCCCAGTACATTGTACTTTGACAACAAAACATATCTTAATCCTGTTAATGGCTGTCGATGCTACAGTATAATCTCTGTTCACTATCTCCCAGGTATAGGGCTATGTCTGCTATCTCCCAGGTATAGGGCTGTGTCTGCTATCGCCCAGGTATAGGGCTGTGTCTGCTATCGCCCAGGTAGTGGGCTGTGTCTGCTATCTCCCAGGTATAGGGCTGTGTCTGCTATCTCCCAGGTATAGGGCTGTGTCTGCTATCTCCCAGGTATAGGGCTGTGTCTGCTATCGCCCAGGTATAGGGCTGTGTCTGCTATCGCCCAGGTAGTGGGCTGTGTCTGCTATCGCCCAGGTAGTGGGCTGTGTCTGCTATCTCCCAGGTATAGGGCTGTGTCTGCTATCTCCCAGGTATAGGGCTGTGTCTGCTATCTCCCAGGTATAGGGCTGTGTCTGCTATCGCCCAGGTGTAGGGCTGTGTCTGCTATCGCCCAGGTGTAGGGCTGTGTCTGCTATCGCCCAGGTGTAGGGCTGTGTCTGCTATCTCCCAGGTATAGGGCTGTGTCTGCTATCGCCCAGGGCTGTGTCTGCCATCTCCCAGGTATAGGGCTGTGTCTGCCATCTCCCAGGTATAGGGCTGTGTCTGCCATCTCCCAGGTATAGGGCTGTGTCTGCCATCTCCCAGGTATAGGGCTGTGTCTGCCATCTCCCAGGTATAGGGCTGTGTCTGCCATCTCCCAGGCATAGGGTTGTGTCTGCTATCTCCCAGGTATAGGGCTGTGTCTGCTATCGCCCAGGTATAGGGCTGTGTCTGCTATCGCCCAGGTATAGGGCTGTGTCTGCTATCGCCCAGGTATAGGGCTGTGTCTGCCATCTCCCAGGTATAGGGCTGTGTCTGCCATCTCCCAGGTATAGGGCTGTGTCTGCTATCTCCCAGGTATAGGGCTGTGTCTGCTATCGCCCAGGTATAGGGCTGTGTCTGCTATCGCCCCAGGTATAGGGCTGTGTCTGCCATCTCCCAGGTATGGGGCTGTGTCTGCCATCTCCCAGGTATAGGGCTGTGTCTGCCATCTCCCAGGTATGGGGCTGTGTCTGCCATCTCCCAGGTATGGGGCTGTGTCTGCCATCGCCCAGGTATAGGGCTGTGTCTGCCATCGCCCAGGTATAGGGCTGTGTCTGCCATCTCCCAGGTATAGGGCTGTGTCTGCTATTGCCCAGGTATAGGGCTGTGTCTGCTATCACCCAGGTGTAGGGCTGTGTCTGCTATCGCCCAGGTATAGGGCTGTGTCTGCTATCTCCCAGGTATAGGGCTGTGTCTGCTATCTCCCAGGTATGGGGCTGTGTCTGCTATCTCCCAGGTATGGGGCTGTGTCTGCTATCTCCCAGGTATGGGGCTGTGTCTGCTATCTCCCAGGTATGGGGCTGTGTCTGCTATCTCCCAGGTATGGGGCTGTGTCTGCTATCTCCCGGGTGTGGGGCTGTGTCTGCTATCTCCCAGGTGTAGGGATGTGTCTGCTATCTCCCAGGTGTAGGGCTGTGTCTGCTATCTCCCAGGTGTAGGGCTGTGTCTGCTATCTCCCAGGTATAGGGCTGTGTCTGCTATCTCCCAGGTATAGGGCTGTGTCTGCTATCTCCCAGGTATATGGCTTTGTCTGACAACCATAAACAGCAAGAATGTAAAGCTGAGGCTTGAACAGATGTTTGCCAAAGTGCTCTGAATACATTACTTAAAATGTCTGAATGCCTGTCGATTAAGCTCAATTTGATTTGAATCCTATAATCATTATTTAAGTCTCTTTTGGACAATGTGCTTTTAAGTTGTTTGGTTTTCAGTATCACCTAGGTGTGCAGAGAGAGTGATGTGTTTGTTAATATTTTTTGTATTACACAGTCAGCAGAAAGAGTTGAAGGGAAAAGGAGAGGAGTTGAATGTCACTCCTGACATATATTTTCTATTGAGAGAAAAGGTGAGAAATAAGCTGTCCCCAGACAGAAAGAGAGAGAGGAAAGAGAGGGAGGGAGAGACAGTGAGTGAGTGGAGACAGTGAGTGAGTGAGTGAGTGAGTGAGTGAGTGAGTGAGTGAGTGAGTGAGTGAGTGAGTGAGTGAGTGAGTGAGTGAGTGAGTGAGAGTGATGTTTGTCAGTAGGATGGCAGCTCTGACAGAGGGGACACCACTTTAAAATTAGATGGGAGGGCTGTCACCCAAGACACTGGCAAAGAAAAAGATAAAGAAAGGTGACAGTCTTTCTACTGCAGTGGAATTCTCTTTCTGCCTCTACCTACTCTAATGAAGACCAAGAGCCGAAACACATTGGTTTTTACTTTTAACAATAAACAAGCTTTTGTGTCAGGAGTTGCTAAATCTCCTCTATACCTACCTCAAATCAAATGTATTTTATTCTAGAAAGCCCTTTTTACATCATCAGTTGTGACCTAAGTAGATAACAAGGTTCACCCTAACTACAATGACCACTATTATTTTGATTTAATTGAGAATACTGACCTGGCCTTTGATTGTGTAGTCAGCGAGGATATTGAGCAGCTTGTAGAATACCTCAAACCAGGGCAGATAGCTGGAATCAAATAAATACAGAGCATTTAAGGGTAACAATCTCTATGAACTGATGTGTCTAATGCATTATAAATGAATTTATAACAACTTCCTCACACATCATTATAGCGCTTATCTTTTGTCATTGGTAAATAAAATGTTTCCTATCATTATTGTTTGGTTATATTTCACTTATTGTCATCCCTTGTACATCTCCCTGGTCCCATCCCACACCATGGAAAGAAATGTGAACAATAGGGGAAATAGCTGTCATCAAGACAGTTATATCTAAGCCTGAAAGAAAAGGGAGGGAGGACCGAACAGTGGTGTGTTCTCTCCTCTCCAGTGGTTCTTCTTCACTGTCTGGTTCTCACTCACTGAGTCATTCATCTGACAGCAGCTGTGCGTGTGCGCGTGCGTGTGCGTAGAGAAACAACATCCAAGAAGGAGCTGCACTACAGGATATAGACCTCCACCAGAGGACAAGCAGCAGCTACGCAAGGAGAGACTCAATACCTGAAAGGTCCAACCACCAACTACCACTCACCCCTGCCCAAACTGCACCAAAATATGTGGCTCTACAGCCATCTGAAGACCCACAAATAGAAGACCCATGGAGGATAATCATACTCTTACTCGAGTGATCACTGATGATGTGTGTGTGTGTGTGTGTGTGTGTGTGTGTGTGTGTGTGTGTGTGTGTGTGTGTGTGTGTGTGTGTGTGTGTGTGCCCGTGGCCAGCAATAAGCATTCAGTGAGTATCCTTTAGGAGACAGGCTCGTCCAGAATACAGAACAGGTGCCGTACTCTCCATCTCCACCTGTGGCCCTGAGGGTGACCGAGTAAAAGAGAGAAAGAAGAGAGGTATTGGGGTTAGAGAGGGGAGTGTGTAGGTGAAGAGGAAAGAGAGAAGAGGAAGAGAGAAGAGGAAGAGAGAAGGGGAAGAGGAAGAGAGAAAGAAGAGAGGTATTGGGGTTAGAGAGGGGAGTGTGTAGGCGAAGAGGAAAGAGAGAAGAGGAAGAGAGAAGGGGAAGAGAGAATAGGGAAGAGGAAGAGGGAAAAAGGGGAAGGAGGTAGCCAAAGGTAAACGAAAGATGTCTGATAGAGGGAGAGAGATGGATGCTGGCTTCTATCTCTTTCTCTCTGCCACACGTCCTGGTCCTCCGAGCGACGTCATCGAAAAGTCCTCAGCCCTAATTAGAATGTCTCGACAAGAGACACACCACCGGCTGAGGCTTGTTGCTTCGCCGAGTGAGACCGGGACGGGCTTGGCGGCACGCTGAAATGTCACAGTTCCCTCATTACGGAGACAGGTTTAACGGGCGCTGCCGACAACGGTAATTTGACTGGGCTCGTTTTTATTTACATTCGGAGCGACTGGCGAGGAGGCTGATTGCGAGGCTACACCTCCTCCTCGCCTTTAATTGCGACCGGCAGTCGGCCGTGAATGTGCCCGCCAAGAAGGGCTCTCTCCAGCGGCGGACTTGCTCATTACCGTAGCGGACATTGCCACAAGCTTCCCCAACCCTCCCCTCTCCCACCACCCACCGTTCCCCTCCCCTCGCTCCAGATCCCACCGCCTACACCAACTGTCTCCCTGACGACTTTGTACTTAATCCCCCTTTGGCCTTCATCCAGGTCGTATTCAAAGATTATATTTCTGTATTTAAATTCTATGAAAAGAGTGCAACTTTGGATTTTATCAATACAGAAAACAGCAGAGAATAAATTAGTTTTGCCCATCTAGCAGTGCAGATCCGCTCATCTTAAGTTTGAGATGGCTTTAAAACTACAACAACACTTTCGCTCTTTTCATGCTCTGCCAGTATGGATTTACTGTGGTACCTGTCTTGGTATCGATTACCAGTAGTTTTGACCGCTAAAAGCTGGAGAAGACCTGGGCAACATTAAGTGTATCAGAGTTTATTGGCATAAAAGCAACCAAGCAGAAAAGCCTCTAAACTAATTTGACAAACCAGACTGTTGGTTCACCCACAATTTAAAAACAAATACTAAATCTGAGATTATTGTGGGGGCTGTTTGAGAAGGTTTGAATCCTAAGCAACCTGCCTACAAACAGTTTGAAGTACAATATCAACAGAGCTCCTGTAGTAGGTCAAAGATGTGTGCTGGAAAACCTTGGTAAAGCATGGGTGGAATAGGCATTTCCTTTCTTTTTTGACTTCATACTTTCCACTTAAAACATCATTTTTGGTTTTTAATAGCATTAAGGCCTTATCAAATACATCATTATTATAAACAACAACAGGGTGGCTTTACTGGAAAACCCACTTGGAAATTAAATTGCAAAAAATTCCTAAATTACCTAGCAGGTGTCAGTTGCATTCTATGTAGTTATAATCAAGTCTGTGTGACTCATTAGCTCTGGGGAGGATCAGATCTCAAGCAGATCCCAAGAGAGATTACTCATCACGGCAAACCACCTCCGCTACACAGAGGCTTTCAACAAGTCAGAAAAGTTGGAACTCTTGAAGTTTCTACGGCTACAGTAGCCTTTCCTGTTGCCTCCCTCCCTCTCTCCCTCCCAGCCTCCCTCCCTCCCATGCAGAGCTGTGAGCAGTATCTAGCTGGCGCAGCCAAGGCGTGATGCGATATGTTACCCAAGTCTACGTGTCTCACTCCCCTCCCAACCCCCCCCCCCCTGTCTGTGCGCATGTGTCTGTCTGGGGAAAAGGCCTGGTTCGATCTTCTCACGGCAAGCCAAAGCCACACGGAATACACATACTTTTCTCCCCAGTGGCTTTAACCTTGGGTCCCGACCAGCTTTTGAATCTGTTTATAGAAGTGTGGGAGAGGTGTTTTTTTTTATACAAAGCTGCAAGGTGCTCTGGTCGGGTCTATTTGTAATAAAAATAAATAAAAAGATACGCTAAAATATGCCATGCATTTTTTAATTGAGTGAAAAAAGGGGGAGGATTTTAGTATGGAGGATACGAGGTAAGTATGTGACCTGCATGCACAGCAGCAACCGATTCTGTTATGGGTGCAGAGTTTATGTACCGGGGGCCGCTCGCGGGTTCTTTAGTATTCTGCATTTCATTAGCCCAGATGAGCGCTCAACATCCTTGACTCTGCGAGCGGGATCAGTGTTGGGAGCTAGGATTATTCCAAGCTCTACACCCTCCTCCGCTCCATCTCTCCCTTTCCTCCCCTCCACCCCTCCCGACCTCAGCTACTGCCTCTTAATGAGGCCTGGCCATGAATCCATTACTCATTAATGTGTCAGAGAGCATCAACAATGGCCCATGATAGAAATGCAGAGGGGTTATGATAGGTTTGGCCAATGATCACTGGAATGCAAAAAGCAGCGGTGGTGGAGTAGCATGATATAAGGAATCAAATCCTAATGTGCAGCCGGGTATCAGTTTAAACGTGTCACATTGTGACGCATTTGCAAAAAGATACGTATGACAATGAGCATCAATGAGCTTTGCAGCCAACCGCTGCTAGGTTGTTCGTTCAAGTCTGTCCGAGGCGCAAACATAAAACTGTATTAATTAAAGTATTCTTGGTTGTGATTTTGACGTTATTTGTTGTCCTTTTGGGGGCATACATTTACTTTTACGTGGAAGGCTAGGTAGCTACATAAGGAAAAAAGTGGATGGATGGATGCTAGATTTGAATCCTAAGGGGTCGAATGACTCTTGAGGATGAAGCTTTCTTTCCTCTTATTAAAGAAACAGTCATGTCGGCAGATTTGTGTCTAATTAGCATGTCAATAGACGGTAAATAGAATAAAGTAATGTTTTTCTCTTCCCGATGACACTGCGGAGGTGTATGTGTAATGCGCTGTATAAGATCATATAACATGGTTCTGAAGCCATTTTAACTGCCTTTAACAAAGTCAATTTATTGCATAGAAATATCAGTTTATATTTAAATAATTACACACCACAGCTGATGAAAACACAGCGAGAGTAGATTTAATAAAACCGCTTGCTTACTTTGTAGAGACTGCTTTGTAGATAGTGAAGGTCAACAGCACTATGCCACAGTAGACCAAACGACATACGCCACAGACAAAACACTCCGTGTGTTTCAATTCAGTGCTTTTGTTGATAGTCTACAGGATAAAGACGGCAGAGACACTTAACATTTTCAACCCAAAACCTGAATGACCTCTTGATTAAATAATAACGTAACCCACCAGGGTTAAATAATAACGTAACCCACCAGGGTTAAATAATAACGTAACCCACCAGGGTTAAAAAATAACGTAACCCACCAGGGTTAAATAATAACGTAACCCACCAGGGTTAAATAATAACGTAACCCACCAGGGTTAAATAATAACGTAACCGACCAGGGTTAAATAATAACGTAACCCACCAGGGTTAAATAATAACGTAACCCACCAGGGTTAAAAAATAACGTAACACACCAGGGTTAAATAATAACGTAACCCACCAGGGTTAAATAATAACGTAACCCACCAGGGTTAAATAATAACGTAACCCACCAGGGTTAAATAATAACGTAACCCACCAGGGTTAAATAATAACGTAACCCACCAGGGTTAAATAATAACGTAACCCACCAGGGTTAAAAAATAACGTAACCCACCAGGCTCCAAAAAAACCTGTAAAAATCCATTAAGATGTATTTTTAATATAATTTGATTAGCTGCTATTAGCTTCCTTTTTCTCCAAAGGTCCGTTTTTCATTTGCCTAGCAAGATTTGGAGAAACATCTGTTTCGCTAAGCTTTATGGGTGACTGTGTTAAAGAATGCCATGCGAGGGAAGCTAAAGTGCTGCTGGAAGTTAATTGACTCATTTGAACTGGGGCATCTGCTCGTCGTTTGTTAGCCGCAGACGCTTTTGTGTTCCCTAGGAATAAGGACACATGGCTGACGAAGGATCAAATGGGGGAAAGTATCACACGTACCCAGAAAGCATATACCCCTTCATAAGATCGCTGAGCAGTTGTCTTGGGATTGTGGTGCTGGGTGAAGACTTGTATTGACAGCTCGTAGTCAATGGTAAGATGGAGAAGAATGTTAAGCATTACTTCTGTGATATTTTACATCAGGGGATATTAAATAATATTGAATTGAACTCCAATGACTTGAGAGGTCAAGGAAGAGGTGGAAGAAGACATGGAGGAAGAAATTAAGTCAAGAGTCAAGGTCCAAGAGAGGGAGCAGTTGTGACAGCGGTTTGCCTGCATGGTGACATCTCTATCATGCTCTCAGAGTCCTCCGCATCTAAATCCTGGACAGGGCTTTCTTATAATAACCACACAATGTCCCAGGGCTTTCTTATAATAACCACACAATGTCCCAGGGCAATCTTATAATAACCACACAATGTCCCAGGGCTTTCTTATAATAACCACACAATGTCCCAGGGCAATCTTATAATAACCACACAATGTCCCAGGGCTTTCTTATAATAACCACACAATGTCCCAGGGCTTTCTTATAATAACCACACAATGTCCCAGGGGTTTCTTATAATAACCACACAATGTCCCAGGGCAATCTTATAATAACTACACAATGTCCCAGGGCTTTCTTATAATAACTACACAATGTCCCAGGGCTTTCTTATAATAACCACACAATGTCCCAGGGCTTTCTTATAATAACCACACAATGTCCCAGGGCTTTCTTATAATAACCACACAATGTCCCAGGGCTTTCTTATAATAACCACACAATGTCATAGGGCTTTCTTATAATAACCACACAATGTCCCAGGGCTTTCTTATAATAACCACACAATGTCCCAGGGCTTTCTTATAATAACCACACAATGTCCCAGGGGTTTCTTATAATAACCACACAATGTCCCAGGGCAATCTTATAATAACTACACAATGTCCCAGGGCTTTCTTATAATAACTACACAATGTCCCAGGGCTTTCTTATAATAACCACACAATGTCCCAGGGCTTTCTTATAATAACCACACAATGTCCCAGGGCTTTCTTATAATAACCACACAATGTCCCAGGGCTTTCTTATAATAACCACACAATGTCATAGGGCTTTCTTATAATAACCACACAATGTCCCAGGGCTTTCTTATAATAACCACACAATGTCATAGGGCCATTGGCCAGTGGGAAGACAAACTGTAGAGCATATATTTACAATTTCCCTGTAGTCTGAATAAAACTGAAAGTGCATTGGCGCCAACACGGTACAATGTGGTATGCCAGGTGTATATATGGCAATTCTTGTGCATATTCGCACACACACACCTGCACACTCACAAATACTCTCTGCAGTGCACACACAGATACACACTTCCCCAACACACACCCCACTCCCCTGTAAACACACTCACACATGCGATATAACAGCCATCTACTGTCCCCCCTCCGCTGCAGACACCACTCCTGAGCCCCTTAAAAACAAAACTTTCGGCAGAGAGACCAGGCCCGTTAAAACTTTACGAGCCCGACGCCCTCGTGCAATAGGCCGGCCGTGGCGGCACTCCTGCTGCACCAACGATTTATGACGTACCGCCAGTGCCTGTTTCGTTTGTAACCAAACACTTATTCCATTTCCTTGCCGCCAGCCCCTCAGAAGTTTTGACGGAGCCTTGTTTCGCAGGGTCAGGGGTTAAACAAAGGCGGATGAGTGACTCGAAAGGCTTGTGTAAAAACAGCCGGAAGGAGAAGTGGGCCCCCAGGGGACCTAAGGCCGCTACACACTTTACGTAGAGCGCAGCGACGGACCATCGGTTTCTAAGTAGTTCTATTTAATCTTGTGTGACTCGGATTTTGGAACGGACCATATACGACGCTCCGTCGCTCTGTTTGCGTAGGGCCCTTTATACCAGGAGGGCTTCTTAAAGAAGGTGTTGGGGAGCAGCGGAAACGGGGGCCGATTAGAGGGCCAGTAAAAAGAAAGGAGTGTGAAACAACCCACTGAATTTCATTTGGCTGTATCTTAGTGGCAGGATGCCCGTCAGCCGGGCTCCCGTTACTCAGCTACTTCTATCACACACAAGCTGACTTGGCTAAATGTTGATGGTGCCTGGCTACCTGGAACGCAACATGTTTCCGACATGACGACTGCTTCCATGAAACCCAACCCTCACAGCTAAGTAGACTGTCAGTTGTAGCGTTTACATCTTGCACAGTGATGGGACCTGACATATTATAGTAGCTAGCCATATTCAAATCGTATATCATACAATCCTTCCATACCATGGACCGTTTTAACAGGAAGTGAATTTGAAACAGGAGGTTTCCCTGGCATTGGGCCTTGTTTGACATTTGGGTGACTGTTAAATATATTTATTACTCATTAGCTAACCACAACTGCAAGTAAGGCAAGCTGTACATGACCAGTCATGAGATTTTAGGCTTGCCAGGAATTCACTGTCTAAACCATGTGGTCGAACTAGTCCATGTGGTTCAATCTCAATCCCATTACAAGGGAGATAATGAAATGGCAGCCTTGCACTCTGAAAAGCGTACCATCTATTGCTATGACATATTTGTTAAGTAAATAAATATTTGTTACGTAAAGCAAAGATAAGTAGCATTTACAGTTAGCCTAACATCCCGGGATAACACCCTACTTGATAGTTTCAGATATACAGTGCCTTGCGAAAGTATTCGGCATCCTTGAACTTTGCGACCTTTTGCCACATTTCAGGCTTCAAACATAAAGATATAAAACTGTATTTTTTTTGTGAAGAATCAACAACAAGTGGGACACAATCATGAAGTGGAACAACATTTATTGGATATTTCAAACTTTTTTAACAAATCAAAAACGGAAAAATTGGGCGTGCAAAATTATTCAGCCCCTTTACTTTCAGTGCAGCAAACTCTCTCCAGAAATTCAGTGAGGATCTCTGAATGATCCAATGTTGACCTAAATGACTAATGAGGATAAATACAATCCACCGGTGTGTAATCAAGTCTCCGTATAAATGCACCTGCACTGTGATAGTCTCAGAGGTCCGTAAAAAGCGCAGAGAGCATCATGAAGAACAAGGAACACACCAGGCAGGTCCGAGATACTGTTGTGAAGAAGTTTAAAGCCGGATTTGGATACAAAAAGATTTCCCAAGCTTTAAACATCCCAAGGAGCACTGTGCAAGCGATAATATTGAAATGGAAGGAGTATCAGACCACTGCAAATCTACCAAAACCTGGCCGTCCCTCTAAACTTTCAGCTCATACAAGGAGAAGACTGATCAGAGATGCAGCCAAGAGGCCCATGATCACTCTGGATGAACTGCAGAGATCTACAGCTGAGGTGGGAGACTCTGTCCATAGGACAACAATCAGTCGTATATTGCACAAATCTGGCCTTTATGGAAGAGTGGCAAGAGGAAAGCCATTTCTTAAAGATATCCATAAAAAGTGTTGTTTAACGTTTGCCACAAGCCACCTGGGAGACACACCAAACATGTGGAAGAAGGTGCTCTAGTCAGATGAAACCAAAATTGAACTTTTTGGCAACAATACAAAACGTTATGTTTGGCGTAAAAGCAACACAGCTGAACACACCATCCCCACTGTCAAACATGGTGGTGGCAGCATCATGGTTTGGGCCTGCTTTTCTTCAGCAGGGACAGGGAAGATGGTTAAAATTGATGGGAAGATGGATGGAGCCAAATACAGGACCATTCTGGAAGAAAACCTGATGGAGTCTGCAAAAGACCTGAGACTGGGACGGAGATTTGTTTTCCAACAAGACAATGATCCAAAACATAAAGCAAAATCTACAATGGAATGGTTCAAAAATAAACATATCCAGGTGTTAGAATGGCCAAGTCAAAGTCCAGACCTGAATCCAATCGAGAATCTGTGGAAAGAACTGAAAACTGCTGTTCACAAATGCTCTCCATCCAACCTCACTGAGCTCGAGCTGTTTTGCAAGGAGGAATGGGAAAAAATGTCAGTCTCTCGATGTGCAAAACTGATAGAGACATACCCCAAGCGACCAGCAAAAGGTGGCGCTACAAAGTATTAACTTAAGGGGGCTGAATAATTTTGCACACCCAATTTTTCAGTTTTTGATTTGTTAAAAAAGTTTGAAATATCCAATAAATGTCGTTCCACTTCATGATTGTGTCCCACTTGTTGTTGATTCTTCACAAAAAAATACAGTTGTATATCTTTATGTTTGAAGCCTGAAATGTGGCAAAAGGTCGCAAAGTTCAAGGGGGCCGAATACTTTCGCAAGGCACTGTACCTTGAATTAGCGACACTGCCTTGGTAATCATCCAGCAATCTAACATCCCCTTATCTAATCTCGGACACAAATCGTAAGGTTTAGCTTCAGAGTCGAGATGTGGGGGTGAGGTTGGAAGCAGGGGAAGTAGGTGAGCGGGAGGGGTGGGGGGCAAGTAGGACATAAATACGTCAACAAACATTTTAATTGGCTGGGAGTGAATGACTCCTGTGTATTTCCCTGGATGGCCCTTCCACTCTGCCTTTATGGTCCCTCCTCCCAGCCTGTAAAGGGCAAGGGAAGTTATTGAGCCAGGTCTGCTGCTGCTACCACACACACACACACACACAGACAGACAGACAGACAGACAGACAGACAGACGCGCACACACACACAGAGACACACACAGAGAGAGAGAGACAGACACAAACACCACACAGAGAGACAGACAGACACACACACACACAGCGAGACAGACAGACACACACAGACAGACAGACACACACACACAAAGAGAGACAGACACACACCACACACACACACACACAAAATCACACACACACAATCACACAGGGATCAGTGATATGGCGACAGAAGTGGTCATTCATAAATACATAATAATCAATACACCAGGCCTCTAGACATTTGTGTTACATTGTGTTAATAACTTCCATTGATGAACTTCCGGCGCCGACAGAGATGGCCGCCTCGCTTCGCATTCCTAGGAAACTATGCAGTATTTTGATTTTTTACATGTTATTTCTTACATTGGTACCCCAGGTAATCTTAGGTTTCATTACATACAGTAAGTAACTACTGGATATAACAGCAACGTCAACTCCTCATCATTACGACCAGGAATACAACTTTCCCGAAGCGGATCCTGTGATTTGCTCACCACCCAGGACAATGGATCGGATCCCAGCCGGAGAACCAAAACAACGTCGCAATAAAAAGGGGCAGACAAAGCGGTCTTCTGGTCAGGCTCCAGAGACGGGCACATCGCGCACCGCTCCCTAGCATACTACTCGCCAATGTCCAGTCTCTTGACAACAAGGTTGATGAAATCAGAGCAAGGGTAGCATTCCAGAGAGACATAAGAGACTGTAACGTTCTTTGCTTCACGGAAACATGGCTCACTCGAGACACGCTATCGGAGTCAGTACAGCCAGCTGGTTTCTTCACTCATCGCACCGACAGAAACAAGCATCTTTCTGGTAAGAAGAGGGGGGGGTATGCCTTATGATTAACGAGACATGGTGTGATCATAACAACATACAGGAACTCAAGTCCTTCTGTTCACCTGACTTACAATTACTCACAATCAAATGTCGATTGCATTATCTACCAAACGAATTCTCTTCGATTAGACACATTGACGGCCCTGAACGAACTTTATTT
This sequence comes from Oncorhynchus mykiss, assembly GCF_013265735.2. Lineage (NCBI taxonomy): Eukaryota > Metazoa > Chordata > Actinopteri > Salmoniformes > Salmonidae > Oncorhynchus > Oncorhynchus mykiss. The sequence continues at coordinate 12,892,754 of NC_048569.1, read as the reverse complement.
GACTCTATGTAAACTGGAAACCACATATCCTGAGGCTGCATTCATTGTAGTTGGGGATTTTAACAAGGCTACGCATATTGATTGTGCTACCAGGGCTGGTAAAACCCTGGATCATTGTTATTCTAACTTCCGTGACGCATATAAGGCCCTCCCCCGCCCTCCTTTTGGAAAAGGTGACCACGACTCCATTTTGTTGCTCCCAGCCTATAGACAGAGACTAAAACAGGAAGCTCCCGCGGTCAGGTCTGTTCAACGCTGGTCCGACCAATCTGATTCCACGCTTCAAGATTGCTTCGATCACGTGGATTGGGATATGTTCCGCATTGCGTCAAACAACAACATTGACGAATACGCTGATTCGGTGAGCGAGTTCATTAGCAAGTGCATCAGCGATGTCGTACCCACAGCAACTATTAAAACATTCCCAAACCAGAAACCGTGGATTGATGGCAGCATTCGCGCGACACTGAAAGCGCAAACCACTGCTTTTAACCAGGGCAAGGTGACCGGAAACATGACCGAATACAAACAGTGTAGCTATTCCCTCCGCAAGGCAATCAAACAAGCTAAGCGTCAGTATAGTGACAAAGTAAGAGTCGCAATTCAACGGCTCAGACACAAGAGGTATGTGGCAGGGTCTACAGTCAATCACGGATTACAAAAAGAAAACCAGCCCAGTCACGGACCATGATGTCTTGCTCCCAGACAGACTAAACAACTTCTTTGCTCGCTATGAGGACAATACAGTGCCACTGACACGGCCCGCTACCAAAACCTGTGGACTCTCCTTCACTGCAGCCGACGTGAGAAAAACATTTCAATGTGTTAACCCTCGCAAGGCTTAACCCCCGCGTCCTCAGAGCAAGCGCAGACCAGTTGGCTGGTGTGTTTATGGACATATTCAATCAATCCTTATCCCAGTCTGCCGTTCCCACATGCTTCAAGAGGGACACCATTGTTCCTGTTCCCAAGAAAGCTAAAGGAAACTGAGCTAAACGACTACCCGTAGCACTCATTTCCATCATCATGAAGTGCTTTGAGAGACTAGTCAAGGACCATATCACCTCCACCCTAACTGACACCCTAGACCCACTCCAATTTGCTGGGGCCCCACAAGGGTGCGTTCTGAGCCCGTTCCTGTACTCCCTGTTCACCCATGACTGCGTGGCCATGCACGCCTCCAACTCAATCATCAAGTTTGCAGACGACACTAAAGTGGTAGGCTTGATTACCAACAACGACGAGACAGCCTACAGGGAGGAGGTGAGGGCCCTCGGAGTGTGGTGTCAGGAAAATAACCTCACACTCAACGTCAACAAAACAAAGGAGATGATCGTGGACTTCAGGAAACAGCAGAGGGAGCACCCCCCTATCCACATCGACGGGACAGTAGTGGAGAGGGTAGTAAGTTAAGTTCCTCGGCGTACACATCATGGACAAACTGAATTGGTCCACCCACACAGACAGTGTTGTGAAGAAGGCGCAGCAGCGCCTCTTCAACCTCAGGAGGCTGAAGAAATTTGGCTTGTCACCAAAAGCACTCACAAACTTATACAGATGCACAATCGAGAGCATCCTGTCGGGCTGTATCCCCGCCTGGTATGGCAACTGCTCCGCCCACAACCGTAAGGCTCTCTAGAGGGTCGTGAGGTCTGCACAACGCATCACCGGGAGCAAACTACTGCCCTCCAGGACACCTACAACACCCGATGTCACAGGAAGGCCATAAAGATCATCAAGGACAACAACCACCCGAGCCACTGCCTGTTCACCCCGCTATCATCCAGAAGGCGAGGTCAGTACAGGTGCATCAAAGCAGGGACCGAGAGACTGAAAAACAGCTTCTATCTCAAGGCCATCAGACTGTTAAACAGCCATCACTAACATTGAGTGGCTGCTGCCAACATACTGACTCAACTCCAGCCACTTTAATAATGGAAAAATTGTTGTAAAAATGTATCACTAGCCACTTTAAACAATGCCACTTAATATAATGTTTACATACCCTACATTACTCATCTCATATGTATATACTGTACCCTATACCATCTACTGCATCTTGCCATCTATATGTACTACATGTATCACTAGCCACTTTAAAACAATGCCACTTTTATGTTTACATACCCTACATTACTCATCTCATATGTATATACTGTACTCTATACCATCTACTGCATCTTGCCTATGCCATTCTGTACCATCACTCATTCAAATATTTTTATGTACATATTCTTCATCCCTTTACACTTGTGTGTATATGGTAGTTGTTGTGGAATTGTTAGGTTAGATTACTCGTTGGTTATTACTGCATTGTCGGAACTAGAAGCACAAGCATTTTGCTACACTTGCATTAACATCTGCTAACCATGTGTATGTGACAAATAAAATATTATTTGATTTTCTACCCTAGACCTATAGCATTCAACAGTGTGTGGGTGGGTGGGTGTGTGTGTGTGTGTGTGTGTGTGTGTGTGTGTTCGCATGAGTGTGTGCTCGGCTTTGCATTGTGGCAAGAGTGCCTCATCCATTCATCCCTTGTACAGTAAAGATCAGACCTTAGGGTAAGCCCTGGTAGTGTATTGCTGCTGCTGGATCCACATACAATTTTACCAACCACAACACCATCAATGGGAGGTTAAACAGCGGGACCAGCCGGCCGGTATAACCAGCCACAACACTGGGTGCTCTCAAGTGGACATTTGCAAACACTGTGTGTTCAGCCAAGGACATAGCTCACCAAATCAGTCCATTTCACATTTAATCAGCCCCTATTAACACCTTAATCTCCAAACACCATTTTACGATCTCCTTCAGTCTCTTCTAACCCTCTCAACCGTACCGCTTTCCACTTATCCGCATGCCGGTTGGGCCCATTGCCGCCCATTGAGGTAAACTAATCGAATCCCCCAATTGATTTATTTTCCGATCGGCGCACACGTATGCTGCCGCTGTGTGTATGGTGCCGCTGTGTATATGGTGCCGCTGTGTGTGCAGGTCACAGCCTTTACTGTGTCGAAGAAGACAGAGGGGTTTGTAATGATTGCGTTTTTTTGTGTCGGATGTAAACAAAGCAAGGTCAGAGGCCTAGCGCGGCTTTAATCCCCCCAGCTGAAGTGAAGAGGAGCCCCGGAGAAAGTGCCACACGCTGGGCCACTCTATAGACCAGAGTTCCCCTCCCTAAGGGATTGTCTCTAGTCAACAGTCTGCAGAATTGGATTGGCTTTTTCCTTTCTTAATTGTTTCTTGTTCTTTGTTTCTTTTTTGTTGGGGTCTTGTATTGGGGTCTTAATTGTGCGTGACCTCTTGGTGCTAGGTGTTGGAAATACGATAAATGAGATGAAACGTCAAAAAGGTTGTGTCGATTTTAAGGGCTGTCCCCAACAACAAAAAATATTGGTCGACCGAGAGTCATCTGTTCTTTTGGTCGATTGGATGAAATGTAAAAATGTATACTTTTTCATATGTGACTGGTTTCAGGAAACTAGGCATATGTCGCACGTCACTACTTCACAGGTGAGGCATTTCAACTTTTTTTTTGCAGAAATGCCTTCTGGAACATGTGAACTTTCATGTGCCTTAATAACAAACTTGTATGCCATCTGTGAATATTAATAAAACATTTAAATTACAAGCCTAGTTGGTTTAACCAACGAAAAAGACTGGAACCTTCCCGCTAGCCATGATTGGCTGAGATAATGGATGGGCTGAACATGCCGAAAGATAAGTTCAGATTGGCCTGCCATGTAGCATGCTTCTGTCTATAATATGAGCAGCTCAGTATGTATAGGTAAAGGTATCGCGAAGAACTGCAAAAGTGTTGCTAATGCTCTCCACTTCTGGAGACGATGAGGAAATCTCTGATTTAGGTTAAAACATCTTCATTGAACCAGACATTGTAGAGTATTCGGAAACGGCGATCACGGAAGAAGTTGATCAAATTTTGAAATCAGTGGAATGCCGGTGGAAGCAGAGTATGATAGCTAAGGAGATGGAGAAAATTCTGGCCTTTGATTGCAAATATGCAGACGGTGTCGAAAAGAGAACACACAGAAGGCTGTTGTATAAAACGCCTGTCTCCGGATTACATATTCAAACTAAGGGAAACCATGGCATCCGTGACAGAGAGGGAGAAGCGTTCATCCATGTATATACGGGTAAGAATCTAGCTAGCTACATTTTCAGATATTATACGTTTCAAATTTTGTCAGAAAGTCGTTTCCATTGCAAGTTAAAGCTTGCTAGCTAACATTACATGTATGATCTGTGTAGAAATATTATTCGTATCTCAATAAGCCATTTACATTGCTAGTTATAGCCTAATGTTAGCTAGCTAGCCAACATTAGCTACCTGCAGCCTCATGCATGGGTGTAACGTTATGAGTTGGGATTATGGTTCATTGTTTAGCTAGCTACATGTCTAAACAAAAGACTCCATTATGCAAATAACAATTTCACTGTACCATTTACACCTTCTGTATCCTGTGCATGTGATTTTATTTGATATAGTGTATGTTTACCAGAGACGGTAATGTGAAGAACAACATGACTGTACCAAACTAAAATTAGGATATAACATTAAGCCAACAAGACAGTGTCCAAGTTCTAAAGTTCTCTGGTAGAATGCCCTGCTTTTATGTCGTCACACTCACAACCGTAAACTATTTTCTGTAATTAGTTTGACATTAACTTGGAAATAATTATCTTGTTGGGAATTTATTTTCCTGTAATGACAAATAAAAATTTGCTAAAGTTAAGTTGTTGTCAGCTAGGATATGGTCATTATTTGAACTGGCTAGCCAGCTAACGTAACGTTGCTAGTTTAAGAAACAGACACCTCAGAAGTCCTCAACTGGCAGCTTCATTAAATAGTACCCGCAAAACACCAGTCTCAAAGTCAACAGTGAAGAGGCAACTCCGGGATGCTGGTCTTCTAAGCAGAGTTGCAAAGAAAAAGCCATACTTCAGACTGGCAAATACAAATAAAAGATTAAGATGGGCAAAAGAACAAAGACAGTTTCTTGGCAATTTCTCGCATGGAATAGCCTTCATTTCTCAGAACAAGAATAGACTGACGAGTTTCAGAAGAAAGTTATTTTGTTTTTGGCCATTTTGAACCTGTAATCAAACCCACAAATGCTCCAGATACTCAACTAGTCTAAAGAAGGCCAGTTTTATTGCTTCTTTAATCAGCCTCTGTATGCCTATGTAGATATTCCATAACAATTAGCCATTTCCAGCTACAATAGACATTTACAACATTAACAATGTGTATACTGTATTTGCGATCAATTTTATGTTATTTTAATGGACAAAAAATGTGCTTTCTTTCAAAAACAAGAAAATGTCTAAGTGACCCCAAACCTTTGAATGGTAGTGTATACTAAATACATTTTTAAACGGAAGGGTTTATTGGTGTTAAAATACACCAGTTATGCTATTTTGGACCACCTATCGTTTTTGTGTTTATCCTTTTTCATAACGACAAGGACAAGTTTGATGTCGGACGACAATAGAATGTTCATGATGTCACTGTGACAACTGTCTACAGATATGTCGATAGACGTAGTATAAACCAGACTTTAGTCTTGAAATCTTAGGTTGTTTAGTACACTACCGTACTCACTCTGTTTAGCACATGGCCTCACGTGAATCCTTAAAGAGATGGGTGGGGCTAAGGCTTAAGAGGGTGTGAACGATGCAGAATGGGCTTAGACAAAGAGCTCTCCAGTAGGTGTTACAAATATTCAAGGCCAATTTTCTCAAAAGTGGGGTTACAAGTTTATCAACTTTCAAAGCAGAATTTCTCTCCCTTGTTCTTCAACTGTAGTGTATGATACACAGGACCAGTCAAACGTTTGGATACACTTACTAATTTCAGTGTTTTTCTTTATTTTTACTATTTTCTACATTGTAGAATAATAGTGAAGACGTCAAAACTATGAAATAACACATATGGAATCATGTAGTAACCAAAAAGGTGTTAAACAAATCCAAATATGTTTTATATTTGAGATTCTTCAAAGTTACTAAAGCGGAAGCCAGATATCAATAAAGCCTAACCAGAAGAAAAAACCCTGTTCTGGATCGTCCTCCTCCCGCTGCTGCTGGCCTTCGCAGATTCTACCATTACGCTTCTAAAGTTGCCGGTAATAGGCCATAACAGAGTTCGAAAACCTTTTCCATTTGGAGTACCAAGTTATCGTACCATCTCTACTGATCTGCGTGCCAGTTATGATTTTAATAAGCACATTTTCATGGAACTTTTCATGGAACTTTAATTTAATTTATAATAAAGTCTTGAGCTAAGTCATGTGGTTAATCAAAATTCTATCTAAATGAAAATTATAGAAATCTAAAAGTAACTTCTATTGCCAATATGTAAAAATAGCCTACATAAAGCCAACAAAAAAAACATTGCAGCCCCCAGGTACAAAATATCCTGATAAAAATAAATATCCTTTAAGTCACACTGGCTACCCATGGCCTGTCTGCAAGGAATTTGAAACATTGTATCAACTATTAACTTGATCAGGCCCTCACCAGTTTCCTGCACCTGTAAACCCCAGACAGACAGACACAGCTGTAGGCTATTTTGCACAAGGAATAAGAAGTAATCAGGTAGGCCTATTTTATGATGTTTCCACTGGATCAGAGCATGATATTTTTTTCCCCCTTCATGCTGAGTGGTTAAGGAAAGAGCTGGAAAGATATTTCAAATAGGCTACATTGAGGAACTACTGTCATTCTCAATGGATGTAAAAGCAGACTTCTATTTACTTTCTGTATGAGGTGAAGAAAACATGACTTTGATAAGCTCCACAGTGATAGAGAGTTAAGACGATCAGAAATAGTATCAGATCCCCAGATGGGCACATTTATAGGCCTACATTTGCGCGCAGGCCAGGTAGCCTAGGGCTACTTCTATGCGTAATCCGTAGTGTGTCCTTACTCATGATTGACAGGACGCCCCAAACAAAAGACAATGAATAAATTGACAACTCGTAAATGGAATGAAATAAACCCAAAGTTTTTTTTCCTCACAAGTGTAGCCTAGGTTGTGCTCTCTGCAAACAACGTGTCCACTCCTACAATGACAAGACTATAATAATAATATATTCAATGCATTAACAGAAATGACTGTAACCAAACAAACAGTGTAGATTCAAATTCTGAAAATGAACAGTAAATGTCTACTGGTGATACTGGTGTGCCATCCCCACAGCTTCCGCAATGGATTAGTCTACCGAGACAGGTGTGAATCAGACAGGTGTCTCGTGTGCCATCCCCACAGCTTCCGCAATGGTTTAGTCTACCGAGACAGGTGTGAATCAGACAGGTGTCTCGTGTGCCATCATTTTTAATATTTACTTGCCACTGCTCGACAAAAAAAATCTATCGACCAGTCAAATAAATGTGGTCAGCCCTAGTCGATTTAGAGCATCGTTTGACAACTAGTACACAGAAGAACTAGTCTACATACTGAGCACGAAATTAATGAAAATATAGCAGTGTCCAAACTAGTTCTGTTTATGAACCAGTGACACTGGAGTCAAGGAACTAATGTTAACATTCACTGCTCAAAGTTTAGATGATAATTGTTTCCCTCAAATCTTTGCTCAAATTTAACACGGTACGGTCAATAAACACATAATAATATAATCAATCAGACTAACAATCAAACCAAATAAAATGTAAACAAAGAACCTAGAGAATGCATCTATAAAGTCATGAATGAACATGCCTGTCACATCCACAATCCAACCAACCTTGTTGCCTCACAGGTGTGCCCTCCACTACCCCTGTTATCCTGTAGTCACCCCACTGCCCCCCTTCCCCCAAACAACAACACTAAATGCGGCCAGCCAGCCCCATGTTGCCCCCCTCCCCCATGCCCTGCCAATTGGCCTGGCCAGGCCAGGAACCTGTCAGTGTCGATTGAGTTGAGCCTGAGCGGACCTGCTAGAGAGGACGTGCTGTTCCTGCTCTGAGAGGGCCCACCACTTGTTTCTAAAGCCTGGGAAAAGAAAAGGGGGCTCCCTGTTCGCATTCCTCCCATCCGAGCTGCCAACTCTCTCTCTCTACCCCCCTCCCTCTATCCCTCCCTCAAAGTGGAGAAACAGGAGAGGACGAGGGAGGGTAAATGAGATGAACAAAAGGCGTTCTGTGGACGCGGCTCTGGCTGCTTTCCATGTCAACAGTTCGGCGGGTTCAGAGGTCACGTTAACTACATTCATACCCAGCAGCACCCTTGTTTTGCTCCATGAAGTGAGCCGCGGGGGTGAGCCGCGGGGGTGGGCCCAGACTTCAGCGTTTTCATCCCTCTCTCGCACTCTCCCCCCAAACCCCCTAATCCTTCGAGATATTTCTGATCCCTTCACATGTTTCTGCTCAATTAAAACAAAATGGACGACCCTGCACTCTCTCTGGGGAGTGGGACAGACGGACAGAGAGAGAGAGCCAGAGAAACAGCAAGAGGAAGAAGTGATAGGGCCCTCCCTGAGGTGAGGCGAGCTAGCCTACTCACCAGAGCTAGCCAAACAAACAGGTAAATAACTACTGTGAACTTCCAATTAGAGAGAATAGAAAGAGGACCCGGTCATATAGGTGATCTGCAAATTCCATATTGGGCTAATCCTATTAGCAAAACAGCTAGCAGTCCATGCGTATGCACAAAAAGATGGCTTTGCTAAGTTTCACCCCCCATGAAGCCCAGAAACAAGGTTCAGATTTTGGATTAGGATGCTGGTTAGAAAGTTACAAAGCAGTATCCATCTGACTCTGACGTAAAACTAAAACAAATGCATGGGTTTCAATTATTGCTGTTTCTAGAGTACATTGTGTGACTGGGCCACCAAGAATCAACATGAAGAGGATATTAATTTATTTTTTATTTCACCTTTATTTAACCAGGTAGGCCAGTTGAGAACAAGTTCTCATTTACAACTGCGACCTGGCCAAGATAAAGCAAAGCAGTGCGACAAAAACAACAACACAGAGTTACACAAACAAACGTACAGTCAATAACACAATAGAAAAATAGAAAAATCTATGAACATTGTGTGCAAATGTAGAAGAGTAGGGAGGTAAGATAATAGGCCATAGAGGAAAAATAATTACAATTTAGCATTAATATTGGAGTGATAGATGTGCAGATGATGTGCAAGTAGAGATAATGGGGTGCAAAACAGCAAGTAGATAAATAACAATATGGAGATACGGTAGTTGGGTGTGCTATTTACAGATGGGCTGTGTACAGGTACAGTGATCCGTAAGCTGCTCAGATAGCTGATGCTTAAAGTTAGAGAGGGAGATATAAGTCTCCAGCTTCAGTGATTTTTGCAAATCGCTCATTGGCAGCAGAGAACTGGAAGGAAAGGCGGCCAAAGGAAGTGTTGGCTTTGGGGATAACCAGTGAGATATAACTGCTGGAGCGCGTGCTACGGGTGGGTGCTGCTATGCTATGGCTAGATGACCTGGAGCCAGTGGGTTTGGCAACGAATATGTAGCGAAGGCCAGCCAACGAGAACATACAGGTCGCAGTGATGGGTAGTGTATGGGGCATTGGTGACAAAACGGATGGCACTGTGATAGACTGCATCCAGTTTGCTGAGTAGTGTTGGAGGCTATTTTGTAAACGACATCGCCGAAGTCAAGGATCAGTAGGATAGTCAGTCTTGCGAGGGTATGTTTGGCAGCATAAGTGAAGGAGGCTTTGTTGCAAAATAGGAAGCCGATTCTAGATTTAATTTTGGAATGGAGATGCTTAATGTGAGTCTGAAAGGAGAGTTCACAGTCTAACCAGACACCTAGGTATTTGTAGTTGTCCACGTATTCTAAGTCAGAACCGTACAGAGTAGTGATGCTAGTCTGGCGGGAGGGTGTGGGCAGCAATCGGTTGAAGAGCATGCATTTAGTTTTACTAGCATTATGATTTTTCAATGCCAATACCGATACCGATTATTGGAGGACAAAAAAAAGCCAATAACGATTAATCGGACGATTTTTATATATACTTGTAATAATGACAATTACAACAATAATGAATGAACACTTTAATTTTAACTTAATATAATAAAAAAAAACATCTATTTAGTCTCAAATAAATAATGAAACATGTTCAATTTGGTTAAAATAATGCCAAAACACAGTGTTGGAGAAGAAAGTAAAAGTGCAATGTGTGCCATTTAAAAAAGCTAACGTTTAAGTTCCTTGCTCAGAACATGAGAACATATGAAAGCTGGTGGTTCCTTTTAACATGAGTCTTCAAACTTCCCAGTTAAGAAGACTTAGGTTGTAGTTATTATAGGAATTATAGGACTATTTCTCTCTATACCATTTGTATTTCATATACCATTGACTTCTTATAGGCACTATAGTATTGCCAGCCTAATCTCGGAAGTTGATAGGCTTGAAGTCATAAACAGCGCTGTTCTTCAAGCATTGCGAAGAGCTGCTGGCAAACGCAGGAAAGTGCTGTTTGAATGAATGCTTACAAGCCTGCTGCTGACTACCACCGCTCAGTCAGACTGCTCTGTCATATATCAAATCATAGACACAGAAACACAAGCCTTTGGTCGGGGCTGCAGGTAGGCTAGTGGTTAGAGCATTGGACTAATAACCGAAAGGTTGCAAGATTGAATCCCCGAGCCGACAAGGTAAAAATCTGCCGTTCTGCCCCTGAACAAGGCAGTTAACCCACTGTTCCTAGGCCGTCATTGAAAATAAGAATTTGTTCTTAATTGACTTGCCTAGTTAAATAAAGGTAAACTAAAAAAAATACTAATCAATATGGTCAAATTCAAATCATTTTGAAAACAAAACGTTTATTCTTTCAGTGAAATACGGAACCGTTCCGTATTTTATCGAATGGGTGGCATCCATAAGTCTAAATATTGCTGTTACATTGCACAACCTTCAATGTTATATCATAATTATGTAAAATTCTGGCAAATTAATTACTGTCTTTGATAAGAAGAAATGGTCTTCACACAGTTCGCAATGAGCCAGGAGGCCCAAACCTCTGCATATACCCTGACTCTGCTTGCACAGAACGCAAGGGAAGTGACACAATTTCCCTAGTTAATAGTGCCTGCTAACATTCATTTATTTTAACTAAATATGCAGGTTTAAAAAATCTACTTGTGTATTGATTTTAATAAAGGCATTGATGTTTATGGTTAGGTACATTGGTGCAACGACAGTGATTTTTTCGCGAATGAGCTTGTTAAATCATCACCTGTTTGATATATACAGAGAAAAGAGCTGGCCCGAGAATTGAACCCTGTGGCACCCCTAGAGGACCGGACAACAGCCCCCCCCCCCCCCCCCCCCCCTCCCCAACCAAACTGAACTCTATCTGAGAAGTAGTTGGTGAATCAGGTGAGACAGTCATTTGAGAAACCAAGGCTATTGAGTTTGCCGATCAGAATATAGTGATTGACAGAGTTGAAAGTCTTGACCAGGTCGATGAAGTGGCCTTCCTAAGCCAGGATTCAGACACGGCTAGGACATCCGGGTTGGTGGAGTGTGCTAAAGCAGTGAATAAAACAAACTTAGGGAGAAGGCTTCTAATGTTAACATGCATGAAAACAAGGCTTTTACGGTTACAGAAGTCAACAAATGAGAGCACCTGGTGAATGTAAGTGGTGCTGGGGGCTGCAGGGCCTGGGTTAACCTTTACATCACCAGAGGAACAGAGATGGAGTAGGATAAGGGTACGGCTAAAGGCTATAACAATTGGTTGTCTAGTGCGTTCGGAACAGAGAGTAAAAGGAGCAGATTTCTGGGCGTGGAAGAATAGATTCAAGGCATAATGTACAGATAAGGGTATGGTAGGATGTGTATACAGTGGAGGTAAACCTAGGCATTGAGTGACGATGAGAGAGGTTTTGTCTCTAGAGGCACCAGTTAAGCCAGGTGAGGTCACCGCATGTGTGGGGGGTGGAACAAAAGGGCTATCTAAGGCATATTGGGCAGGGCTGGGGGCTCTACAGTGAAATAAGACAATAATCACTAACCAAAACAGCAATAGACAAGGCATATTGACATTAGGGAGAGGCATGTGTAGCCGAGTGATCATAGGGTCCAGTGAGTAGCAATAGATGAGTTAGGGAGCCGATTCAGTAGTCGCTACTACGCTAGGCGAGCTGGAGACACAGCGATTCAGACAGCTAGCGGGCCGGGGCTAGCAGATGGGCCTCCGGCGACGTCGCAACGGAAGAGCCTGTTGAAACCACCCCGGACAATTATGTCGGCAGACCGGTCGTGATGGATTGGCGGGGCTACGTGTCGGCAGTAAAGGGTCCAGGCCAATTGGCAAAAGAGGTATTGTAGCCCAAGAACTGGCTGGTGGACCTCTTTGGCTAGCCGGGAGATGGGCCTAGCTTGAGGCTAGCTCAACCCTAACTGGTGCTTGCTTCGGGACAGAGACGTTAGCCAGGAGTAGCCACTCGGATTGCAGCTAGCTAGCTGCGATAATCCGGTGTAAAGGTTCAGAGCTTGCGGTAGGAATCCAGAGATGTGGTAGAGAAAAAGCAGTCCGATATGCTCTGAGTTGATATGGCGCTGTGCAGACTGGTAGGTATTGACCGAGCGAAGGCTTGTTGTTGTCCGAGTTAACAGTGAAGACCACTAGCAGTGGCTAACTGACTACTAGCTAGTTAGCTGGCTAGCTTCTGATGGGGGTTTCGATTCTAAAGTATAAAAATAGCACAGTCTGACTCAGAGTCATATATTGGACCAACTTTTAGAATGTTGAATATTGTTCTAATTCCAGACATTCAGTTACATAGCATTGTTAGAATATTCCTCATGTCATGTTAATGGGGAGCTAACATGGCTGCCATAGAATGTTGAAGTGTCATGTAAATACATCATAAAGCAGAAACCTAAATTTCCCTACTCTCTAAATACACTGACCAAAAATATAAACGCATGTAAAGTGTTAATCCCATGATTCATGAGCTGAAATAAAAGATCAGAGAAATGTTCCATATGCACAAAATGCTTATTTCTCTAAAATGTTGTGCACTAATTTGTTTAAATCCCTGTAAGTGAGCATTTCTACTTTGCCAAGATAATCCATCCACCTGACAGGTGTGTCATATCAAGAAGCTGATTAAACAGCATGATCATTACACAGGTGCACTTTGTGCTGGGGACAATAAAAGGCCACTAAAATGTGCAGTTTTGTCACAGAACACAATGTCACAGATGTCGCAAGTTTTGAAGGGAGCGTGCAATTGGCATGCTGACCGCAGGAATGTCCACCAGAGCGGTTGCCAGAGAATTTAATGTTAATTTCTCTACCAAACGTCATTTAGAGAATTTGGCAGTACGTCCAACCGGCATCACAACCACAGACCACGTGTATGGCGTCATGTGGGCGAGCGGTTTGCTGATGTCAAAGTTGTGAACAGAGTGCCCCATGGTGGGGGTGGGGTTATGGTATGGGCAGGCATCAGCTACAGACAATGAACCCAATTTAATTTTATTGATGGCAATTTAAATGCACAGAGATACCGTGACAAAATCCTTAGGCCCATTGTCGTGCCATTCTACCGCCGCCATCACCTCATGTTTCAGCCTGATAATGCACGGCCCTATGTCGCAAGGATCTGTACACAATTCCTGGAAGCTGAAAATGTACTTCTTCCATGGCCTGCATACTCACCAGACATGTTACCCATTGAGCATGTTTGGGATGCTCTGAATCGATGTGTACGACAGGGTGTTCCAGTTCTCGACAATATCCAGCAACTTCATTAAAAAGGATGTCGCGCAGCATGAGGCAAGTGGTGGTCAGACGAGATACTGGCTGGTTTTCTGATCCATGCCCATACCATTTATTTAAGGTATCTGTGACCAACAGATGCATATCTGTATTCCCAGTCATGTCAAATCCATAGATTAGGGCCTAAAGAAATTATTTCAATTGAGTGATGTTCTTATATGAAGTGTAACTCAGTCAAATCTTTGAAATTGTTGCATGTTGCGTTTGTATTTTTGTTCTGTGTACATGCCTCTAGTCTGACTACTGTATGTGCATCCTGCGTTTGAGACTGGTTAGATTAGCTGTGGACATTGACAGGAGGAAGAGAGAGAGAGAGAGCGAGTCAGAGAAAGACAGAAACAGAGAGAGAGACAGAGGGAGAGACAGAGAGGGAGAGAGGGGGGGGGTTGAGACAGAGAGAAGGGAGGAGAGAGAGAAAGAGATAAGAAGGGGGGATGAAAAGAGAAAGATAAAAATAGAACTGCAGATATCAATCAAGTGAAAAAGAAAGAGAGAAATAGCTCTGAGACTGAAAGAGAGCAACGGATTCTCACATTACTGTAATTATTTTTTGTCAACATTCATATTTTATCCACCTTCAAAAATATAAATAATGGAGTCAAAATAGTCCCTCGTTTTTGAACAACACATATACCCTTACTGATCCAGGTACTTCTTCCAGCATACACAGAGACAGAAATCAGTAGAGAGGGGAAAGGGTGGTCTCTGGACCACAAAGGAATTACTAGTCAGAGACAAAACATTAAGGTTGGAGTGGTCGGATTTCAAAGCACCCGAGTGATGGGATATCCGGGAACGTTTTCCGGCCTTTACCCAAAGCGGTGGTGGCTTGGCTCTCTAACCAGCGGAGATACTACAGCTGCTGCTCCATCAGAGTGACATGCGTGCATAAACACACCCACACAGATAAAACTAGATACACATAAATACACACTCCCTTACTCTTTCTAACACACACAGGGGCATGTGCAAGCACGCACACACGCACACACACAAAAAAAAAATCAGGCCCTATTCTCAGGTCACACACACACACACACACACAAAGCTCATGTTCTTTAATAGTTATGACCAAATAATGTATCAGTACTATCCATCTAGATGTAATGTACAGTCATGGCCATAGGTTTTGGGAATGACACAAAAATGTATTTTCACAAAGTCTGCTGCCTCAGTTTGTATGATGGCAATTTGCATATACTCCAGGATTTTAGTGATCAGATGAATTGCAATTAATTGCAAAGTCCCTCTTTGCCATGCCAATTAACTGAATCCCCAAAAAACATTCCCACTGCATTTCAGCCCTGCCATTCTCTCGTTAACACAGGTGTGAGTGTTGACGAGGACAAGGCTGGAGATCACTGTCATGCTGATTGAGTTTGAATAACAGACTGGAAGCTTCAAAAGGAGGGAGGTGCATTGGAATTATTGTTCTTCCTCTGTCAACCATGGTTACCTGGAAGGAATCACGTGCCGTCATCATTGCTTTGCACAAAAAGGGCTTCACAGGCAAGGATATTGTTGCCAGTAAGACTGCACCTAAATCAACCATTTATCGGATCATCAAGACCTTCAAGGAGAGCAGTTCAATTGTTGTGAAGAAGGCCCAGCAAGAAAGCACAGCAAGCGCCAAGAACCGTCTCCTAAAGTTGATTCAGCTGCGGGATCGGGGCACCACCAGTACAGAGCTTGCTCAGGAATGGCAGCAGGCAGATGTGAGTGCATCTGCACACACAGTGAGAAGAAGACTTTTGGAGGATGACCTGGTGTCAAGGACAGCAAAGAAGCCACTTCTCTCCAGGAAAAACATCAGGGACAGACTGATATTCTGCAAAAGGTACAGGGATTGGACTGCTGAGGACTGGGATAAAGTAATTTTCTCTGATGAATCCCCTTTCCGATTGTTTGGGGCATTCGAAAAAGCTTGTCCGGAGAAGACAATGTGAGGGCTACCATCAGTCCTGTGTCATGCCAACAGTAAAGCATCCTGAGAACATTCTCAGCCAAGGGAGTGGGCTCACTCACAATTTTGCCTAAGAACACAGTCATGAATAAAGAATGGTACCAACACATCCTCCGAGAGCAACTTCTCCCAACCATCCAGGAACAGTTTGGTGACGAACAATGCCTTTTCCAGCATGATGGCGCACCTTGCCATAAGGCAAAAGTGATAACTAAGTGGCTCGAGGAACAAAACATCAATATTTTGAGTCCATGGCCAGGAAACTCCCCAGACCTTAATCCCATTGAGAACTTGTGGTCAATCCTCAAGACGTGGGTGGACAAACAAATTCTGACAAACCCCAAGCATTGATTATGCAAGAATGGGCTGCCATCAGTCAGGATGTGGCCCAGAAGTTAATTGACAGCATGCCAGGGCGGATTGCAGAGGTCTTGAAAAAGAAGGGTCAACACTGCAAATATTGTCTCTTTGCATCAACTTCATGTAATTGTCTATAAAACTCTTTGACACTTATGAAATGCTTGTAATTATACTTCAGTTTTCCATAGTAACATCTGACAAAAATATCTAAAGACACTGAAGAAGCAAACTTTGTGGAAATTAATATTTGTGTCATTCTCAAAACTTTTGGCCACGACTGTATATGAAATGTATCAAATGACTTTATGTTGCTATATAACTACTGTAAAATGTGTGTAGAATGGACATGTAATAACAAAAGAAAAAGACGTAAAAACAACGTTTATTTTTGTCCTCCGAAGAGGGGGGGTGGTGGATGAGCCCCCCCCAAAATTATAATAATAACTAAAACATACACACCGATAAAACTAGCATACACAGGAGTATGTGCAAACACACTAACAATCAGGCCACATCCTCAGGTCTTGGAGTGTTGTTTCATCCCTCAAGGCTCACCACCCCCCACCAAGACCCAGGATCACTTCCCTCTAGACTCACCACCCCCCACCAAGATCACTTCCCTCTAGACTCACCACCCCCCACCAAGACACAGGCCAAATGGCCGTCCGCGAATCATGCTCTATTTACTTAACTAGGCAAGTCAGTTAAGAACTAATTCTTATTTACAATGACGGCCTACACCGGCCAACGCTGGGCCAATTGTGTGCTGCCCTATGGGACTCCCAATCACGTCTGGTTGTGATACAGCCTGGATTCTAACCAGGGTGTCTGTAGTGACACCTCTAGCACTAAGATGCAGTGCCTTAGACCACTGCGCCACTCGGGAGCCCATTGGTGGTCAACAGTGGATGACTTGGTAGAAAGTAGGGTGATCTTGCATTCAGTATGTGTTTGAGAGAATGTTTGAGATAGAGAGTGAGTGAGTGTGTGTGTATGAACAGAGAACACGGCCTGACTTCTGCCCACAGAGAATGTGAAAAGCCACTGGTGAAGGTACATTCACGACTAAGATTTAAGAGTCCATAGGACCCTCTGTAATGCTTGTCCTGTCCTGTCCTGTCCGAACCGGTCCTGTTCTGTCCATTCCTACCTGTCCTGTCCTAACCAGTCCTAACCTGTCCTGTCCTAATTTGTCTTGTTCTAACATGTTCTGTCCTGTTCGGTCTTAACATGTCCCATCCTAACCTGCCCTGTCCTAATCTGTCCTGTTCTGTCCTGTCATAACCTGTTCTGTACAAACCTGTCCTGTCCTGTAGCTCCACTTTTGCCAAGTCTCTCTCCCTTTGCTTTTTCTCTGATATGATGATGCAGAATATCCAACTATAGAATAGTCACAACTGACTTAAAAACAACATGCCCCCCCCAGAACACACAATTCTCTGTTCTATTAATTGCTCCTGTAAGTTGCTGGATAAGAGAGTTTGCTAAATGATTCAAATGTAAAAATCCAAGTTCAATGGTGCCGACACTGTACCTTGTGGTACGCCGATATAGGAAACTCTCTCTCTCAAACACACACAGACACACACACAAAGGGGTCTCACCTGAGGATGCAGTAGCAGCTGTGGGCCCCCGAGGAGAGGCGGCAGAAGCCAAAGCGCTGCTTGCTCTCGATGTCAGTCAGAACAAAGGTGAAGTTCTGGCCCACTTGGCTCACCGACAGACTGCATCGCACAGAGAGGATGGGAAGCAACCAATCAATCAAATTTATCCATAAAGCAGTTTTTACATCAAAAGTCCTTTTCAACAGTAATCTGGCCTAGAAAGAAGGGGAGGTAGAGAGAGAGAAGGAATTTGAGCAGGAGGAGAGAAAGAGAGGCATTTTCATACATGGCTTCTCGTTTTACACAAAGTCGTGCCCTTTAAAGTGCTTTCAGTTTAAAGGTGACGTTATTATTGCTAGTGTTATCATCATTATCAGTATTAGCATCGTAGGTAGAGTACCTACAGTCCATTTAGGAGGGTTGCTGGCTGAAGGCGTCCGCATAGTAGGTTAGGATTGCTCCTAGCAGAACTCGGCAAGGTGAAGTGAATGTCTGTGCCTTGCATACTCCCTTAAAAATGAGGTTGAATAACTAGAGAGAAGTGGCAATATTACTGTTGGTCTTCCTTGAGACGTCGTACGCACCAACAGAGTGCACTCGGAAAGTATTCAGACCCCTTTACTTTTTTCACATTTTATTACGTTACAGCCTTATTCTAAAATAGATTTAAGATTTTTTCCCTCATCAATCTACACACAATACCCCATAATGACAAAGCGAAAAGAGGTTTTTAGACATTTTAACTCATTTATAAAAAATGTAAAACAGAAATACCTTATTTACATAAGTATTCAGACCATTTGCCACACTTAATTGAAGAAGCCCTAATGTTGACCGACCAATCACTGACGAAGGGCGTCGATTTCGGCTACCAAAAATATGTGTGCTCTAACAGCCAAAACAAACCCTGCCGAACACAATGACGTTACAAAATGTTGTCGTAATACAGTTGGGTCCGAAATTATTGACACCCTTAATAAATATAAGCAATAATGACTGTATAAAGTAAATTATTAAAATACTAAGATATATTATATGCTCAAAAAATTGGGAAATTATATTATTTTATACTAATACAACTGCTCAGAGAAAGAGATTTTGTTTTACCAAAAAAATAAAACATCTCGAAATGTAGAGGTGTCAAAATGATTGACAACCATAAAGACTCTCAAGTTGTATTTGGTCCCAAATTTCTAGCACGCAATAACTACATCAAGCTTATGGATGCATTTGCAGTTCGTTTCGGTTGTGTTTAACATTATTTTGTGCCCAATAGAAATGAATGACAAATAATGTATTATGTCATTTTGGAGTCACTTTCATTGTAAACACTCTTCTATATTAATGTGGATTCTACCACGATTATGGATAATCCTGAATGCATTGTGAATGATGATGAGTGAGAAGGAGGGTCAAAGATCATACCCCCAAGACATGCTAACCTCCTCTGTTATTGGTAATGGTGAGGGTTAGCATGTCCTGGGGGTATGATCTTTGACCCTCTGTAACTTTCTCACTCATCATTATTCACGATTCATTCAGGATTATCCTGATCACCTATTGGGCACAAAATAATCTGAAACACAACCAAAACAACCTCCAAACGCATCCAAGTTTGTAGTCACAAGCTTGATTTGATGTAGTCATTGTGTGCTAGGAATATGGGACCAAATACTACACTTTTGACTACTTTATTTATTAAGTATCTTTAGGGGTGTCAAAATTTTTGCCCCTAACTTTTTGAGAAAAAAACGCATTACAAAACCTATTTCTCTGAGCAATTGTATTAGTATAAAATAATTACATTTCCCAAATGTTTTTTTGCATACATATAGCTCAGTATTTTAATTATTATTCATTATTACACATCTTTTTTATTACACATCTTTATCAAGGGTGTCAATAATTTTGTGAGCCACTGTATATGCGCAAACTGCTTTCCACTGGGAAGCATACGGTAAGCTTGACTGTGTGCTCCACCCTATAGTAGTGAATGGCTGTGTGGATGTGTGGGTGGGTGGCTGTGTGGGTGGATATGTGGGTGTGTGGATGTGTGGGTGGCTGTGTGGATATGTGGGTGCGTGGATGGGTGTGTGGCTGTGTGGATGGATATGTGGATATGTGGGTGTGTGGATGTGTGGGTGGCTGTGTGGATGTGTGGGTGGGTGTGTGGATGGGTGGGTGGATATGTGGGTGTGTGGATGTGTGGGTGGCTGTGTGGCTGGCTGTGTGGATATGTGGGTGTGTGGATGCGTGGGTGGCTGTGTGGATATGTGGGTGGGTGTGTGGATGTGTGGGTGGCTGTGTGGATGTGTGGGTGGGTGTGTGGATGTGTGGGTGGCTGTGTGGATGTGTGTGTGGCTGTGTGGATGTGTGGGTGGGTGTGTGGATGGCTGTGTGGGTGGCTGTGGGATATGTGGGTGGGTGTGTGGATGTGTGGGTGGCTGTGTAGATGTGTGGGTGGGTGTGTGGATGGGTGGGTGGGTGGATATGTGGGTGTGTGGATGTGTGGGTGGATATGTGGGTGGATGTGTGGATGTGTGGGTGGCTGTGTGGATATGTGGGTGTGTGGATGGGTAGGTGGCTGTGTGGATGTGTGGGTGGATATGTGGATATGTGGGTGTGTGGATGTGTGGGTGGCTGTGTGGATGTGTGTGTGGCTGTGTGGATATGTGGGTGGGTGTGTGGATGGCTGTGTGGGTGGCTGTGGGATATGTGGGTGGGTGTGTGGATGTGTGGGTGGCTGTGTAGATGTGTGGGTGGGTGTGTGGATGGGTGGGTGGGTGGATATGTGGGTGTGTGGTTGTGTGGGTGGCTGTGTGGATATGTGGGTGGGTGTGTGGATGTGTGGGTGGCTGTGTGGATGTATGGGTGGGTGTGTGGATGGGTGGGTGGCTGTGTGGATGTGTGGATGGCTGTGTGGATGTGTGGATGGGTGGGTGGCTGTGTGGACGTGTGGGTGGCTGTGTGGATATGTGGGTGGATATGTGGATATGTGGGTGGGTGTGTGGATGTGTGGGTGGCTGTGTGGATGTGTGGGTGGGTGTGTGGATGGGTGGGTGGCTGTGTGGATGTGTGGATGGCTGTGTGGATGGGTGGGTGTGTGGATGGGTGGGTGGCTGTGTGGACGTGTGGGTGGCTGTGTGGATATGTGGGTGGGTGTGTGGATGTGTGGGTGGCTGTGTGGGTGGCTATGTGGATATGTGGGTGGGTGTGTGTGGGTGGGTGTGTGGATGGATGTGTGGGTGGCTGTGTGGATGGATGTGTGGGTGGGTGTGTGGATGTGTGGGTGGGTGTGTGGGTGGCTGTATGGATGTGTGGGTGGCTGTGTGGATGGATGTGTGGGTGGGTGTGTGGCATGGCCAGTAGCTGGGGTGACAAGAATGCCCTGAGTCAGCATGTCACATGGCTAACTATAGAAGCCTAGCGGGCAGCCTCTCTCTCGTGTGACAAGAGGTCGGAATAATGGGCTGTGTGTGCGTGTGCGTGTGTGTGTGTGCGTGTGTTTGTGTGGACGTGATAGTGAAGCTACTTCTGACCCATGGATTTCTCAACATGAGCAAGTAGAGCCAGTGTCAAGAGAAAGAGACGGACGCGGGAGGAAATGTCAAACAGCTTCACACACACAAACACACAGTTTTCCTCCCACTCGCTGCCTCCCTGCCTTCTCCTCCACTGTATGTGTCACTCCTGTTGATATTGACTGGGGTGACTGCAGTCACCATGCGTGTGATTCCTCATCTCTCCTGTAGATGGCGATAGCACTCAGGGACTACACTAGCACCAGAGTAGTGTTCTCTCTCTAATGATGCAGGTTGTAGCATATTGTGTGGAAACTGTGTAAGAGGTGAGAACATTCAGTTTCCAAGTAACCAAACCACCTCTCTTGTTGTAGGTGTGATAACTGTCAAGCTAAGGAATAGGGCAAGCTAGTGTGTAGCTGTGGAGTTAATGCTGCAATATGTAACTTTTTGGGTGACCCAACCAAATTCAACTAGTTATAGATGTCATTCTTATTGAAAGCAAGTCTAAGAAGTGGTAGATAAGTTCTATGTGCGCTTTTCTATGCTTCCCGGTCTTGAGTTTTGTTTTTGCATCTTTGAAAATACAATATTTTGTGGTTATTCAAAATATATTTCACAGCGGTTTAGATGGTACAATGATTCTCTACACTATACTTGATATTTCGGCACATAAAACAGAAATGAGGCAAACTATTAGAATTTTAGCAACCAGGAAATGGTGGAGCGATTTCTGCATAGTGTACCTTTAAGTCTCATATTGTATGTGTTGTCAGTCTGAGGTACAAACTAAATATAGTATCATTTAGTATTAGTTTACTGAGACAGTATTTGATAGGCCATAATAACATAGTTAAAAGTAGCTCCCTCTCAACCAAGTGGGGGACAGGAGAGAGCTCGGGCCTAGCCACCAGCTGGGTTTGGTAAATCACACTCTGAAGAGACACATTACTTCCCTAGAGGGGTGGTGTGTGTGTGTGTGTGTTATGGGGGTCTAGGACCTTAAACTCTCCAAAAAGCTTCCGGAGAACACGGCTGCCGGCTGTGCGGCATTACAAACGATGAGAGGGGAGGGAGTGTGTGTGTGTGTGTGTTATAACAAACGTACCTGTCCACACTGAAGGGAAAGCAGAACTTGGGGACTGTCTGAAGAGTTTCCTGTTGGGGGAGAGAGAGAGAGAACAGAGAGAGGAGAGAGAGAGAGAGAGAGAGAGAACATTTATACATCTAAAGGAGCCTATAAATCTAAGTATTAACTGCGCCACACCATATAACAGTGCATGGCCTGGAGAAATCAGAGACAGATGAGGGCAGAGGGCAGAGAAGGAGGTGAAGGAAAATATATATTAAGGTGTAAAGGGGGACAAAGAAAGGAGGAAGAGAAGGAGAGATAGAGGAAGTAGAGGACAGAGAGAAGGAGAGATAGAGGAAGCAGAGGACAGAGAGAAGGAGAGATAGAGGAAGTAGAGGACAGAGAGAAGGAGAGATAGAGGAAGTAGAGGACAGAGAGAAGGAGAGATAGAGGAAGTAGAGGACAGAGAGAAGGAGAGATAGAGGAAGTAGAGGACAGAGAGAAGGAGAGATAGAGGAAGCAGAGGACAGAGAGAAGGAGAGATAGAGGAAGCAGAGGACAGAGAGAAGGGGAGATAGAGGAAGCAGAGGACAGAGAGAAGGAGAGATGGAGGAAGTAGAGGACAGAGAGAAGGAGAGATGGAGGAAGTAGAGGACAGAGAGAAGGAGAGATGGAGGAAGTAGAGGACAGAGAGAAGGAGAGATGGAGGAAGCAGAGGACAGAGAGAAGGAGAGATGGAGGAAGTAGATGACAGAGAGAAGGAGAGATGGAGGAAGTAGAGGACAGAGAGAAGGAGAGATGGAGGAAGTAGAGGACAGAGAGAAGGAGAGATGGAGGAAGTAGAGGACAGAGAGAAGGAGAGATGGAGGAAGCAGAGGACAGAGAGAAGGAGAGATGGAGGAAGTAGATGACAGAGAGAAGGAGAGATGGAGGAAGTAGAGGACAGAGAGAAGGAGAGATGGAGGAAGCAGAGGACAGAGAGAAGGAGAGATAGAGGAAGCAGAGGACAGAGAGAAGGAGAGATAGAGGAAGTAGAGGACAGAGAGAAGGAGAGATGGAGGAAGTAGAGGACAGAGAGAAGGAGAGATGGAGGAAGTAGAGGACAGAGAGAAGGAGAGATGGAGGAAGTAGAAGACAGAGAGAAGGAGGAAGTAGAGGAGAGAGAGACATTGACAGGGGGAGCGGGTCAATCAAAGACAATTGTACCAGCGAGGATTTTAAAAAAATGGAAGAGTGGGAAAAAGAAAAGAACACAATGGCAACAAATGAAACCGGCGGTGGTGTGGTGGGAGTTTGGTTGAGGAGGTGGGTAGGGTAGGGAGGGGTGTGTGTGTGTGTCTGAGCAGTGTTAACAGGGCCCTGGGGGGAGGGGGGGGGGCTGCCCCAACATATGGGCAACAGTGAAAGGGGAGCGAGCGGCAGGATCCAAGGGGACCAGCGGGAAACGGGTAGAGGGGGGTGGGTGGGGGATACTAGGGAGGCCAGGGGAATCACAGATCAGCATGGGGCAAGAGGTGAGGGGGAGAGGGGATAGAAGGCTGGCAGGCAGGGGCTTTGCCTGGCCACCTCTCTCTCTCTCAGCTGTGTCCCTCCAACACGGGGAGTCGGGGACCCCTGGATTAGGGCCCTGGGACTAAGGGGTAACTAACAAAGACAGACAGAGGGGGAGGGAGAGAGATGTGAGAGGAAGAGAAAGAAGGAATAGCGAACGTACAGAGCAAAAAAAGGAAAAAGAGAGAGAGAAATAGTGGTGGAGTGAGAGAGAGCTATGTGATAGAGCAAGAAGTGAGGGAAAAAAAGAGGGAAAAAGAAAGGTGGAGGGGTACAACGAGAGAGAGAGAGGTGCAGGGAGAGAGAGAGAGAGAGGTGCAGGGAGAGAGAGAGAGAGAGGTGCAGGGAGAGAGAGAGAGAGAGGTGCAGGGAGAGAGAGAGAGGTGCAGGGAGAGAGAGAGAGAGAGGTGCAGGGAGAGAGAGAGAGAGGTGCAGGGAGAGAGAGAGAGAGAGGTGCAGGGAGAGAGAGAGAGAGAGGTGCAGGGAGAGAGAGAGAGAGGTGCAGGGAGAGAGAGAGAGAGAGGTGCAGGGAGAGAGAGAGAGAGGTGCAGGGAGAGAGAGAGAGGTGCAGGGAGAGAGAGAGAGGTGCAGGGAGAGAGAGAGAGGTGCAGGGAGAGAGAGAGAGGTGCAGGGAGAGAGAGAGAGGTGCAGGGAGAGAGAGAGAGGTGCAGGGAGAGAGAGAGAGGTGCAGGGAGAGAGAGAGAGAGGTGCAGGGAGAGAGAGAGAGGTGCAGGGAGAGAGAGAGAGGTGCAGGGAGAGAGAGAGAGGTGCAGGGAGAGAGAGAGAGAGGTGCAGGGAGAGAGAGAGAGGTGCAGGGAGAGAGAGAGATGTGCAGGGAGAGAGAGAGAGAGGAAGAGAGATGGGAAGAAAGCAAGAAACTGGAGAGAAAGAGAGAGAATGAGTAACACAGGGGCCCAGGAGAGCTCAGACTAGCAACTAGGCCGGACAACAACAGAGCAGGCTGGGGCCTGGGTTTTTGGTAGACAGAGGAGAGAGTCATACCCAGCCAGGGTGCTCTCTGACAGTGCTCATTTTGGCAGCTATTTTAGGTTTAGTTTACGTCTTAGTTTTAACATGTCTTTTAGACTTAGTTACATTTTAGCCATTTAATCCTTCTTTAGTTTTAGTTATTCAGTCAACTAAAACTCTGGAGAATTGTTGTCTAGATTTAGTCAGTCATTTTAGTCACATAATACTGAGTGCATTTTTTCTATTAAATAATGAATATTTAGGCTACCTCTAACTTCCATCATGTGCACATTCAGATAGCCTTGTCCAACTAGGCCTACTACCGCCTGGTATACCTTAGCTGGCAACATTGCGGCATTGTAACCAATGCCAGCCGTAAATAAACATATAGGCTATAAAGCATTAGCTACAGATTAAACTATTTACAGCTCAGATTTTCTCCCCATCATAACCCTCAAGGGGGTAAATAACAGAGGTTTCCTTGAAAACAGGATAATTTGAGCTTTACAAAAATGCCTGAAGTATTACTGTACTCATAATAGTCAACATTTCTCATAGGAAAAAAGTGCGGAGCAAGAGCAGCAACAGATGAATGAATAACAGTTCACACTGGAAAATAGAGTTTCTGATGTGATCAAAAATAAACAGCCTACATGAAAGTAAGAGAGAGAGTAAACATTGTTTCTAGTTGAGGTTATTTAGAGGTCCAGTGTCCTGCCTTCGCATCAGTACAAAAGATTGACGAGTGACTGAAGTGACCTCCTGGGAGCTGTGTGGGAGAGCTGCCCAGAAAAGCTCAACCAGACCGTGCAACTGCAAGATGTCCATTCTGCCAATGAGAGGATTGCATGGAATATTCTGCATGCATGCTTCTGATTGGACAACATGGATAAAAATGTTCACGTGAAATTAACTGTCCATAGTCTCATGTGAAATTCTCACCTCGTCACTTTTTCGTCGACTAAAATATAAAGTAATTTGTAAGATAGTTTTTTCCCAGGGCATGTCGTCTTGTTATCGTCATAGTTTTAGCATGGAAAAATAGGTTGTTGATGAGTATTATTCGTCATAGTTATTGTTGACGAAATTAGCACTGCTCCCTGGTGGGCTACCACAGCCGTGTTGAGGCCCTGGTGGAACCAGATGGAGGGACAAACAAGAGTGCCAGGCAGCAGAGAGCTTCAAGCCTGTAGTCCCCCAAGACCTCCACCCCCGGGTGGACAACCAATTACTGACTCAGCTCACTGGTCGCCATGGCAGCAGATGAGGGTGAGTCGGTGGCACCTGGTGGGTGAGGCCTTGGCTCCCATGATGCTTTGGGGCCACCATGGGACGCGGTGGGCAGGTGGTGGTTCAGGTGTGGTGAAAAACAAGTGAAAGGTGAGAGGAGCGAGGTGTGATACAATAAAAAAGACTGGAGTTCACATTGGTACGGCTGGCTACCGGGTTAAGCGAGCAGTGTGTCAAGATGCAGTGCAGCTTGGCAGGGTTTTGTTTCAGAGGACACACAGCTCTCGACCTTCGCCTCTCCCGAGTCCGTAGGGGAGTTGCAGCGATGAGACAAGACTGTAACTACCAATTGGATATCACCAAATTGGGGAGAAAAAAGGGGTAAAAAGTAGAAAAAATTATAATAATTCAAGAGAGGGAGGGAGGGAGGCACAGGCACTGATGTAACTATGTCACCATGACAACAGCACACATGTAGCATGCACATTCACACACATGCATTAAACACACACACACATCTGTTATGAAACGGAGGAAGTTAAATAATAACTGTAAAACTGACCTCCAACTCTTATTCACTAGACCTCTCTACTAGTATTAGCCAAGCCATAAACTGTCACGATCCCTCTCAAAAGATTAGGCCAAACGACTTGACACAAACCGCAAATAGTCTACAGGCTAGCTGAGGAGACAGCTTTGTGACAGTTTATAAGGTTTTGAATCAAGTGTTTTCCCTTGGCTTTGGATTCCCTGCTCTGAAAGCAGGTTGACGTTTATTGTCATGAGTCTTGTCCTGGAGGCAGAACTAAGAGTTTTCCTCTTAGATAGGCCTGCTGCAAAGTCAAAATTGGCTAAATTGTAAAAATTGGTCTTAATTTAAGGTTAGGGTTAGGCATTAGGGTTAGCAGTGTGGCTAAATGTTAGAGTTAATGTTAGATTTAAAAATCAGATTTCATGACATTGTGACTGTGCCAGCTAGTGACCACTGCAGAGCTGCCTCCAAAACAAGACTTGTGACAAGAAACGCTGACCTGCGGTCTGAAAGGGCAAAGCTAGTCTGATGGTTACTGACTCACTCCGATGACTAACGTGGGCTTATGAAGCTGGCCGGTTCCATTTAGCAACAAACAGTTCCAGTCAGGGCCTGAGTCATGGCCTGAGTCACCCAAGACTGAACACACACACACCTGAGGAAATATGAGACTGAACACACACACACCTGAGGAAATATGAGACTGAACCCACACATCCCTCAGGAAATATGAGACTGAACCCACACACCCCTCAGGAAATATGAGACTGAACCCACACACCCCTCAGGAAATATGAGACTGAACCCACACATCCCTCAGGAAATATGAGACTGAACCCACACACCCCTCAGGAAATATGAGACTGAACCCACACACCCCTCAGGAAACATGAGACTAAACTAGGTTTGGGCGATATACCGTTTATACCGTATTTTTCGAAATACAGAAGGTATTATTTTCAATACCATTTTTTTTTTTAAGCGCCTGAACCCACACACCCCTCAGGAAATACAAATCATAGGGTTGCCAGATTCTGAAAATTCTCAAAGATTTCATGTATAATTCCACCTACCATCATTAGAAAAATCTCTCAAAATGCTGAATTCTGGGAGATTATGGTTCAGGTCAAACCTAGAAGGTTGGCGTTGGCAATCCTACAGCCTAGGCTGTAAACAATCACAGAATTATGAACCATTCACTCAGGGCCTTTCAGGATAGCAAGGCAAGATAGGCTATTAGCCTAAGTGGTGGTAGGCTAAATATTAAGATCATTCTTTCAAATCTGGAATTTAATTATAATTACATTTCTTTAACATTGTGCACAAATTCTGTGACCTCAAGACTATCTAACGACAAATTCATCATGTTCTATTCTCATCTTCATTTCAATTGATTTAGGCTCTTCTGAATCCCTTTCATTTCCCCAAGCCTAGCTTATACAAGACTCCCAACAGAAACACAATACAGGAATCTGAAAACTCCAGGGGCTTTACCCTGTCAATACCATTCCCAACTCCAGGGGCTTTACCCTGTCAATACCATTCCCAACTCCAGGGGCTTTACCCTGTCAATACCATTCCCAACTCCAGGGGCTTTACCCTGTCAATACCATTCCCAACACCAGGGACTGTACCCTGTCAATACCATTCCCAACTCCAGGGGCTTTACCCTGTCAATACCATTCCCAACTCCAGGGGCTTTACCCTGTCAATACCATTCCCAACTCCAGGGGCTTTGCCCTGTCAATACCATTCCCAACACCAGGGGCTTTACCCTGCCAATACCATTCCCAACTCCAGGGGCTTTACCCTGTCAATACCATTCCCAACTCCAGGGGCTTTACCCTGTCAATACCATTCCCAACTCCAGGGGCTTTACCCTGTCAATACCATTCCCAACTCCAGGGGCTTTACCCTGTCAATACCATTCCCAACTCCAGGGGCTTTACCCTGTCAATACCATTCCCAACTCCAGGGGCTTTACCCTGTCAATACCATTCCCAACTCCAGGGGCTTTACCCTGTCAATACCATTCCCAACTCCAGGGGCTTTACCCTGTCAATACCATTCCCAACACCAGGGACTGTACCCTGGCAATACCATTCCCAACTCCAGGGGCTTTACCCTGTCAATACCATTCCCAACTCCAGGGGCTTTACCCTGTCAATACCATTCCCAACTCCAGGGGCTTTACCATGTCAATACCATTCCCAACTCCAGGGGCTTTGCCCTGTAAATACCATTCCCAACTCCAGGGGCTTTGCCCTGTCAATACCATTCCCAACTCCAGGGGCTTTACCCTGTCAATACCATTCCCAACTCCAGGGGCTTTACCCTGTCAATACCATTCCCAACTCCAGGGGCTTTGCCCTGTCAATACCATTCCCAACACCAGGGGCTTTACCCTGCCAATACCATTCCCAACTCCATGGGGCTTTGCCCTGTCAAAAGCCTGGGGCTTTACCCTGTCAATACCATTCCCAACTCCAGGGGCTTTGCCCTGTCAATACCATTTCTAATGAATCATTGTAATAATGATTCAACAGCTGAGAGCTATGGGGGGAAGAAGGAGGGGTGTGCACCTGCACCATCTCCACCCCTCTACTTCAGATCCGCCTGTCATTCCACTCCTCCTATCTACTGGGATGGGGAGGCGCCGATCACTCTTTCTCACCAGAGAATGGGGTTTAGTTATTTCATTTCCCATAAAACTAATTGCATTTAAAGAAATATGTCAAAATGGATTTGATCTTACTATAAGTCTAAGTCTTCTAAGGATTGGTCTTAGTGCAGTTCCCCTGTACATGACAAACACCTGCCTATGGCAGGAAATGTTGTTGTTTTTGTTGTTGACATTTGAAACGGATAAATGATGTGTTTATTTGTGATGCGACTGGGAGGGGAGTCAGAATGGAAGGATGAGTTGGCACTGTGAGGCCAAGCACTCCACTTACTTTTTGAATGTGTGTTACATGCATACAAAACTGAGAGACACACACATTCAGTAAAAACTAGAAACACATGCAAATACAGTATGTATATTAAATGAAGTAGTGCATTACATAGCCTCCTAATAAAACAACAAGGACTTAAAACACTTGCAGACAGCACTAGAAAAGACAGATGAAAGGCTGAGACATCTAAGCCCTCACAAAACAACAAACTAAAGATGAAAAAATACAGGAGAGAAACTTAGAAAACAATAAAACGTCCTTCATTTTAAGTGGTATCATACACAATTCTAATAGTCACTAGACTATGTAGTAGTAGTATTAATAGCATAAGTAGCCAAGCACTTGCATAGGAAAGCATCTATTAGAATTCGTCACTCAGAATGATGCAGAGAAGCTATTTCACAGAAATGATGGGGTTGTTCGTTTTAACAAGCGCATACGTCGTCATGAGTCCGGAGAGCAATAATCATCCATCATTATTTAGGCACATGGACAGCTTAGCCATTCAGCCCCAGGAATAGGAAACAGATTTCGAAGGGGAGGAGATGGATGGAGGGATATAGTGTGTGTGTGTGCCCTGTCCCCGAGTGCAAGTTGTCGTGCGATTTGCCTTATTGCCCCCCCCCCCCGACTAAACCCCTGTGGACTACACCTTAGTTTTAATTGCTGTAACTTCCCCCACCCCCCAGCCCTCTCCTTCCCAACCTCATAACAGCTATACTGGTGGTGGGGTGGGGTGGGGTGGGGTGGGGTGTGTGTGTGTGTGTGTGTGTGTGTGCGGTTGGTTGGTTGTCGGAGCTGAGCTCTGTGCTACGCTGACACTTCCTGCCTCCCTGGCTGGGACTCTCCACACCTGGGGCCTCCCCTTCCCAGAGACTCCAACCTGGCAACCCAACCCCCCTCCATCTCTGAACTCCGACCTGGCAACCCAACCCCCTTCCATCTCTGAGCTCCAACCATCCAACCCTCCTTTTCACTCAGTACATCAAACCGATCTGACATACTGCCTCACAGCACTTATTCTCCAGACCCTGCCTGCTAACATCAATAGGGCCAGACGGGTTGTGGGGAGTGGAGCGATGGTAGCTCACAGGGGCTTGGTGGACTTACCTCCAGCCTCGATGGGCTCAGTTTGGCCACAGATAATTGGGCCCAGGAACGGTTCCCTGACAAGACGGTCACATTCTCAAACAGGCATGTAGGGGCACACACACACCGACAATGTTCACACACACATGCACACACTCACACATGCACAAACACACTCGACCACACATTTCCACTTCCTCCAAACTAAATGAGATGGAGGGGGGCCGGATGGATGAAGGGAAGATAGACACGCCAATCAACAGGACAATCTCCTGTGTCTCCGAGTCTCTATTCCCTTCAGCACTTCACAGGGTCTCCTTCCACCACACACTTCCCAATCACTCACTGCCCTCACAGGGTCTCTTTCCACTGCACACCTCCCAATCACTCACTGCCCTCACAGGGTCTTTATGCACGTATTCAAGTTCCTACAATAATAAAACCTCAGTAGCAACAAAATGTGTCCACCACATAAAAAGAGAAAATGCTGCAGTATGAAATGTTGATCTTGTTGTTTTTTAAAAAGCGATAATAGCAAATGTACACACACAGTTTATGAAGTACACCCATCTAGTATCGGGTCGGACCCCCACTTTGCTTCCAGAACAGACTGAATTATTCGGGGGGATGTAAATGTTGCTCAATTGGTATTGTGTGTATTGTTGTGTATTGCTAGATATTACTGCACTGTTGGAGCTAGGAGCACAATAATTTAGCTACACCCGCAATAACATCTGTTAAATATGTGTATGTGACCAATACAATTTGATTTGATTTTGATCAAGGGACCTAACGTGTGCCATGAAAACATTCCCTACACCATTGCACCACTGCCACCAGCCTGTACCATTGACACCAGGCAGGATGGGGCCATGGACTCATGCTGCTTACGCCTCATCCTGACTCTACCATCAGCAGGACGCAACTATCGTGTGTGAAAAGCCCAGGAGGCCGGACATTTCTGAGATACTGGAACCGGCACACACTGGCACCGACGATCGTACCACGCTCAAAGTCTCTTAGGTAACTGAATGCCACAATGCCTGTTTTATATAGCAAGCCACGGCCAAGTGACTCACTGTTTGTAGGAGCGAACCAATTTTGTGAATGGGGTGGTGTGCCTAATAAACTGGCCACTGAGTGTATATAATAGCAAATAACGATAAAAAAACATGCCACTGTAATAAAAGTAAACAAATAATCACAAAAGGGGGATTTATGACCATTCCAGTAATTATAGAGTGTGTGTGTGTGTGTGTGTGTGTGTGTGTGTGTGTGTGTGTGTGTGTGTGTGTGTGTGTACGGGGACATTTCAATGAGATAGAGAGCATTTCTATGAGACATCCACAGTCGACTCATGCTTTAATAAAAGGCAGCCATATTGCTACTTCATTAGGAGGAGGACGGTGCTGTGCAAACAGAGCAGAGCGCCGAGGCCCCTCATTAGATGTAATACCACAGGCAGCACTCTCATTTGTCTCAATGAGACCCCTTTTATACAGTTATGGATTTTAAATTACTACCAGCGCAGCCACTCTGCAAAAAGGCACGTTGTCAGCACTTCACCCCACAGTGTGGACAGATGACATGAAAAATAATGAAAAAAATTATGAAAAGGGAAGACAGAAATCAAACAACGACAACAAACAAAACAACAAGTCATTAGCTGGGACACAGTGTTCGCGGATGGATGAAGCGCAACCTCGTCGTTATTTTTATGACGTTCTCCAAATGTCTCCAAAAGTCAGTGCCTTTAGAAGATAGAGATAGAAAAATAGCAGTGTACTCTGGAGAATTGCACGTCACAAGGTGAACGTCGACTTGAGTAAAATGTATATTGCAATTGTTCAGGTTTTATTGCAATGGGCCCTGAAGTGAACTAGGCTTTCTGGGGCCATGAAGCTGAAGTCCTGACTCCTTCAATTATCCCATCACTTTCACAGTCGCCTTCAAAGTAGATTGAATTATATTAAATAGATGATACCCAACTAGATATAACTAGATTAAAATATGATTTAATATAGGAGGGTTGCCAGGTGACCTACAATGCCTCCTGGTGGCCATGTTGGAAGATCAATAAATCAATTATTCCGACAACAACAGCTACTCCAAGCTGCATGGTAACAATGCCTAAAACTACTTGATTAATTACCATGGTCAATTTCTGTGCCGTATTTGGATGTTCTAACAAGGCAGGAAAGACAACTTCCCCGTCAAGACCTGAACCCAGACAGTTGTCAGTACAGGGTCTGCACCGATCGTTTCATCAACGATAAGTCTACATTCAAGTTTAGTTTAGCTGTTATGCCACCCAGATGTTAACAACAAGATTAAGTTGGCCAACATTAGAGCTAGATAGCTTGTAGTCTAGCTATCTAGCATGCGTCTCTCTCGTAGGCGGCGAGTGATTTTGAAGCTTTGGGGAAGCTACACTATACAGTGCCTTCAGACAGTATTCAGACTTTTCCCACATTTTCTTAGGTTACAGCCTTATTATAAAATGTATTAAATTATTTTTATTTTCTCATCAATCTCCAGAGATGTTCGATCGGGTTCAAGTCCAGGCTCTGGCTGGGCCAATCAAGGACATTGAGAGACTTGTCCCAAAGCATCTCTTGTGTTGTCTTGGCTATGTGCTTAGGGTCGTTCTCCTGTTGGAAGGTGAACCTTCGCCCCAGTCTGAGCTAGTCTCCCAGTCCCTGCAGTTGAAAAACATCCCCACAGCATGATGCTGTTTCTCGTGGTCTGAGAGTCCTTTAGGTGCCTTTTGGCAAACTCCAAGTGGGCTGTCATGTGCCTTTTACTGAGGAGTGGCTTCCATCTGGCCATGTTACCATAAAGGCCTAATTGGTAGACTGCTGCAGAGATGGTTGTCCTTCTGGAAGATTCTCCCATTTCCACAGAAGAACTCTAGAGCTCTGTCAGAGTGACCATCGGGTTCTTGGACCAAGGCCCTTCTCCCCTGATTGCTCAGTTTGGCCAGACGGACAGCTCTAGGAAGTCTTGGTTACAATCTTAATTCATTTAAGAATGTTGGAGGCCACTGTGTTCTTGGGGACCTTCAATGCTGAAATGTTTTGGTACCCTTCCCCAGTTCTGTGCCTCAACACAATCCTGTCTCGGAGCTCTACGGACAATTCCGTTGACCTCATGACTTGGTTTTTGCTTTGACAAGCACTGTCAACTGTGGGACCTTATATAGACAGGTGTGTGCCTTTCCAAATCATGTACAATCAATTGACTTTACCACAGGTGGACTCCAATCAAGTTGTAGAAACATCTCAAGGATAATCCATGTAAACAGGAAGCACCTGAGCTCAATTTCGAGTCTCATAGCAAAGGGTCTGAATAATTACGTAAATAAGGAAAATATTTTTTTGTTTTTAATACATTTGCAAAAATGTCTAAAAACCTGTTTTCACTTTGTCATTATGAGGTATTGTGTATAGATAGCTGAGGAATTATTTGAATCATTTTAGAATACGGATGTAACGTAATGTGGAAAAAGGCTGAATACTTTCCGAAGGCACTGTCTATACAAAAGTATGTGGACACCCCTTCAAATTAGTGTATTTTGGCTATTTCAACCACACCCGTTGCTGACAGGTGTATAAAATAGAACACACAGCCATGCAATTTCCTAAGTCAAACATTGTCAGTAGAATTGCCTTAATGAAGAGCTCAGTGGCATTTAACGTGGCACAGTCATACAATGCCACCTTTCCAAAAAGTCAGTTCGTCAAAAGTCTAGAGCTAGAGCTGCCCCAGTCAACTGTAAGGGCTGTTATTGTGATGTGGAAACATCTAGGAGCAACAGTGGCTCAGCCGCGAAGTGGTAGGCTCCTCAAGCTCACAGAACGGGACAAACGGTGCTGAAGCGAGTAAAAAATAGTTTGTTCTTGGTTGTAACACTCACTACCGAGTTCCTCTGGAAGCAACGACAGCACAAGAACTGTTCGTCAGGAGCTTCATGAAATGGGTCCCCATAGCCAAGCAGATGCGCACAAGCCTAAGATCACCATGCGAAAGGCCAAGTGTCAGCTGGAGTGGTGTAGAGCTCACCGCCATTGGACTCTGGAGCAGTGGAAACACGTTCTCTAGAGTGATGAATCACGCTTCACCATCTGGCAGTCTGACGGACGAATCTGGGTTTGGTGGATGCCAAAAGAACACTGCCTGCCCGAATCCA
The DNA here is from genome assembly GCF_013265735.2 of Oncorhynchus mykiss. Taxonomy (NCBI): domain Eukaryota; kingdom Metazoa; phylum Chordata; class Actinopteri; order Salmoniformes; family Salmonidae; genus Oncorhynchus; species Oncorhynchus mykiss. Next base: position 12,857,925 of record NC_048569.1, on the reverse strand, counting down.
TAATACCAACTGCAAAGTAATGGTCTGGGGCTGTTTTTCATAGTTCGGGCTAGGACTCTTAGATCCAGTGAAGGGAAATCTTAACGCTACAGCATACAATGACATTCTAGATGATTCTGTGTTTCCAACATTGTGGCAAAAGTTTGGGGAAGGCCCTTTCCTGTTTCAGCATGACAATGGCCATGTGCACAAAGTAAGGTCCATACAGAAATTGATTGTCAAGATCGGTGTGGAATAACTTGACTGGCCTGTACAGAGCCCAGACGTTAACCACATCGAACACTTTTGGAAAGAATTAAAACGCAGACTGCGAGCCAGGCCTAAATCGCCCGACATCAGTGCCTGACCTCACTAATGCTTGTGGCTGAATGGAAGAAAGTCCCCGCAGCAATATTCCAACTTCTAGTGGAAAGCCTTCCCAGAAGAGTGGAGGCTGTTATAGCAGCAAAGGGGGAACTAATTCCATATTAATGCCCATGATTTTAGAATGAGATATTCGACAAGCAGGTGTCCACATACTTTTGGTCATGTAGTGTATTTTTTTCACCATAAAATGCACCTTTACAATAAACATGCTTTTATTATTTTAGACTAATGTAAGGCTACTAAACTCTTTTTCAGGACCGTGTCTTTCAAAGATAATTAGTAAAAATCGAAATAACTTCACAGATCTTCATTGTAAAGGGTTTAAACACTGTTTCCCATGCTTGTTCAATGAACCATAAACAATTAATAAACATGCACCTGTGGAACGGTCATTAAGACACTAACAGCTTACAGACAGAAGGCAATTAAGATCACAGTTATGATAACTTAGAACACTAAAGAGGCCTTTATACTGACTCTGAAAAACACCAAAAGAAAGATGCCCAGGGTCCCTGCTCATCTGCATGAACGTGCCTTAGGCATGCTGCAAGGAGGCATGAGGACTGCAGATGTGCCAGGGCAATATATTGCAATGTCCGTACTGTGAGACGCCTAAGACAGCACTACAGGGAGACAGGACGGACAGCTGATTGTCCTCGCAGTGGCAGACCACGTGTAACAACAAATGCACAGGATTGGTAAATATGAACATCACACCTGCGGGACAGGTACAGGATGGCAACAACACCTGCCCAAGTTACAACCGAAAGCACAATCCCTCCATCAGTGCTCAGACTGACCACAATAGGCTGAGAGCGGCTGGACTGAGGGCCTGTAGGCCTGTTGTAAGGCAGGTTCTCACCAGACATCACTGGCAACAACGTCGCCTATGGGCACAAACCCACCGTCGCTGGACCAGACAGGACTGGCATTTATCGTCGAAGGAATGAGTGATACACCGAGGCCTGTACTCTGGAACGGGATCGATTTGGAGGTGGAGGGTCCGTCATGGTCTGGGGCAGTGTGTCACAGCATCATTGGAATGAGCTTGTTCTCATTGCAGGCAATCTCAACGCTGTGTGTTACAGGGAAGACATCCTGCTCCCTCATGTGGTATCCTTCCTGTAGTCTCATCCTGACATGACCCTCCAGCATGACAATGCCACCAGCCATGCCACACTGCTCGTTCTATGCGTGATTTCCTGCAAGACAGGAATGTCAGTGTTCTGCCATGGCCAACGAAGAGCCCGGATCTCAATTCCATTGAGCACGTCTGGGACCTGTTGGATCGGATGGTGAGGGCTAGGGCCATTCCCCCCAGAAATGTCTGGGAACTTGCAGGTGCCTTGGGGGAAGAGTGGGGTAACATCTCACAGCAAGAACTGGCAAATCTGGTGCAGTCCATGAGGAGGAGACGCACTGCAGTACTTAATGCAGCTGGTGGCCACACCAAATACTGACTGTTATTTTTGATTTTGACCCTCCCTTTGCTCAGGGACACATTATTCCATTTCTGTTAGTGACATGTCTGTGAAACTTGTTCAGTTTATGTCTCAGTTGTTCAATTTTATTATGTTTTCACAAATATTTACACGTTAAGTTTGCTGAAAATAAACGCAGTTGACAGTGAGAGGACGTTTCTTTTTTTGCTGAGTTTATTCCTAATGTGATGAGTAGATTAGATAGTGATAATTTAGGCTATAAATATAACTCAGTCTAATCACTGTGTATGGCTGACTGCATAGTTGCATAGTAAATATGGACATAGCATAGTGGATATGCTGTATCAGAGACGTTTCTTCTCTTTTCTTTGCGTGGGAAAAATGTGGCCTTTTATAAACAGATCAATAAAAACGACCTTGTCTTGAATGCAACCATGTAATCTAGGCCTACGAAAAGGGGAGACACAAATTGCACAATATGATGTGCATATAGCTTGAAAGAGGATATTATTTCCCCAAAACACCTTCCAGTGGCACTGACCCAATGATAATTTGTTGAGAAAAATGTATGGGCTTTACAGCATAGGACAAGGGCCTAAATGGAATAGGGGCAATTCCATGCATGATTTTATTTTATTTGAAAATGTATGCCAAACAAAGACCATTGATATAAAAGTTTAGCAAGCAAATCCATGCACAAGGACTACTTTAAACAATTTCCACTGATAATTCTACAAAACAGATTTACTGGAAAACTGTGCAGATACAAAGTTTGGTAAGAGAATTTCAGTAAAATACCCCTCAGTTCTATTCTACTGTAGGTTCACCAGCTGACCTCTATCAAGACACCGATGTCAACTGGATTAACACTGTGAAGATGAGCAGCGCTGCAGCATCATCAGTTTCTACTTTTACTACTTTGTCCTTTTCCAGATATAAAAGGGGACATTCCTCAGTTAGACAAAATGGTTGTCCCTTGGTCAATCTGAATGATTCTGTTGTGCCATTTGAGTAGAGCCCAGTCACCTTGTCGTCATGACAAAGTGTCCCCTTAAATTGAATCGTGTAGCAATAACTTCTGACTAAAACCTCATTTAAAAAAAATTGATAAATCGTCTAAAATGTCATACCCAAATCTAACTGCCGGTAGCTCAGGACCTGAAGCAAGGACATGCATATAATTGATACCATTTGAAAGGAAACACGTTTGTGGAAACACAAGCACAAGTTTGTGGAAATTTGAAATTAATGTAGGAGAATATAACACATTAGCTCTGGTTTTTACCATAATACAAACAAAAAAACATGTGGGTTTTTTTTCCATCTTTGAAATGCAAGAGAAAGGCCATACATTCAGATAGGAGTCTAGGTGTAATTTAGATATTGGCCACTTGATGGAAGCAGTGTGTGCAACGTTTCAGACTGATCCAGTGAAGAATTACATTACTATGATATGTTGTATCAAGTCTGTTGGTCAATTGATACATTTTCAAGTACATAACTATAGAGAACATACAAAAATGCAATGGTAATAGAAAATGAAAGTTTACACACTCCCAGGAATGTCATAGCTTTTTTTTATGTATTTTTTAACTAGGCATGTTTTATTTATTTATTTTATTTTTACCTTTATTTAACTAGGCAAGTCAGTTAAGAACAAATTCTTATTTTCAATGAGGGCCTAGGAACAGTGGGTTAAACAGAAACAAAGTTGCACAGTAATATCTTTAGCTACAAATGTATGAATATATAAAATGAAATTTGGAACAGCATGTAAAACACTACTGTTTATGATATTCTAAACATATTATACTTGAAAAATAGGCTGTTGTTATATGGGTAAAATTAAAAGTATTTTGTGTTCATCTCTGCTTTCCCTTGCCCCATTGAATAAAATGTATTTCTTATAATCTAACTATTTTTATTTTATTTTGCAATTTAAACACATTTAGCATAGACAATGTCATTGTTATGGTAGTCTTAGGCAAACCATCCTTCTTATCACAGTGGCACCTCCAAGTGCCACTCAGACCTTTTGGGAGAAGAGTATCTGGCATTGAACTTGGCAGTAGTAGTTGTATGTTTTAATCTAAGGATCCCATCATTTCCTGCTTCCAGGCATTATAAGGGTTGGATTTGCACTAAACAATTTGATGTCAGCACAAGGCATGTACAACATCTGGTATAATGATTAGCCTCATACACACTGACTGACCAGATTAATCCAGGTGAAAGCTATGATACCTTATTGATGTCACTTGGTAAATCAACTTCAATCAGTATAGATGAAGGGGAGGAGACAGGTTAAAGAAAAAATGTTAAGCCTTGAGACAAATAAGACATTGATTGTGTGTGCCATTCAGAGGGAAAATGCGCAAAACAAAAAAACTAGAATCAGGTGTTAGTGCTGGGCTGGAACAGAAGCCTGCATACCCAGCAGGGTTGGCCTGCTCCAGTTGGAATAGGTTTATACATTATGTATGACTTTTAAACTGTACTTTGTTTACAACATTTTTCTTTGTTTACAACCCACGATATACAAGGATGACCCCTTATTCTATTGGGACATGAATTTGGACCTCTTCATCTGCAGTCAGGGTATTTCACAGCTCTCTGTATCCGAGGACAGAAAACATCACAATGAAACAGGCTGCATTCTACTCAAATTGGACAGCACTGAATATCATGTTGCTATATCTCTCTGTCCTCTGTTTTCCTCGCTAGGGACTGGAGAATCTTTTCATAATGGCCTCCCACAAAGGTACCTGTCTTATCCAGAGTAGCCGACTCTCTCCCCTTCTCTGACAGCTGGAGCTGCTAATCCTTTCACTCGGACTCCTGAGTGGTGCAGCGGTCTAAGGCATTGCATCTTAGCGCTTGAGAAGTCACTACAGACACCCTGGTTCGAATGCAACTGGCCGTGATTGGGAGTCCCATAGGGCGGCGCACAATTGGCCCAGCGTCATCCATGTTTGGCCGGTGTAGGCCATCATTGTAAACAAGAATTTGTTCTTAACTGACTGTAGCTGGAGATATCTATTTCACTTAGCTATACAGTATGTAAAGTTAGCTAGCAAGCTAACAATACGTTAGGAGCTAATTTGAGTTAGCCTACACATTAATGCTAAGTTACTGTAGCAAGCTAGCTAGCTAATTATTCATATATTTTGAAAATGATATAAAAACTATTTACTTAATTGAATAGGTTATCCTACTGCCTTTCTAAGGACCTATTTTTAAGGTCCTTAGAAATACAAAGCAAAACAAAGCCATCGATGTGGACAATTGGAGGACACACAGGGCAACTAAGGTCCAAAAGACTGACTCTGGTCTTCCAACATGGCTCCTGGTGTGGTTTCTAGGTGATGTGACACAACTGCAACCTCTCTATATGTACACATTTAGCCAAACCAGAGGGGTTAAACAACAAGCAATTCTTTTTTATCTTTTATTTTGTTTTGAATCCGTTCATCCTGACAAAGGCGAGAGAAAGGAGAAAGGGGGATGAACGACTGGAGGTGATGAAGAGAAGGGAAGCTGAGGGGTGGCAATGGGCCTTGGGCATATTCAACAGGATATTGGGCCATGTGTGGCTACCTCTAAATGCCTGGTACTCACGTGGAGATTAGGGACACAAGCGGAAGGGAACCCAGCAGGGTGAATGGGAAGGGTGGCAGACTAGAACTGAACACGTCCATAGTTAGCTCACCTTAGCAAGCTACACAACAAGCCAACATATGACTAGGTCATCATCTATTTCAGAGAAACATTAACCCCTACTACAATGTGCAAGGGCTGGTTTCCTGAATCTCCCGAATGCCTAGCCTAGACTTCATCTGGATCCAAGAAACCGGCTCCTTAGTGTCCGCTTAATCTATAGTTAAAGACAAATAATTCAATATCAATAATTCAATCTGCACTGTCGACCCATGGTTGAGGCCAAGGCCATATTTAATTCATGGTAAAGTTTCACATACGCTATTTCAACTTCCCCTTGACTTCTGTGAAAATCAATGGCCTTTTAGATCAGTCAATTACCAAGAGTCTATCGGAGTTAAATCCACTGGGTCAACAAACCAAACCACTTGAGACTTGATGAACTCTTATAAAATGGCATTTTCTTGCCTTCAAGAAGCTATGTCAGCGCCTCTATTTTAAAGATGCCGGTATAGCAGTGTGACTGGCCTCCAGTTTGCAAATCTCGTAAGACTCCATTTTAAGGCCCTAATTAGTATTTCAGTCTCACAGAAGGCTAGGCAAATGTATCTGAAAACAACCACTTGCGCCACCTTCCTCCAGAGGCAGGGCGAAGGTTGATAAATCATTGTTAGTCTCCCCAGTAAAGACACTTTCACAGGCCAGGATCAGAAGTAGTGGCGGAGGGTTAATGGGCAGGAAGCATTCCGTTTCTGTCACAATCGTCTGAATGATTGGACCAAGGCGCAGCGTGCGTAGAGTTCCACATGTTTATGTCAAAGAAACTCACCAAAACAAATACAGAAAATAAACGAACCGTGAAGTAATCGCAGTGTTAATAGGCACTACACAAAAACAAGATCCCAAAAAGCACAATGGCTACCTAAATATGATCCCCAATCAGAGACAACGATAAACAGCTGCCTCTAATTGGGAACCATACCAGACCAACATAGATGTACATATAATAACCTAGATAACCCACCCTAGTCCCACCCCGACCTAACCAACATAGAGAATAAAAAGCTCTCTATGGTCTAGAGGTCGACCGATTAGGATTTTTCAACGCCGATACCGATTAATCGGCCGGTTTTTATTTATTTATTTGTAATGATGACAATTACAACAATACTGAATTAACACTTATTTTAACTTAATATAATACATCAATAAAAATCCATTTAGCCTCAAATAAATAATGAAACATGTTCAATTTGGTTTAAATAATGCAAAAACAAAGTGTTGGAGAAGTAAAAGTGCAATATGTGCCATGTAAAAAAGCTAACGTTTGAGTTCCTTGCCCAGAACATGAGAACATACAGTGCCTTGCGAAAGTATTCGGCCCCCTTGAACTTTGCGACCTTTTGCCACATTTCAGGCTTCAAACATAAAGATATAAAACTGTATTTTTTTGTGAAGAATCAACAACAAGTGGGACACAATCATGAAGTGGAACGACATTTATTGGATATTTCAAACTTTTTTAACAAATCAAAAACTGAAAAATTGGGCGTGCAAAATTATTCAGCCCCTTTACTTTCAGTGCAGCAAACTCTCTCCAGAAGTTCAGTGAGGATCTCTGAATGATCCAATGTTGACCTAAATGACTAATGATGATAAATACAATCCACTTGTGTGTAATCAAGTCTCCGTATAAATGCACCTGCACTGTGATAGTCTCAGAGGTCCGTTAAAAGCGCAGAGAGCATCATGAAGAACAAGGAACACACCAGGCAGGTCCGAGATACTGTTGTGAAGAAGTTTAAAGCCGGATTTGGATACAAAAAGATTTCCTATGCTTTAAACATCCCAAGGAGCACTGTGTAAGCGATAATATTGAAATGGAAGGAGTATCAGACCACTGCAAATCTACCAAGACCTGGCCGTCCCTCTAAACTTTCAGCTCATACAAGGAGAAGACTGATCAGAGATGCAGCCAAGAGGCCCATGATCACTCTGGATGAACTGCCGAGATCTACAGCTGAGGTGGGAGACTCTGTCCATAGGACAACAATCAGTCGTATATTGCACAAATCTGGCCTTTATGGAAGAGTGGCAAGTAGAAAGCCATTTCTTAAAGATATCCATAAAAAGTGTCGTTTAAACTTTGCCACAAGCCACCTGGGAGACACACCAAACATGTGGAAGAAGGTGCTCTGGTCAGATGAAACCAAAATGGAACTTTTTGGCAACAATGCAAAACGTTATGTTTGGCGTAAAAGCAACACAGCTCATCACCCTGAACACACCATCCCCACTGTCAAACATGGTGGTGGCAGCATCATGGTTTGGGCCTGCTTTTCTTCAGCAGGGACAGGGAAGATGGTTAAAATTGATGGGAAGATGGATGGAGCCAAATACAGGACCATTCTGGAAAAAACCTGATGGAGTCTGCAAAAGACCTGAGACTGGGATGGAGATTTGTCTTCCAACAAGACAATGATCCAAAACATAAAGCAAAATCTACAATGGAATGGTTCAAAAATAAACATATCCAGGTGTTAGAATGGCCAAGTCAAAGTCCAGACCTGAATCCAATCGAGAATCTGTGGAAAGAACTGAAAACTGCTGTTCACAAATGCTCTCCATCCAACCTCACTGAGCTCGAGCTGTTTTGCAAGGAGGAATGGGAAAAAATTTCAGTCTCTCGATGTGCAAAACTGATAGAGACATACCCCAAGCGACTTACAGCTGTAATCGCAGCAAAAGGTGGCGCTACAAAGTATTAACTTAAGGGGGCTGAATAATTTTGCACGCCCAATTTTTCAGTTTTTGATTTGTTAAAAAAGTTTGAAATATCCAATAAATGTCATTCCACTTCATGATTGTGTCCCACTTGTTGTTGATTCTTCACAAAAAAATACAGTTTTGTATCTTTATGTTTGAAGCCTGAAATGTGGCAAAAGGTCGCAAAGTTCAAGGGGGCCGAATACTTTCGCAAGGCACTGTATGAAAGCTGGTGGTTCCTTTTAACATGAGACTTCAATATTCCAAGGTAAGAGGTTTTAGGTTGTAGTTAATATAGTATTTATAGGACTATTTCACTCTATACCATTTGTATTTCATATACCTTTGACTATTGGATGTTCTTATAGGCACTATAGTATTGCCAGTGTAACAGTATAGCTTCCGTCCCTCTCCTCGCCCCTACCTGGGCTCGAACCAGGAACACATCGACAACAGCCACACTCGAAGCAGCAGTACACCCAGCGCTCCACAAAAGTAGCGGCTCTGCAAGGGGAACAACTACTCCAAGTCTCAGAGCGAGTGACGTTTGAACCGCTATTAGCGCGCACCCCGCTAACTAGCTAGCCATTTCACATCGGTTACACCAGCCATTAAGGCTGATAGGCTTGAAGTCATAAACAGCGCTGTGCTTGCGAAGAGCTGCTGGCAAAACGCACAAGTCTGCTGCTGCCTACCACCGCTCAGTCAGACTGCTCTATCAAATCATAGACTTAATTATAACATAACACACAGAAATACCAGCCTTTGGTCATTAATATGGTCGAATCCGGAAACTATCTTTTCGAAAACAAAACGTTTATTATTTCAGTGAAATACGGAACCATTCGGTATTCTAAATATTCTTGTTACTTTGTACAACCTTCAATGGTATGTCATAATTACGTAAAATTCTGGCATTTCGCAATGAGCCAGGCTGCCCAAACTGTTGCATTTACCCTGACTCTGTGTGCAATGAACGCTAGAGAAGTGACACAATTTCACCTGGTTAATATTGCCTGCTAATTTGGATTTCTTTTAGCTAAATATGCAGGTTTAAAAATATATACTTCTGTGTATTGATTTTAAGAAAGGCATTGCTGTTTATGGTTAGGTACAGTCATCCAACGATTGTGCTTTTTTAGCAAATGCGCTTTTGTTAAATCATCCCCCACTGTTGCATCGATTATATGCAACGCAGGACACGCTAGATAAACTAGTAATATCATCAACCATGTGTAGTTATAACTAGTGATTATGATTGATTGATTGTTTTTTATAAGATAAGTTTAATGCTAGCTAGCAACTTACCTTGGCTTCTACTGCATTCGCGTAACAGGCAGTCTCCTTGTGGAGTGCAACGAGAGGCAGGTGGTTATAGCGTTGGACTAGTTAACTGTAAGGTTGCAAGATTGGATCCCCCGAGCTGACAATGTGAAAATCTGTCGTTCTGCCCCCGAACAAGGCAGTTAACCCACCGTTCCTAGGCCGTAATTGAATGTGTTTTTAACTGACTTGCCTAGTTAAATAAAGGTATAAAAATAAAACGTCTTTCTTTTTTTTTTATCTGCAAAATAAGCGCCCAAAAATACAGATTTCCGATTGTTATGAAAACTTGAAATGAAATCAGCCCTAATTAAATCGGCCATTCCGATTAATCGGTCAACCTCTACTATGGTCAGGGCGTGACAGTTTCATTGCTTGTTTGCTGTTGGAAGTCAAATGAGGAAGAACAGTTACTGGGTGTCGCTCTCCCTGTCACTCTCCCTGTCTCTGTCTGTCACTCTCCCTGTCTCTGTCTGTCACTCTCCCTGTCTCTGTCTGTCACTCTCCCTGTCTCTGTCTGTCACGCTCCCTGTCTCTGTCTGTCACGCTCCCTGTCTCTGTCTGTCACGCTCCCTGTCTCTGTCTGTCACGCTCCCTGTCTCTGTCTGTCACGCTCCCTGTCTCTGTCTGTCACTCTCCCTGTCTCTGTCTGTCACTCTCCCTGTCACTCTCCCTGTCACTCTCCCTGTCTCTCTCTTTATGCATGCAGTATCATCTTTCCACTGATGGGAGTTTCGCATTTTGTCCACCAACTCACTTTGCACATCTTCACATTTGAACCTCATGCCTTAACAACATACAATTCTTGGAACACTTCCATTTCTCAGACAGCCAGGTTTTCTATGTTTTCATCTACTTGCTCGCTCTCTCTCTCTCCCTCCAATACCTCCCTCCCCTGCTCCAGATGCTTAACGGTTGCCTTCACCTACGTCGGTAACTGATGCCATATGTGCAGCCAGGTGTCCCCAGGAGCCGACGCCAAGCCACGCTAAGGTGAGCCGCAATTAAGAGATACACCCCAGACCGTCAGACAAGCACTGGGAAAACCACATCACAATTATCTCCCTTCAGGATGAAGGCACAATAAGCAGCCATATTTTTCCCACACAGGGGTAATGATGGGTTTACTAGTAGATGGGATTAAGCTGCACTCCGCAAATCTGGCGCCAGGTAGAGGTTCAGCTAACGTTACCTTACCTGAAGGCTTAATGTGTAGGGAATAAGATGTAACACTGACCTGAGGTCAGGTCTTTGGGAAATGTAATCCTACACCACAAATCTAGCCTATTTCATGAGCTTGACACTTTGCCGGAGTTGGTGATATGGTGGTGAGTTAATTTTATCTACGCACACATTTTTCTTCTGAAAGAGACGACTTAGCCTAATGTGGACATCTAATGCCTCTAAATAAGACCTTTTAATCACTATCGCCAGTTGTTGATAGATTATGTGCCAGTGTCATCAAGGTCTCCAGGTGAAGTTGTCATGGAGATCAGAGGTCATTATTGGTGGTTGGTTACTTCCCGCAGTTTGTGTGTTACAGATGTAGGATTTTAATTTGAGCCAGTTTGCTACAGCAGGAAAATAATCCTGCAGCAACAGCACATGTGAATTATTATGTGGAATATAATTAATGGACATTTTTGTAGGGGTTGAAACATTTTTCTTTAGGGCAAATTAAGTCTGGCATTTTAAAGTGGAAATTACAAACTTTAGAAGCCTTGTTAAAACATGAATGCACTACACGTTTGCATTTCCTGCTGTGCAGGAACATTTTCCGCGACAAAAGAGTGATCAAATGAAGATCCTACGTCTGTAGTGTGTGTGTGCAAATGTGAATATTCAACACCCCCGCTTTCTCTCCCTCCGTTTCCCTTTCTACTTCTTCTTTTGGTAGAAGGTCACCAAATTTGAATATTCCCTTGTTAAAAGCGCCTCGATTCTTCCCCCTAAGCCGGAGAAGTTAAAATGGTCTAGCAGCACGCTACATCAAAGCCAGCCCAACTTCAAAAAACGATTTCTCTCCATTACGGGGAAAAAAGTACCTTGTCGCATTAAGTTAAGGAAAACAAGCAGCAGCTGCCTAATTTAAAGGATTCAAAGCTTATGTGTCAATGCGATGTGGCTGTGTCAGAGGATGGAGATGGAGATGGAGAAAACGAGTGAGCGAGAGGAGAGGAGAGACTCAGGGCGAAAGCTTTGTTTTAATTATGAGCGAGGGAGCGATTGGAGAGAGAGAGAAGATAGAAGCGAGGGAAATTCCGCTCGTTATTCCGTCACTTTGTATCAAACGGCTTATTTACATTTCCGATTACATTCCCCTACGCAAACGGCGAGATCTATCAGCGGCAGAGAGAAAGGACGAACAAGATAATGACAAGCAACTATTCCTCCTCTTCAGAAACAAATACGCTTGTGTGTCTGAATAACAGTCCTGGGTAGTTTTTCCTACACCTTGTATAGGAGTATCCAAGTGCGCAAACTGAACACAAATCAAACCAAATGACCGTTTGGTTAACATTAAACACAAGCCTTCAGATGATGCCCGATGAGTAAAACCCACGACCCACTATCTACGGCTGCCTCGGATATACCACATAGGGTTCTGGCTAAAAGAGGTGCCTTAGCACCTTAGCACACAGCTGATTCAAATCATCAAAGCTTGATGATGAGTTGGTTATTTGAATCAGCTGTGTAGTGCTAGAGCAAAACAACTAAACGTGCACCCAGGGTGACCCAAGGAAGTGAGTTTGGGAAACTACAGTATAAAGGGAATATAGGCTGCTGTTTCAGACCCTGTTGTCCTTGAGGCTCCAGCTGAGAGTTGACTGATGCCATACTGTTGCCAACTAGAGAGATGTAAGGGAGCTACTGGGTTGGCCACTGGGCAGGGTGCGGTGTGTTTGGGGGGAACATCATTAAGAACCCACAGATGAGAATGAGACTGGGACTGGTACCAGCTACCCTCTTTTGTTTCCAGCCATCTTTCATCTTCTCACTCTCTTTTTCACTCTCTTCTTCTCTCTTGGGCCTTGCTCCTTCGTCATTCTGTGAACTACAAAGAGGGGGATGGGTAAAGGAGCGTGGCATCGCGGTTCAAGGGAAGCCAAAGGGTTGGCCATCATTATCAATTTTTCACTACCTATCATCTTTCCTCTCTATCCAATATTCTTAAACTCTACTTCTCGTTCTATTTTTCTTCCTCGCTCTTTCTCTTCATCTCAGTCTCTCTTTCCCCTTCTCGTTCCTAGAGCAACGAGCAACGTAGGCCCCGTAATTCGAGACAGATTCTTTACTGTATGGAACAAAGGTGGCCCGGGATGAAACATCCATTAGCAACAAAGGATGTGGCTTTTCTTCTGCATCAAATAATTGCACAAGAAGGAAACAGAACGAGAGAGAGAGAGAGAGACGGCGGGGGGAGGTTGCTTCGCTTGGAATAAACAAGGCTACGTGATTAGTGTGTGTGTGTGTGTGTGTGTGTGTGTGTGTGTGTGTGTGTGTGTGTGTGTGTGTGTGTGTGTGTGTGTGTGTGTGTCTACATGCATGCAAGTGTGCGTTTGTGCATGCGTGTGTGTCCCGCTTGGTTAATAGAATGTTGTTGTTTTTTCGACTAACAGGGCATCCTGAATTCATGTTTGGCATTCTGTCTCTTTGAAGAGCATGCAGGACAATGAGTTCCAGTTGCTACCTCGGAGGATTCTATGGGCACGGCTCTATGGTAACACGCGTAGGATCCAGGTCAATACGCCATTGATTTAACATGACCCTGGATGCTTGAGAGATGAAAGGAGGAAGAAAAATTAGAGGAAACATGCACCCTCCTACTTCTAATTAAAAGTACCTTTTCACCGGCAATGCCATGTAGTCCTTTGTGTAATAAACAAACGACAAAATGTCTACAGAATAGTTTTGGTTTGTGTTTTTGTGTGAATATACACTGTGTATGCAGAGGAGGTGTCAGAGATATGCTAGCAATATCAAGGAAGCATATGGCTATGGTGACTGACGGCGCAATTAGTCAACGGAGAAGAGCTCGACACCCACTCTCTCGTCGCTCTGCAAAGTCGCAAACGAATCCACAGAGCCAGGAGAGACGCCGCAAACAACAAAGACGTCTTGTTGTCTGAAGAAAGACAAAGCGGGGGGATTCTCACTGCTCTCAAACAAATAAACCAAGAAAGCAACAAACCAAGAAAGTTCTCTTCTCTTTCAAAAAAGAAATTGCAATTTCTCAAACACAAAGAAAGTTTGTTTGTCAAGTTTGTATCAAGTTTCTGTAAAAAATAAATATAAAAACAACTCTGCATTCATATTATTTCTTTAGCCTTTTTCAAATCTTGGGAGCTACAATGAATTTCTGAAGCTGCATGTGTCTGCATCGCCCGGTACACAGACAATAGTAGTGTCCTTTATACTAGCGAAGACAGACACATCTACTGTATGTACACACACCTTTTACTATCCTTGTGGGGAACAAACTATTTATTCCCATTCAAAATCCTATTTTCCCTAACCCTAATCCCAAACCCCTAATCATAAAACTAACCCCTATATTTTAATCACAACCATAATTGTAAACCTAAAACTGCCTTTTCCCTTGTTGGGATCTGCGAAATGTCCACACTTGCCCGACTTTTCCTTGTTTTACTGTGGGGACTTCTGATCGCACGCACGCACACACACACACACACACACGCGCACACACACACAGCGAGCGAGCGAGACGGGGTCAAACACACCAACCGGTCCCATCTCCCCCTTGCGCCCATAAAAAAAGACCCCATAAATGGCAAGAGTTTAAAATAAAAAGGGGGCGATACGCACCCACACAAAAAGAGAGAGACAGGCGACGTCAAAGAGCAAGAGTCAAAATAGGCCACACCAGGAAAAATAAAACTATCAAGATAAAGGGGGCTGAAAAAAGCTAAAGAAACGAATAAATAAATAGTGGCGAAGAAAGGGAGGGGGGAGGGTGAGAGGAAGAGAGAAAAATGAGAGAGAGAGATAGAAAAGAGGAAGTTAATTATGCATTCCAAACCTGGTCGATGTAGTCCTCGGGGAATCGCCTCCGCACCTCCGGATCTGTAAATAATTGACAGATAATATTAATTGGCTTTGGATTAGTGAGCAGGCCGAGTAGAGCACATTAATATTTGATCAGAGGATGATAGGGACCCTGGCAGGGGATCGGAGGAGGGCAGCTGAGGCTGCCTGGCTGATTAGGGGCCAGAGAGGGAGGTGTTACTACCCCCTATCCCGCCTTCCCCCCACCACCACCAACCCATCCACCCTCTTCCTCCCTTTCTCCGGAAAAGGAGAGCTGAGAAAGAAAAAAGGGAAGTAAGGGAGTGTATTTGATGATCCACTTTTCTCAGTTGGGGGGAGATGGGGGTGTGGGGGGACTAAGCTGTCTTGCTTAACCTCCAACTGGAGTGCATGTTGAAGTCTAACCTAAGGGATGAGAATGGGGGGGGGTCATTTTGTCCATCTAACATAACATAGTAGGTGTAAAAAGACCCCTGAGCTGAGTCCCCATATTTGTTTTTCATGGTAAAAGGAAGTTAGGCTGGAAATACTGTATCCCTGAAATCCATAAACATCCGCTTTCTACCGACCCGCGGAAGGTGCTGTCCATCAAATGATTGCTAATTCTTGTATTTCAATTGATGGTTGTGATTTTTGTTTTGGCAGCTGCACAAGTGTAAAATCTGTCAAGGTCACTGAATCAAAGACAACAATCCAAAACTCTCTCCCTAAAGGCTCAACCCAAAACCCTCACCCCTGATGGGGCTGACTGGGTTCCACCTCTGTCTGCTGGACTAACCACAGCCAATAGACTTCCAGGCTACATTACTGGAAACATCAGGGATCTGCTTAGGACATTGAGGTCCCAGCATCCGCCAAAGCTAAAAATCCCTTACACCACCACTAATTCTTCCAATCCAGAGACACTTAATTCAAAGAAACGACCTTCCCAAACTCTCTGAAAGATGGAGAGTTTGACTGTTTGGTACACTTAATAAGTATGTCATCCTAAAATATGTCGCTAGAATCAGTCACGACATCCTCTAAAGAAAAGACCAGTAGGCAAACTAAAATAAGCCTCTACTATCCTTGTATTTGCTGACACATCAACGGAAGGCCCAAGCCTATGACACAGCTCTAAATGACATTACCATGATGTCCCTGCTCGACTGTCGCTACAACAGAGCAGAAGAGTCAGACTGTCAGAGGTAATTCCAACTCAGACGGACATCTACAATATCTGCCGGGATGCTGATGTGCGTCTGTGCACTTGGCTACCTGCCCGCCCTACCAGTCTAACCCGCCTGCCAGTCTGTCCATCTGCTCATCTGGAGGGGGGGGGGGGGGGTCAGTCTGCCAGCTGCATGGGCATAGCTGCATCTCAGGTGTAAGTCCTGTGCATGGGTACGACATGGCTCCCCCTGGTCTGTGGCAGCTTTATAGGCAGGTAGATATGGACACAGAGCAGCACTCTCCAGGCTAACTGTCTGTAGCAGCTTTATAAGCAGGTAGATATGGACACTGAGCAGCACTCTCCAGGCTAACTGTCTGTAGCAGCTTTATAAGCAGGTAGATATGGACACTGAGCAGCACTCTCCAGGCTAACTGTCTGTAGCAGCTTTATAAGCAGGTAGATGTCTACACTGAGCAGCACTCTCCAGGCTAACTGTCTGTAGCAGCTTTATAAGCAGGTAGATATCTACACTGAGCAGCACTCTCCAGGCTAACTGTCTGTAGCAGCTTTATAAGCAGGTAGATATGGACACTGAGCAGCACTCTCCAGGCTAACTGTGTTGTTGATTAATGAGAGTGGGTTATAGATGGGATGGCCAACAACAGGGCTGATGTGGTTGCTAATGCTAATTCTAAATGATGGATAGTCTTAGGTCGTGAAGAGCAGATAATGCCGCTGGTAATGTAAGGGCCAATGTGAGTGTTTGTCAGACAGTTGACAAATTCAATATACAAAATTATTAATTGAACACTAGCAAATGGTGCTTTCATCCTCACAACATTAGCATCACTGTATAATATCAGCTGTCTTTCCTGTAATCAAGAGTTACTCCAGATAGCATTATAATTGTCAAAGTGAAACATAAAACAAACTTTGTATTTGACAAACAATTCAGTGAAAACTCCATTGAAATAAAAGGCTTCATAAGACAGTACACTGAGGTACTGTTTCTCTGCTCACTGAACACGTCTCATCACCTCCGACAGAGACAGAGCACCAAA
The DNA here is from genome assembly GCF_013265735.2 of Oncorhynchus mykiss. Lineage (NCBI taxonomy): Eukaryota > Metazoa > Chordata > Actinopteri > Salmoniformes > Salmonidae > Oncorhynchus > Oncorhynchus mykiss. Next base: position 12,841,108 of record NC_048569.1, on the reverse strand, counting down.
CAGGAGTGTGGGAGTTTTGTGCTTGGCTAATGACCATGACAACCTTTGGACCTTTTGCAGTGCCAAAATAGATGTGTTGTTTTCTTTTAGTCCACCACAAGCTGCCAGCCAGGTTAGCTCCAAGCCAATGAACGTGAGATACTGTATTTGTTTGATTGTACAACATTAACCACAACCTAATACAAAGAATAAAATTCACTACAACAGTGAACACTGATGCTGAACTAAGACAGCTTAGTTGGTTGTAATTTGTGAATTTCTTAGCAAGGGAGGTTTTTGCACACACACACCAACACACAAAATGGATGATATCAACTGGAGGGGATGGCATGGTGAGCTGAGCTGAAGAAGAAAATGTGAGAGAGAAAAAGAAGAGCGAGATGCGGAGAGAAATTGCCTCACTCGGTCACTTCACAGGCCATGGAGGCCAAAGTTTCTGAGAGAGGACCTCCTTCTGAAGGGCTCTGCACACAAAGCTTCTCCATGTGGACTTCATCTACAACACACACACTCAAACTTAGGGCTGTTGCGGTGACCGTATTACCGCCACACCGGCAGTCATGAGTCATGACTGCAGTAAAATGACACCACTGTTGAGTCCCTGTAATCTCCTCTTATGCACTCTGGACATGCGTTGGTAGTACCCAACTCACTAACGACCATCAGGTCGCTAATAGTGTGGTACTCAGGGCTCTACTGTCCTAACAACTTTTGACATCAATGTGAATGCAATCCAAAATTACATCAAATACTTATTATCAAAACAGTATCATGGACATAAAATAATGATTGTGCCGTTATACAATTACATAGCCTAGTGCATATTACGCAAGGCAGAAAAACATTTAAACAACTGATTTAAGATGTATTTGGTACATAATTGGTCTAGCCTAAACTCCAAAATGAAGCAGTGGGTGGCTGCAGGAACAGGGCTGGAGGACCCAGGGCATACAGAGTTTGGGCAGAATATCCCGTCGGGCAGCGAGAGGCTGCATGCTCCTCTAACAGTGGTTGATGCGTGGATTGAAAGTTAAATACATGTTTTTATAAGCACAGCTACTAAAAAGAGGAGGATCCCAGCTGCTACTATATGTATTTCTCAGCTGTTCATATTAAGAATATGCTCTGCTATAAAACCGGCATGATTGAAAAACTTACCAGTGGTAAAGCAGCCTCCATTTGCTATTGAAGTGCAAACTGATGACATGTCTTTCTTCCCCTGCCCCTGTTCCTGCCCCTGTTCCTGTTCCTGCCTATTTAATAACGGACCATTCTAAATCAAAACTAATTTTACATATCAGTAAAGACAAGAGAGAATAGTCTATTGAGAATAGTCTGATGGGTGAAAATATGACCACTTGATGAGAGAACTGCATATGCAACCTAAGGCAAGGAAACGCAGGCTTTTTTTGCGACTTTCTCAAATCATCAATATCCTATAGTCCCATCATGCAGCTCATATATGTTTTGATTACTAAGACATTCTAAGGTTTGTATCATTCACTACTAAACATTTCAAATAATTCAAAATCTAGCATATAGGACCTGTTTCAAATTAGCACATTTATACTCAACATAGCCACTTCATATGCACACTCGCTAAATTTAATTATATTCTTCTTACTATAAAATCATATAATATAAAATAATGGCACGAGACTTATGAGCATATGTTGTCTGCTAAATGAACAAGCCTACAGCCTATGGCATGGAGCAAAACCAGATAGATAACATACAGTAGGCCAACTCATATTCTGTTCATCTGAAATACACTTTCTTCATGTCTTTTTCTTAGACCTGCCTAAAATAAATAGTGGATTTATTGTGATGGTGTATATTAAATTGATTTATTATACTTTTTTAAATGTAGATGTTGGAGGCCTGGAGATGCTAAATGTGTTTATGTTAATTAACGGTCAATTATCGTGAGACGGGCAGTCTTTTGCATGGCAATAACTGGCTAACAAAATGTAATGACCGCCACAGACCTCCTCACTCACTCACACACTTTATTGATGTAAGGATTTACTAAATTCCTCTTTCACAAAAGTCTGTTATGTCTCTTACAAATACCTGCTGTGACACTAGAACTCAACAACTTACCACATGAAGTTTGAGGTCAACAGGTTAAATTAATCAAGAACAGGTGGTGGGAAAAACAAGTCAAATGAAGCTTACAGAGATAAAAAAAAAATGAATTTATAAGAACGCTTTATTATATAGAAATGTTTTACTCAGTGAGAAATGAATATCCAACTAGTCAGTGACAACGGCGTGTCGTTTTGGAGTTTGTGACGGCAATTACACTACTGGTCAAAAGTTTTAGAACACCTGATTAAAGGGTTTTTCTTAATGTTTATACAGATTCCTTTATATGTTTAGCTTTGTCATGTCTCCCACCTGAAACAGGTGCAAACAGAAATAACACAACAGTTGTGCAACCACAATAATTCTGACTTTAATGATGCAGATAAAATGTGTGTGCGTGTATGAAAGACAGAGTTGTTCTTTAGGATGAGAGGCCTATAATCTTATTACCTGATTTCACAGGATTTTAAAGTCAAACTGTTCTGTTTGATCAGAGTAGTTATTTTTTGGGAGGAGGGGTCTCAAGAACTAATCCGAGTCCCTGACCCCTTTCAGCTTTTTTCCGGCTTAGAGGATGGGAACATGTAGCGGCGACGAATTACAAAGAATGGCAAGAAAGGCTTTCCTGCAAGACTCCAATTGTATTATGACTGAGCCTTAAGGCAATGCCAAGAACAAGATTGTGGGCATGTTTGAATACTTTCAAATGCATCCTTACCTTTTCCATCCATTACTTCCTTGCTAGAATAACGTTGAAGAACTCTGGCCTAAAGGCTACAAGGGACTGACAAACTCTGGCCTAAAGGCTACAAGGGACTGACAAACTCTGGCCTAAAGGCTACAAGGGACTGACAAACTCTGGCCTAAAGGCTACAAGGGACTGACAAACTCTGGCCTAAAGGCTACAAGGGACTGACAAACTCTGGCCTAAAGGCTACAAGGGACTGACAAACTCTGGCCTAAAGGCTACAAGGGACTGACAAACTCTGGCCTAAAGGCTACAAGGGACTGACAAACTCTGGCCTAAAGGCTACAAGGGACTGACAAACATCTAAAGTTTCAATCTGCATCTTCTTTGCTTAGGCACTTTTCTCATAATCAACTCCATAATAGCATTGTACGGGGCACCTTCTCTACCTATGTCCCACAAGCTATGAGGACCACCATACTAATGTCAGAATCTGGCGAAAGGCAAAACCTCTTCCTTCCTCCCCCCAAAAACACACAAAAAAAATGAACTCTCCTCTCTTTCTTTCAGTATGATTTATGGCTCTTTCTGTGCATTCCCACCTCTCCTTTCCTAATCCTCAAAATAAAGAGATCTAGGGTTGGTTGGGGCTATAGCCTGTGCTGGGAGTTGGGAGGGGGGGAGGATCTGTCCAATGATCAGGGCCTAGTCCCCCAGGGCTCTGGGAGCGGGGCACTCGGAGGCAGCCAGGCTGTGTTGACTCCACAAATTGAGTCAACAGAGAACTGCTGACCTTGCTCGCACACAGGTAACAATTCCCCAAACCCTCCTGCTGGAGCTCCACTTAAATCACTAGGTCTGTCTCGAGGAGGATAGAGGAGAGTGCAGGTATAGTATAGATAGGCTTTTCTATATTCTCTTTTTTTCTATATTATACTTTACTCTATTATATCTGTACTTTTGGAGATTAGGTCGGATGAGATGGGGCAGGGCGAAATACTAAATAAATCCAGAGACAAAATAGCAAGACTAACACTGCTTCCACTTAACTAGCAGAAGTTAAAACCATTGGTACTTTTTTGAAATAAACTAAACAAGATGTAAAATACCCACTTGGACTGAATTGTGTTTAAATGGTAGTTCCTATTACTGCAGGTGGCATGGCATGCATCTTCACCTGAGACACCAACTGTCTTCACGACTTCGCCCGAAATTTACCGGGCAAGAGTGACCAAGGATGCCAGAACAAAGCTTATACAAATGTAACTGGTGGACAAGCTAGGTGCAAAACATCACAGACTGATGTTACTTACTGAGTCAAACATTTGAAACAAATAATATTTTTCCTTCAACAAATTTTTGAAGGTATTTCAAATACTCAATGAAAGATCTTTCTCTCTCTCTCTCTCCACACTGCGGCTCGCAAACGACAGGAGGCAAAGAAATACTAAACGAAAACATATAATGGGCCCATTTATTTTTTCGAGTGGCATAAAACTTCCTGCCCCTCGTTGAGTGCTTCCTCTTGCGGTCCTCTGGGGGAGGGGGGGGGGGGGGGGGGGGGGGGGGGGGGGGGGTCAGCAGGGTGGTGTTGGGGGGGGTGAATGGTGACGGATCCCCAGAGTGCTCCTTAGCGCCGCCGTGGGCTGCCCAACCCTGGCGACAGTTGCCAGGCGACAGGTCTCAACGAGGTGCAGCAGCGAGAGGTAGCAGCTGGCATGGCCTCTGAGCAGCCTTGAGTAAGGTTGGGGGTGAAGTGGGGGGAGATGTTGGAGAGGAACTCCCCTATAGTTTCAATGACCGTAGAGACTATACGACATAACACCCCCTACCACCTCCCAAACACACCCTTGGATGGAGGGAGGGAGGGAGGGAGGGAGGGAGGGAGGGAGGGAGGGAGGGAGGGAGGGAGGGAGGGAGGGAGGGAGGGAGGGAGGGAGGCTCGTCTTTCGGCTGGCCCAGCGGGAGAAGACAAACACAGGACCACGTCCATCCTGGCTCTCTCTCCCCTGCCATGAGGACGGCAGTCTGGCTCCCTGACGAGGGGAAGGGTGAGGTGAGGGGGGCCTCTGGGAAGCCAGAAGAGGGGTCTTGGGAGGGAAGGAGGTGGTATACCCTCTCGTCTCACCCCGTCATTACTCCTCAAAATACATCTGTGCAAAAAATCACAGTGGGGCGTGTGTGTGTCTCTACGTCTGCAGAGAACACAAGACACCCGCGGTGGTTTCCCCCACACTTGGCCAGCCTCTAAAAACAATGACACAGACCGTGTGGCTATAATATGACCGAAAACACAGAAATAAAAAAATCCACACGTTGGAATGTTTCAAAGGAACAACCGAGAGCCTGAAATAGGCGAGAAGCACCGACACGCTCGAGTAGATCCTGATTCTCCACCTAAAACTGATATCATGGGCCTGATGTCACGGGCCTGATGTCATGGGCCTGATGTCATGGGCCTGGTGTCATGGGCCTGGTGTCATGGGCCTGGTGTCATGGGCCTGATGTCATGGGCCTGATGTCATGGGCCTGATGTCATGGGCCTGATGTCATGGGCCTGATGTCACGGGCCTGATGTCACGGGCCTGATGTCACGGGCCTGATGTCACGGGCCTGATGTCATGGGCCTGATGTCATGGGCCTGGTGTCATGGGCCTGATGTCATGGGCCTGATGTCATGGGCCTGATGTCATGGGCCTGATGTCATGGGCCTGATGTCATGGGCCTGATGTCATGGGCCTGATGTCATGGGCGTTCGCTCCCAGAGACTTTGCTTAATAACGCACCATGTTTTATGGCACGGCTGGGAACACCAAGCCCTTTGGAAGAACACCAGCGGTGGTGGAATGGTTGTTTGGATTATTTGGAAAAGAGGAGAATTACATTTAAAGATCCCTCACCTCTAATGAAACCGCCTTTTTTCTTTCAAGCGAGAACAGATGATGCCCAGTCAAGAGTGATTTAATGGTGCACGAAATCCCTGAGCAAAACCAGTTGTGGGTTTCGATACTCGAGTGAAGGAGGGCTTTACACTGAGAAGGCTTTGGGGTAGTAACTTTCAAAGACGTTGATTGTTGGCCAATGAGCATCAGTGGATGAGTTGTGCATTGGTTTGCACATATACACAGTATCTGATATGGTTGCAGTACATGGTGTAAAGGGTGACAGCTTTCAGACAGTAGCTTTAGCAATTGATAAAGAGGCTTTGACCTGGGATAAATATATTATCTCTTTACTTCATGTGCACTTGAGCAGAACAGAGGAAAACAGGTCCTCCAGTCGGCTACTGTTTTTCTTCAATAACTAGGGTACGGGTAGGGCATCACTAAATTCATTATTAACATTTTGGTGAGCCATTTCCTCGTGCTCTGCTGTGCAGCACATATCATGGTGTCATGTTGCCATCACTGCATAATTCACAAAAGGTTGGCTGGACCTCCTTGAATTCACGTAGATCACATAATTATTTTTGTATACAAAGCCCTGATCCACAAGCTTCCGACTTACCTAAATTTAAAATGTCAAGTTATTAAACCTGTTCACAGCGTTGGTTAACTCTAGAGACTCCTTGCTGTCTACAGAGTTAGGTAAATAACAGGGTTGGTTCACTCTGGAGACTCCTTGCTGTCTACAGAGTTAGGTAAATAACAGGGTTGGTTAACTGTGGAGACTCCTTGCTGTCTACAGAGTTAGGTAAATAACAGGGTTGGTTAACTGTGGAGACTCCTTGCTGTCTACAGAGTTAGGTAAATAACAGGGTTGGTTAACTGTGGAGACTCCTTGCTGTCTACAGAGTTAGGTAAATAACAGGGTTGGTTAACTGTGGAGACTCCTTGCTGTCTACAGAGTTAGGTGAATCAGCCTCTGGTTTCCTTGCACCCTATGTTTGGAATGATTTTCCAAATGATGCTTTGGTGTCCCTGGGGCAGTTCAGACAGCTAACAGAGGATTTTTTATAATGAATAATGTGTTTGTTTAAGTTGACTGTGTTTTGTATGTTAATGTGTATTATTTTTATAAAAAATATATATATTTATGTTGGTCTGTGCTTGTCTATTGATGTGCTTATTTTGTACTGTGCAGGGCTCATTTGTAAAAAAAAAAAAAAAAAAAACTTTAATCTCAATATGACTTCCCTGTTGAAATAAAGGTAAATAATCCTCGTCAAATATAAAACCAGAACATTGTCCACAGGCGAGATTATTTGACAGAATATAATCATGTTCCTTGAGTTTTGTCGGAGTTTAGAGTGATGAAAAGTAGCTAACAGCTAACTGCTCTCTGTCTCGCCATTGAGCAGAACAGCAAGCACAGGTGTTACTATGGATACTCAGACAAGCAGAGCGCGAGCAGTACAGGGAAGGACAGACAGACAAGCAGCTAATGGATACTAACAGAATAAGTTATTTCTAATTTCGGGTTCAGGCAGGGCCTTAAATTTTGCAGAAGCAATTGGGTCTGGGTAGAGCCTGAACATCATAGGTATGGCCTGAACATCATGGGTAGGGCCTGAACATCATGGGTAGGGCTTAACATTCATGCCAGTGCAGGACTCTGATGTCTATGCATCAGGAGTTTCTCCCAATCTTTTTGTATAGACTAATGAAGGCAAAGTTTGACGTGTCAGTCCACTGGGAACGAGATTACCAACAGGGAAACCAGCCTACAAAGAGGCTCTAGCAAGCTATCAAATGAAAAAGGATCTGAACAAAGTTTTGAGGCCTTTCAAGTAACATTCTTAAAGTTGTCTAGCTTAATTTGAATGGCGACTTGTGTTTGGACTGTGCACAATGAGGGTGGGGGAGAAGGGGAGGGGGCATTAGCTTAGTCCATCAGCTCTACTGTGTGTGTGTGTGTGTGTGTGTGTGTGTGTGTGTGTGTGTGTGTGTGTGTGTGTGTGTGTGTGTGTGTGTGTGTGTAAAAAAACACAGAGAGAGAGAGAGAGAGAGAGAGAGAGAGAGAGAGAGAGAGAGAGAGAGGAGAGAGAGTCCACCGGTGCCAGCCGCCTGCTCAGGGGGGAGCGCAGTACAGATTTGCATGGCGCTCTAACAGGATATTGCACAAGGCCTCCCTGAGGGGCTGCGCCTCAGGGTCAGCTTTAACTCACGAGGCAGCTTTACCTTGAGCCATCCCTCCTCCCCAAAGTCAGTAGGCTGGCTCTCAGCATTGACAGATGAGAACTACAAGGGTAGTGACCAACACTGGCAGACAGTAACCCCTTCTCCTGCAGAGGCCTAGACAATGTTGCCTATTTGTTGCCTATTGACTCTTTTCCCATTCAATAGCCCTATAAACATACGCAGGACTAAATCTGAATGTTATGTAGTTTACTGAGCACGGTGCATGTTCATGCACAGGATAGCTTCGGCTCTAGTCTATGGACATTCTGACATTCTTAGATGTCTGTAGTTTGGTGTATTGGTCTAAATACAGATTCTTCCCACCTCATCATGATACCAGACATGTTCTTCTTTGTCTCAGCATATGTTCACATTGAGGGGAAACCTTCTGCAATCATTTTCTGGTGAAAGTGAAGTCTGGTGCTAAACGTTAAACCTTCAAATGGGTTTGTGGTTATTTTTTCAATCTGTTTCAACAGCCATCCTTGTAGTCATGTAAAAGCACCTATTATCGTTCAATTAACCATACTTGGAGTGCTCCCATTAGTGGGCAAACAAAGAAGCCTCCATTTGGCAAACTCCAGAGATGGTTTTCATTACTGATTGAGATAACTTTTTCTGAGTAGTGGGAGCAAAGAATATTAAAACCTACTAAGGATGATAAATGAATTCAGACGCATGCCTTCAGACACTATTCACACACACACACACACACACCTCAAAAAACACCTGACCAGAAAAAAAGAGAGAAAAAGATGAAAGGACACAAACTGCTGAGGCAGCTCCAGCCATTAGCCCTGTCCAGACCAATCATAGGGGATAAAGGATGAGGAAAGTGGCGAAGAACACAGACAGCCGTCAATAAGACCATCTGCATTTTTAAAAAGGTATCCCGGGTGCAGCGAGACCTCCCTGGTCCTTTCTCATCTGCCTGTGTTTAATTGTGCTCTTTGTAAAGGGAAACAAACTCGCGGCCTTGGCCTGTGTGTTGTAATAGGACTTCTGCTGGCTGAGAAGAGGTGGTAGGGAACGGACCGGGGGGTAGGGGGGGAGCTTTGCCGCCGACTGCAGACGAGGGTCTCCAAGGACTGCAAATGCTGTAATTGAGGAGAGAAATCCGGCGCTTGGGATTGAGGAACGGGAGAAAACATCCACATGAAAGTGAGAAATCAAACGAAGGGGCCGTGCATGGTGTGGGCAGTATGCAGTGTGTCACACACAAGTGCACAGACAAAAGAGTGTGGACATAAATCATCGTGCACGTCTGCATATGAGAGGAAAGGATCTAAAGGCTGGCCGTGACCGCGTCGAGCGCAAAACACACTAGCACACAAACAGAGAGAAAAATACTCTGCTGCCATTTATAATGTAAAGTTACGCACGCTTCCATTATCATTTTTTAAAACCATTGCAAACCATAAGACTACAAATGGAAGCACAGCCGAGTGCTGCTCAGTAACACAAGCCTACCAGATGAGCTAAACTACTTATATGCTCGCTTCGAGGCAAATAACACTGAAACATGCATGAGCGCACCAGCTGTTCCGGAAGACTGTGTGATCACGCTCTCCGCAGTCGATATGAGTAAGACCTTTAAACAGGTCAACATTCATAAGGCCGCAGGGCCAGACGGATTACCAGGACGTGTACTCCGAGCAAGCGCTGACCAACTGGCAAGAGTCTTCACTTACATTTTCAACCTCTTCCTGTCCGAGTCTGTAATTCCAACATGTTTCAAGAGGACCACCATAGTCCCTGTTCCAAGAACACTTCCCTGCCTACATGACTACTGACCCATAGCACTCATGTCTGTAGCCATGAAGTGTTTTGAAAAGCTGGTCATGGCTCAAATCAACACCATTATCCCAGAAACCCTAGACCAACTCCAATTTGCATACTTCCCTAACAGATCCACAGACGATGATGCAATCTCTATTGCACTCCACACTGCCCTTTCCCACCTGGACAAAAGGAACACCTACAGTGGGGAGAACAAGTATTTGATACACTGCCGATTTTGCAGGTTTTCCTACTTACAAAGCACGTAGAGGTCTGTAATTTTTTATCATAGGTACACTTCAACTGTAAGAGACGGAATCTAAAACAAAAATCCAGAAAATCACATTGTATGATTTTTAAGTAATTAATTTGCATTTTATTGCATGACATACTGTAAGTATTTGAAACATCAGAAAAGCAGAACTTAATATTTGGTACAGAAACCTTTGTTTGCATTTACAGAGGTCAAACGTTTCCTGTAGTTCTTGACCAGGTTTGCACACAGTGCAGCAGGGATTTTGGCCCACTCCTCCATACAGACCTTCTCCAGATCCTTCAGGTTTCGGGGCTGTCGCTGGGCAATACGGACTTTCAGCTCCCTCCAAAGATTTTCTATTGGGTTCAGGTCTGGAGACTGGCTAGGCCACTCCAGGACCTTGAGATGCTTCTTACGGAGCCACTCCTTAGTTGCCCTGGCTGTGTGTTTCGGGTCGTTGTCATGCTGGAAGAGCCAGCCACGACCCATCTTCAATGCTCTTACTGAAGGAAGGAGGTAGCTGGCCAAGATCTCGCAATACATGGCCCCATCCATCCTCCTCTCAATACGGTGCAGTCGTCCTGTCCCCTTTGCAGAAAAGCATCCCCAAAGAATGTTTCTACCTCCATGCTTCACGGTTGGGATGGTGTTCTTGGGGTTGTACTCATCCTCCTTCTTCCTCCAAACACGGGGAGTGGAGTTTAGACCAAAAAGCTCTATTTTTGTCTCATCAGACCACATGACCTTCTCCCATTCCTCCTCTTGATCATCCAGATGGTCATTGGCAAACTTCAGACGGGCCTGGACATGCGCTGGCTTGAGCAGGGGGACCTTGCGTGCGCTGCAGGATTTTAATCCATGACGGCGTAGTGTGTTACTAATGGTTTTCTTTGAGACTGTGGTCTCAGCTCTCTTCAGGTCATTGACCAGGTCCTGCCGTGTAGTTCTGGGCTGATCCCTCACCTTCCTCATGATCATTGACACCCCACGAGGTGAGATCTTGCATGGAGCCCCAGACCGAGGGTGATTGACAGTCATCTTGAACTTCTTCTATTTTCTAATAATTGCGCCAACAGTTGTTGCCTTCTCACCAAGCTGCTTGCCTATTGTCCTGTAGCCCATCCCAGCCTTGTGCAGGTCTACAATTTTATCCCTGATGTCCTTACACAGCTCTCTGGTCTTGGCCATTGTGGAGAGGTTGGAGTCTGTTTGATTGAGTGTGTGGACAGGTGTCTTTTATACAGGTAATGAGTTCAAACAGGTGCAGTTAATACAGGTAATGAGTGGAGAACAGGGGGGCTTCTTAAAGAAAAACGAACAGGTCTGTGAGAGCCGGAATTCTCACTGGTTGGTAGGTGATCAAATACTTATGTCATGCAATAAAATGCAAATGAATAACTTAAAAATTATACAATGTGATTTTCTGGATTTTTGTTTTAGATTCAGTCTCTCACAATTGAAGTGTACCTATGATAAAAATTACAGACCTCTACATGCTTTGTAAGTAGGAAAACCTGCAAAATCAGCAGTGTATCAAATACTTGTTCTCCCCACTGTATGTGAGAATGCTATTCATTGACTGCAGCTCAGCGTTCAACACCATAGTGCCCTCAAAGCTCACCACTAAGCTAAGGACCCTGGGACTAAACACCCCCCTCTGCAACTGGATACTGAACTTCCTGACGGGCCGCCCCTAGGTGGTAAGGGTAGGTAACAACACATCCGCCACGCTGATCCTCAACACGGGGGCCGCTTAGGGGTGCGTGCTCAGTCTCCTCCTGTACTTCCTGTTCACTAATGACTGCACCGCCAGGCACGATTCCAACACTATCATTAAATTTGTCGATGACACAACTGTGGTAGGCCTGATCACCGACAACGACGAGACAGCCTATAGGGAGGAGGTCAGAGACCTGGCCGTGTGGTGCCGGGACAACAACCTCTCCCTCAACGTGATCAAGACAAAGGAGATGATAAGAGAGGACCACGCACGCCCCTATTCTGATCGACTGGGCTGTAGTGGAGCAGGTTGAGAGCTTCAAGATCCTTGGTGTCCACATCACCAACAAACTAACATGGTCCAAATACACCAAGACAGTCGTGAAGAGGGTACGGCAAAACCAATTCCCCCTTAGGAGACTGAAAACATTTAGCATGTGTCCTCACTCATGCTGCCAAACATACCCTCGTAAAACTGAACATCCTACCGATCCTCGACTTCGATGATGTCATCTATAAAATAGCCTCCAACACTCTACTCAACAAACTGGATGCAGTCTATCACAGTGCCATCCGTTTTGTCACCAAAGCCCCATACACTACCCACCATTGTGACCTGTACGCTCTCGTTGGTTGGCCCTCGCTTCACACTCGTTGCCAAACCCACTGGCTACAGGTTATCTACAAGTCTCTGCTAGGTAAAGCCCCGCCTTATCTCAGCTCACTGGTCACCATAGCAGCACCCACTCGTAGCACGCGCTCCAGCAGGTATATCTCACTGGTCACCCCCAAAGCCAATTGCTCCTTTGGTCGTCTTTCCTTCCAGTTCTCTGCTGCCCATGACTGGAACGAACGCCGATACCGATTATTGGAGGACCAAAAAAGCCGATGCCGATTAATCGGACGATTTTTTGTTGTTGTTGTAATAATGACAATTACAACAATACTGAATGAACACTTATTTTAACTTAATATAATACATCAATAAAATCAATTTAGCCTCAAGTAAATAATGAAACATGTTCAATTTGGTTTAAATAATGCAAAAACAAAGTGTTGGAGAAGAAAGTAAAAGTGCAATATGTGCCATGTAAGAAAGCTAACGTTTCAGTTCCTTGCTCAGAACATGAGAACATATGAAAGCTGGTGGTTCCTTTTAACATGAGTCTTCAATATTCCCAGGTAAGAAGTTTTGGGTTGTAGTTATTATAGGAATTATAGGACTATTTCCCTCTATACCATTTGTAATTCATGAACCTTTGACTATTGGATGTTCTTATAGGCACTTTAGTATTGCCAGTGTAACAGTATAGCTTCCGTCCCTCTCCTCGCTCCTCCCTGGGCTCGAACCAGCAACACAACGACAACAGCCACCATCGAAGCAGCGTTACCCATGCAGAGCAAGGGGAACAACTACTAGAAGGCTCAGAGTGAGTAACGTTTGAAACGCTATTAGCACGCGCTAACTAGCTAGCCATTTCACTTCGGTTACACCAGCCTCATCTCGGGAGTTGATAGGCTTGAAGTCATAAACAGCGCAATGCTTGACGCACAACGAAAAGCTGCTGGCAAAATGCACAAAAGTGCTGTTTGAATGAATGTTTACCCGCCTGCTTCTGCCTACCACCGCTCAGTCAGATACTTACAGTGCCTTGCGAAAGTATTCGGCCCCCTTGAACTTTGCGACCTTTTACTCCATTTCAGGCTTCAAACATAAAGATATAAAACTGTATTTTTTTGTGAAGAATCAACAACAAGTGGGACACAATCATGAAGTGGAACGACATTTATTGGATATTTCAAACTTTTTTAACAAATCAAAAACTGAAAAATTGGGCGTGCAAAATTATTCAGCCCCCTTAAGTTAATACTTTGTAGCGCCACCTTTTGCTGCGATTACAGCAGTAAGTCGCTTGGGGTATGTCTCTATCAGTTTTGCACATCGAGAGACTGACATTTTTTCCCATTCCTCCTTGCAAAACAGCTCGAGCTCAGTGAGGTTGGATGGAGAGCATTTGTGAACAGCAGTTTTCAGTTCTTTCCACAGATTCTCGATTGGATTCAGGTCTGGACTTTGACTTGGCCATTCTAACACCTGGATATGTTTATTTTTGAACCATTCCATTGTAGATTTTGCTTTATGTTTTGGATCATTGTCTTGTTGGAAAACAAATCTCCGTCCCAGTCTCAGGTCTTTTGCAGACTCCATCAGGTTTTCTTCCAGAATGGTCCTGTATTTGGCTCCATCCATCTTCCCATCAATTTTAACCATCTTCCCTGTCCCTGCTGAAGAAAAGCAGGCCCAAACCATGATGCTGCCACCACCATGTTTGACAGTGGGGATGGTGTGTTCAGCTGTGTTGCTTTTACGCCAAACATAACGTTTTGCATTGTTGCCAAAAAGTTCCATTTTGGTTTCATCTGACTAGAGCACCTTCTTCCACATGTTTGGTGTGTCTCCCAGGTGGCTTGTGGCAAACTTTAAACAACACTTTTTATGGATATCTTTAAGAAATGGCTTTCTTCTTGCCACTCTTCTATAAAGGCCAGATTTGTGCAATATACGACTGATTGTTGTCCTATGGACAGAGTCTCCCACCTCAGCTGTAGATCTCTGCAGTTCATCCAGAGTGATCATGGGCCTCTTGGCTGCATCTCTGATCAGTCTTCTCCTTGTATGAGCTGAAAGTTTAGACGGACGGCCAGGTCTTGGTAGATTTGCAGTGGTCTGATACTCCTTCAATTTCAATATTATCGCTTGCACAGTGCTCCTTGGGATGTTTAAAGCTTGGGAAATCTTTTTGTATCCAAATCCGGCTTTAAACTTCTTCACAACAGTATATCGGACCTGCCTGGTGTGTTCCTTGTTCTTCATGATGCTCTCTGCGCTTTTAACGGACCTCTGAGACTATCACAGTGCAGGTGCATTTATACGGAGACTTGATTACACACAGGTGGATTGTATTTATCATCATTAGTCATTTAGGTCAACATTGGATCATTCAGAGATCCTCACTGAACTTCTGGAGAGAGTTTGCTGCACTGAAAGTAAAGGGGCTGAATAATTTTGCACGCCCAATCTTTCAGTTTTTGATTTGTTAAAAAAGTTTGAAATATCCAATAAATGTCGTTCCACTTCATGATTGTGTCCCTCTTGTTGTTGATTCTTCACAAAAAAATACAGTTTTATATCTTTATGTTTGAAGCCTGAAATGTGGCAAAAGGTCGCAAAGTTCAAGGGGGTCGAATACTTACGCAAGGCACTGTAGATACTTGTATTCTCAGTCAGATTATATGCAACGCAGGAAACGCTAGATAATATCTAGTAATATCATCAACCATGTTTAGTTAACTAGTGATTATGATTGATTGTTTTTTAAAAGATAAGTTTAATGCTAGCTAGCAACTTACCTTGGCTTACTGCATTCACGTAACAGGCAGTCTCCTTGTGGAGTGCAACGAGAGAGAGGCAGGTCGTTATTGCGTTGGACTAGTTAACTGTAAGGTTGCAAGATTTGATCACCCGAGCTGACAAGGTGAAAATCTGTCGTTCTGCCCCTGAACGAGGCAGTTAACCCACCGTTCCTAGGGCGTCATTGAAAATAAGAATGTGTTCTTAACTGACTTGCCTAGATAAATAAAGGTATAAAAAAAATACAATTTTTTTTTTTTTTTATTTTTTTTTTTAAATCGGTAAATCAGCACCCAAAAATACAGATTTACGATTGTTATGAAAACTTGAAATTGGCGCTAATTAATCGGCCATCCCGATTAATCGGTCGAACTCTATGACAGAGGGTAGTGCGTACAGCCCAGTACATCACTGGAACAAAGCTCCAAGACCTCTATACCAGGCGGTGTCAGAGGAAGGCCCTACTTATTGTCAAAGACTCCAGCCACCCTAGTCATAGACTGTTCTCACTGTTACCGGAGCACCAAGTCTGGGTCCATAAGACTCCTGAACATCTAATCAAATGGCTACCCAGACTATTTGCCCCCCCCCCCCCCCCCCCCCCCCCCCCCTCCCCCCTTTAATGCATATTACCTCAATTACTTCGACTAACCGGCGCCCCCGCACATTGACTCTGTACCGGTACCCTGAATATAGTAACAAGCTATTGTTATTTTACTGCTGCTCTTTAATTGCTTGTTACTTTTATTTCTTATTCTGATTTGTTATATAATGATTATTTTTCTGCATTGTCTGTTAGGGACCCATAGGTAAGCATTTCACTGTAAGGTCTACACCTGTTGTATTTGGAGCATTTGACTAATACAATTTGATATACATTGCACAAACAGTCATTAGAGATAAATCCTGAGTCAGTATGATCTCTGAGACACTTCACAGTAGCGGAGGCATTAAAAGAGCATGTCCCCGAGTCAGTAGCGCATGGCTCTCTCTTACAGGGGCTCGGCAACTTCTAGTGGGATATCTTTGTCTAAACAAATCCCTCCATTGAAAATTTAGACAAGATGACATCAGTGCCGCTCACTGGCTATTGTGAGACGCACAATAGGTGGTGACCTTGGCAGCGGCGAGGGACACATTTCCATAATATTTATCATGCAGGTAGGATCACGCTCAAATACACCAGATGATGTATTTCAGGTCACACCAACAGCCTAGACAGAGTGGGAGAGAAAGCACAGAGAAGGATGGTCAGGAAAGGGAGGAGGATGATGGATAGATGGATGGAAGGGTTGAAAAAATGAAGAAATGAATAAAGAAATAACAGGAGGACAGACGAAACAAAAGAACAGAGTAAAGGAGAGAAAGACAGTGAAGACAGAAAGAAAGATTTGTTGTCAGGTAACAAAGGAGCAAAGTAAGAGGGGTGTGTGTGTGTAACAAGTGGTCTAGGAAGGGTACTACACACAACTAGTGGTCTAGGAAGGACATTACAGGCAACTAAGGGCCTAGGAAAGCCACTACACGCGACTAGGGGGCTAGGAAGGGAACTACACGCAACTAGGGGTCTAGATAGGTCACTCCACATTAGAGTGTGGAGGGAGGGAATAAGAATTGCTCAGATGGGACTTAATTTTCTTTTACTATCTATTTCAACATGACAGGAGATTTGCCTGGAAATCCTTCAACGCTGGTGAGTCCTTTAAGTGAACCTCACAACCCGGTGTTCAGAGATCCACTGCTTCTAGAAATATATTGTGAACCCCACTAAAGCACATGCTACTTGGCAGCGTCATCCACATTCTCACTTGATATGATGCTGGGCTGTGGATGTGTGGGATGCTTTTGGGGTGTTTTTCCCATGATGACTGGAACTATACACTGAGTATACAAAACATTAAGAACACCTGCTCTTTCCATTACATAAACTGACCAGGTGAATCCAGATGAAAGCTACGATCCATTATTGATGTCACTTGTTAAATCCACTTCAATCAATGTAGATGAAGGGAAAGAGACAGGTTAAAGAAGGATTGTTAAGCCTTGAGACAATTGAGACATGGATTGTGTGTGTGCCATTCGGAGGGTGAATGAGCAAGACAAAAAGGTGCCAGGCGCACCGGTTTGTGTCAAGAACTGCAACGCTGCTGGGTTTTTCACACTCAACAGTTTCCTGATTGTATCAACAATGGTACACCACCCAAAGGACATCCAGCCAACTTCCCATAACTGTGGGAAGCGTTGGAGTCAACTTGGGACAGCATCCCTGTGGAACCCTTTGACACCTTGTAGAGTCCATGCCCTGACGAATTGAGGCTGTTCTGAGGGCAAAAGGGGGTGAACTCAATATTAGGAAAGGGTGGCTAAAGTTTAGTACACTCGGTGTACACTATTTCTTTGAAAAAGCTGACCAGAAGTGGGAAGCAGGCAAAGGCCATAGCAACACCATCGGAAGTTTACATACACTTAGGTTGGAGTCATTAAAACTCCACAAATTTCTTGTTAACAAACTATAGTTTGGCAAGTCGGTTAGGATATCTACTTTGTGCATGACACAAGTAATTTTCCCAACAATTGTTTACAGACAGATTATTTCACTTATAATTCACTGTATCACAATTCCAGTGGGTCAGAAGTTTACATACACTAAGTTGACTGGGTAACGCCCCAGTCAACAACAGCTTGGAAAATTCCAGAAAATTATGTCATGGCTTTAGAAGATTCTGATAGGCTAATTGATATCATGAGTCAATTGGAGGTGTACCTGTGGATGTATTTCAAGGCCTGCCTTCAAACTCAGTGCCTCTTTGCTTGACAACATGGGAAAATCAAAAGAAATCAGCCAAGACCTCAGAAGAAAAATTGTAGACCTCCACAAGTCTGGTTCATTCCAAACGCCTGAAGGTACCACGTTCATCTGTACAAACAATAGTATGCAATCATAAGCCCCATGGGACCACGCAGCCGTCATACCACTCAGGAAGGAGACATGTTCTGTCTCCTAGAGCTGAACGTACTTTGGTGCGGAAAGTGAAAATCAATCCCAGAACAACAGCAAAGGAACTTGTGAAGATTCTGGAGGAAACGAGTACAAAAGTATCTATATCCACAGTAAAATTAGTCCTATATCGATATAACCTGGAAGGCTGCTCAGCAAGGAAGAAGTCACTGCTCCAAAACCACCATTAAAAAGACAGACTACGGTTTGCAACTGCACATGGGGACAAAGATCATACTTTTTGGAGAAATGTTCTCTGGTCTGATGAAACAAAAATAGAACTGTTTGGCCATAATGACCATCGTTATGTTTGGAGGAAAAAGAGGGAGGCTTGAAGCACAGGGGTGGCAGCATCATGTTGTGGGGGTGCTTTGCTGCAGGAAGGACTGGTGCACTTCACAAAATAGATGGCATCATGAGATCATGAGGAAGGAAATGTATGTGGCTATATTGAAGCAACATCCCAAGACATCAGTCAGGAAGTTAAAGCTTGGTCGCAAATGGGTCATCCAAATGGACAATGACCCCAAGCATACTTCCAAAGTTGTGGCAAAATGGCTTAAGGACAACAAAGTCAAGGTATTGGAGTGGCCATCACAAAGCCCTACTCTCAATCCCATAGGAAATTTGTGGGCAGAACTGAAAAAGCGTGTGCGACCAAGGAGGCCTACAAACCTGACTGAGTTACAGCAGCTCTGTCAGGAGGAACGGGGAAAAATTCACTCAACTTATTGTGGGAAGCTTGTGGAAGGCTACCCGAAACATTTAACCCAAATTAAACAATTTAAAGGCAAAGCTACCAAATGGTAATTGAGTGTATGTAAACTTCTGACCCACTGGGAATGTGATGAAAGAAATAAAAGCTTAAATAAATCACTCTCTACTCTTATTCTGACATTTCATATTCTTAAAATAAAGTGGTGATCCTAACTGACCTAAAACAGGGAATTTTTACTAGGATTAAATGTCAGGAATTGAGTTTAAATGTATTGCGTTTAAATGTATTGAGTTTAAATGTATTTGGCTAAGGAGTATGTAAACTTCTGACTTCAACTGTATGTTATATCTTGGTGGGTTTACTGTACATCCAATTATGATGATGTTTAATTTCCGCTAGTCTAATCAGCATTGAGACCATCTGGCCAAAAAATGGCTTTGGGTATGTTTGGACAGTTAGAAATATTTTGGTTATTCTACTTTATCAATGTAATCAAGGCATATCAACGTGGCTAATTGGTTGAAATTGCAGATAGTAGTCAACGTACACAATTTCTCATTTGAATCCAGATTTCAACTACAAATCAGTGAAAAGATTTCAAGTTTTGGCAGATTTCAGTAAGCCGCCTGATTCGTCAGGCCCTCGTCACTTACAGCATGGCATCTGTCACTCACGCTTTGACAAGGCCAGACAAAAGGGAACCCTGGTGCTCTCCCCTGCCCCTCTGTGTAAACTCATTCACAAACTTTCATGCCTCTTATTTGCCGGGCTAAAGGTTAAATTGCTAAGCCCTCCTCCCTCCCTCACTCGCTACCCTCTGCTGTAAAGCTGTCGTTGTGGGCCTGTATTTACATGGATTAAGGTCTTTTCACAGGGAAAAAAAGAGGTGGTTTGCTGTAAAGCCCCATACAGACTCTGGCTTGCTCGCCAGAGTGGACACGGTTAGCCAGCTCCCATCAGCCTCCCTTCCCTGAGGACAATGTCCATACTGTACCTCTTAGGAATGGATCGAGGCACAGGGACATTGCCCAGCGATTCACATGCCACATTATAGCTCCGACATGGCCACTGAAGCAAATAAGCCAATCATAAGCTCAGATTCTCAAAG
This sequence comes from Oncorhynchus mykiss, assembly GCF_013265735.2. Classification (NCBI taxonomy): domain Eukaryota; kingdom Metazoa; phylum Chordata; class Actinopteri; order Salmoniformes; family Salmonidae; genus Oncorhynchus; species Oncorhynchus mykiss. Next base: position 12,821,222 of record NC_048569.1, on the reverse strand, counting down.
TTAACAAAAATTTACAACCCCGTTGAATTTATTGTAATTTTACAATATTCAAATGAATATGTTTGAATCGTACTTAGACTTAAAGTTAGGATTTGGGGGTTGGGTAATCTTATTTTAGGTCTGTGGTTAGGGGTAAGTTCTACCCCCAGGCAGCCGTACAAGGGGTCCAAGCCTTGACAACGTCTCAGACGAGAACTAACCAACCGGCGAGGGTATGAAGATGGCAAAAAGCTTTCGATAAAAAGGGGGACAAGGAAGTGGGGGTGTGTGTAGGTAGGTGAACCCATCATGGGATGAACCCATCAAAACAAGAGGAGAAGGGTCGCTCTTGCTTTCAAGTGTGTAGAGCAAATCCAACTCCTGTCTATGGCGCTTCCGCACCAGCCTGCCTGGCATGGCTTTACTCTCGTTCTCTTGGCTTCCTTTTTCTGCTCAATAAATAAAGAAATAAAGCAAATAAACACAATCTTCCAGCTGAAGGAGCCGGGAGCTCTGGGGGGGAGGGGTGCGTTTGTATCATAAATAGCCAGCTTCCGCGGTCAGGGCATGGGCTAAACGTGAGCGACAAGAGGAAAGCAAATGGGCCTAAATCATGCAGAACACATTGATTGTCAGCTGTAGGGGCCATGTGCCACGCAAGGTCACTACCGCTCACGATCCGTTTGATAGCATCGGCGCAAATTGGACAAATTGGGATGCAGTGTGGGCGCAGCCTGTTGACCTAGCAGAGTAGAGATATAGACACATACATACAGAGTTCTGGGAAAAACAACAGGGCAACAAGGCCTGAACAACGGATGTATCTACTTGGGCTTCTAGGCCTTGTGATAGATTCAAATGCAGCAAGCTGTAACAGACGCATTAGCTAATAGGCCTACAGTGACAAGCCTATTGTTTGTGACCCATATTTAGACGTAGACCGGCACACACACAGACTTCACGCTGGCTAACACACAAAGCTACAAAGATCAATATATCCTACACAAACACAGACAAACATACACACTTGGCATGTGCACACACACACAAACAAACAAAAGCACCTCCACTCCCCCCTAACACACGTCTGGGTTTCACAGCGGCCTCTGTGGTGTGCGGCTTCTTCTGAAGAGTACTGCCGCCAGAGAAACACTTAATTAGCGTGGGCTCCTCGTCCGCAGGGCACCATGTCTCCGAGCGGCGGTTCAGCCATTTCCCGCAGGAGGTCAGGGGTCAGCCGGAGAGAGAACTCTCTGAGGCGAGCTCTGGAACGCCGCTGTCACACATCATAACGCTTCCGAAGCAAACCTGCAGACACGGCGCCCCCGAAAAATAGCACGTTAACAACTGCTAGTGGGTAAACATCTCAAACGACTACTTTTTTTCACCTTTCGAGACTTCGACAGCCTATTTTTTTTCCTCCCTGCCAGTGTTTCTGCCAATGTTTCTTTTGGACTGCGGTGGGGTCATGTAGCTAAAACTATCTGGATATTGCAGGTGAAACTACAATAAGGACTCATGGGCTTGTCCAGACACAATACCTATACCTTGGCAATATGGCCAACACTTCAAAAGCCTTTCAGGGTCAAGGTGGAGATAATACCATATCTACCAATCCTTTCTGATCTACACATAATGCCTAGGGGCCAGAGAATGTGAGTGGAGCGGAGTGAAGAGCGGAGCTGGAGCGGAGTGAGGAGCGGAGCTGGAGCGGAGCTGGAGCGGAGTGAGGAGCGGAGTGAGGAGCGGAGCTGGAGCGGAGTGAGAAGCGTAGTGAGGAGCGTAGTGAGGAGCGTAGTGAGGAGCGGAGCTGGAGCGGAGTGAGGAGTGTAGTGAGGAGCGTAGTGAGGAGCGGAGCTGGAGCGTAGTGAGGAGCGTAGTGAGGAGCGGAAATGGAGCGGAGTGAGGAGTGTAGTGAGGAGCGGAGCTGGAGCGGAGTGAGGAGCGTAGTGAGGAGCGTAGTGAGGAGCGTAGTGAGGAGCGGAGCTGGAGCGGAGCTGGAGCGGAGTGAGGAGTGTAGTGAGGAGCGTAGTGAGGAGCGGAGCTGGAGCGTAGTGAGGAGCGTAGTGAGGAGCGTAGTGAGGAGCGGAGCTGGAGCGGAGCTGGAGCGGAGTGAGGAGCAGATTGAGGAGCGGAGTGAGGAGCGGAGCTGGAGCGGAGTGAGGAGCAGAGCTGGAGCGGAGTGAGGAGCGGAGTGAGGAGCGGAGCTGGAGCGGAGTGAGGAGCGGAGTGAGGAGCGGAGCTGGAGCGGAGTGAGGAGCGGAGTGAGGAGCGGAGCTGGAGCGGAGTGAGGAGCAGAGCTGGAGCGGAGTGAGGAATACGTGGACAACTACAAATACCTAGGTGTCTGGTTAGACTGTAAACTCTCCTTCCAGACCCACATCAAACATCTCCAATCCAAAGTTAAATCTAGAATTGGCTTCCTATTTTGCAAGAAAGCATCCTTCACTCATGCTGCCAAACATACCCTTGTAAAACTGACCATCCTACCAATCCGGAGTGAGGAGCGGAGCTGGAGCGGAGTGAGGAGCGGAGTGAGGAGCGGAGCTGAAGCGGAGTGAGGAGCGGAGTGAGGAGCAGAGTGAGGAGCGGAGCTGGAGCGGAGTGAGGAGCGTAGTGAGGAGCGGAGCTGGAGCGGAGTGAGGACCGTAGTGAGGAGCAGAGTGAGGAGCGGAGCTGGAGCGGAGTGAGGAGCGGAGTGAGGAGCGGAGCTGGAGCGGAGTGAGGAGCGTAGTGAGGAGCAGAGTGAGGAGCGGAGCTGGAGCGGAGTGAGGAGCGTAGTGAGGAGCGGAGCTGGAGCGGAGCTGGAGCGGAGTGAGGAGCGTAGTGAGGAGCGTAGTGAGGAGGGTAGTGAGGAGCGTAGTGAGGAGCGGAGCTGGAGCGTAGTGAGGAGCGGAGCTGGAGCGGAGTGAGGAGTGTAGTGAGGAGCGTAGTGAGGAGCGGAGCTGGAGCGGAGTGAGGAGCGTAGTGAGGAGCGGAGCTGGAGCGGAGTGAGGAGCGTAGTGAGGAGCGCAGTGAGGAGCGTAGTGAGGAGCGGAGCTGGAGCGGAGTGAGGAGTGTAGTGAGGAGCGTAGTGAGGAGCGGAGCTGGAGCGTAGTGAGGAGCGGAGCTGGAGCGTAGTGAGGAGCGTAGTGAGGAGCGGAGCTGGAGCGGAGTGAGGAGCGGAGTGAGGAGCGGAGTGAGGAGCGGAGCTGGAGCGGAGTGATGAGCGGAGTGAGGAGGGAAGCGTGTCCAATTTCACTGGAGCACAGAGCAAATTTGCCAAAGGCTGGAGCATTGGCCTTCTCGCCCGCTCCAATTTCGCTCCAGTAGAGATCCAGTAGCGCTCATTTCACGAGTTCAGGGCAAGTCCGGCCAAGCATGCATTTGTAGACAACTTGTGTGCTGCTATAGCCCCTTGCTTTAGTTACTGTCATGTAGTTTGCTAAATATTTTTCATAAAGGAACTGGTAAAACACACAGGTGCAAAAATCAAGGTGACTTACAAAGATGAGGAGGACCCTCTTGGTCCTCCAGAGGGAGTGTGGTCCCGAAAGGATGATGGTGTACCAGATGCACATGCTAACACAAAGGACCGAGGTGGTTAGCTAGCTAAGTGTGTCAAGTATGTCTAAATCAAAAATCTGAACTCTTAAAAGTTTTTGTTATATTATCTATACAATAGGCTATCATTGATTTTGGCTCAGTAGGCCTGGAATACACTACATGACCAAAGGTATGTGGACACCTGCTCGTCAAACATCTACTTCCAAAATTATGGGCATTAATATGGAGTTGGTCCCTGTTCTGCTGCTATAACAGCCTCCACTCTTCTGGAAAGGATTTACACTAGATGTTGGAACTATAGGTTGACCGATTAATCAGAATGGCTGATTAATTAGGGCCGATTTCAAGTTTTTATAACAATCGGAAATCTGTATTTTTGGACACCGATTTGGACAATTTTTTTTACACCTTTATTTAACTAGGCAAGTCAGTTAAGAACACATTCTCGTTTTCAATGACGGCCTAGGATCGGTGGGTTAACTGCCTTGTTCAGGGACAGTACGACAGATATTCACCTTGTCAGTGGTGCGTATCGTTGCTCCAATGTGTATCTAACCATGAACATCAATGCCTTTCTTAAAATCAATACACAGAAGTATATATTTCTAAACCTGCATATTTAGCTAAAAGAAATCCAGGTTAGCAGGCAATATTAACCAGGTGAAATTGTGTCACTTCTCTTGCGTTCATTGCATGCAGAGTCAGGTTATACGCAACAGTTTGGACCTGCCTAATTTGCCAGAATTGTACATAATTATGACATAACATTGAAGGTTGTGCAATGTAACAGGAATATTTAGACTAATGGATGCCACCCGTTAGATAAAATACGGAACGGTTCCGTATTTCACTGAAAGAATAAACGTCTTGTTTTCGAGATGATAGTTTCCGGATTCTACCATATTAATGACCTAAGGCTCGTATTTCTGTGTGTTATTATGTTATAACTAAGTCTATGATTTGATAGAGCAGTCTGACTGAGCGGTGGTAGGCAGCAGCAGGCTTGTAAGCATTCATTCAAACAGCACTTTAGTGCGTTTTGCCAGCAGCTCTTCGTTGTGCGTCAAGCATTGCACTGTTTATGACTTCAAGCCTATCAACTCCCGAGATTAGGCTGGTGTAACCGAAGTGAAATGACTAGCTAGTTAGTGGGGTGCGCGTAATAGCGTTTCAAACGTCACTCGCTCTGAGTAGTTGTTCCCTTTGCTCTGCATGGGCAACGCTGCTTCGAGGGTGGCTGTTGCCAATGTGTTCCTGGTTCGAGCCCAGGTAGGAGCGAGGTAGGAGCGAGGAGAGGGACTGAAGCTATACTGTTACACTGACAATACTAAAGTGCCTATAAGAACATCCAATAGTCAAAGGTATATGAAATACAAATCGTATAGAGAAAAATAGTCCAATAATTCCTATAATAACTACAACCTAAAACTTCTTACCTGGGAATATTGAAGACTCATGTTAAAAGGAACCACCAGCTTTCATATGTTCTCATGTTCTGAGCAAGGAACTTAACTTTAGCTTTCTTACATGGCACATATTGCACTTTTACTTTCTTCTCCAACACTTTGTTTTTGCATTATTTAAACAAAATTGAACATGTTTAATTGTTTATTTGAGGCTAAATTGATTTTATTGATGTATTATATTAAGTTAAAGTAAGTGTTCATTCAGTATTGTTGTAATTTTCATTATTACAAAAAAAAAAAAAAATTGAGTTTAAATCGGCTGATTAATTGTTATTGGCTTTTTTTGGTCCTCCAACAATCGGTATCGGCGTTGAAAAATCATAATTGGTCGATCTCTAGTTGGAACATTGTTGCAGGGACTTGCTTCCATACAGCCACAAGAGAATTAGTTAGCTCGGGCAATGGTGTTGGGTGATTAGGCCTGGCTCGCAGTTGGCGTTTCAATTCATCCAAAAGATGTTTGATGGGGTTGAGGTCGGGGCTCTGTGCAGGCCAGTCAAGCTCTTCCACACCAATCTCGACAAACCATTTCTGTATGGGACCTTGCTTTGTTAATGGGGGCATTGTCATACTGAAACAGGAAAGGGCCTTCCCCAAACTGTTGCCACAAAGTTGGAAGTACAGAATCATCTAGAATGACATTGTATGCTGTAGCGTTAAGATTTCCCTTCACTGGAACTAAGGGACCTAGCTCAAACCATAAAAAATAGCCCCAGACCATTATTCCTCCTCCACCAAGCTGTACAGTTGGCCCTATGCATTGAGGCAGGTAGCGTTTCCTGGCATTTGCCAAAGACAGATTTGTCCGTCGGACTGCCAGATGGTGAAGCGTGATTCATCAGTCCAGAGAACACTTTTCGAGTGCTCCAATGGCGGTGAGCTTTACACCACTCCAGCCGACACTTGGCATTGCGCATAGTGATCTTAGGCTTTCGTACGGCTGCACGGCCATGTAAACCAATTTCCTGAAGCTCCCGACGAACACTTCTTGTGCGGACGTTGCTTCCAGTTCTTGTGGTGACACGCTTCAGCACTCAGCGGTCGTGTTCTGTGAGCTTTCGTGGTCTACCGCTTTGTGGCTGAGCCGTTGTTGCTCCTAGACGTTTCCTCTTCACAATAACAGCACTTATAGTTGATCGGGGCAGCTCTAGCAGGGCAGAAATTTGACGAACTGACCTGTTGGAAAGGTGTCATCCTATGACTATGCTAATAATATTGCCTAAATGACACATTTTTGTTCCTTCTGTCTGGCTCCTGACCTATTTAGAGTGTTTATATGCTGTTTAATATGCCTATTTGAAATTATGTGTGCTAGAGGTTGGTTCTGGACAGGGCTAGAGGTTGGTTCTGGACAGGGCTAGAGGTTGGTTCTGGACAAGGCTAGAGGTTGGTTCTGGACAGGGCTAGAGGTTGGTTCTGGACAGGGATAAAGGTTGGTTCTGAACAGGGTTAGAGGTTCTATATCTGCACACCTGATACAGTATAGAAGACGAGTGAATAGGCATGATAATATTAACTACCTGGAATGGATACTTGGAAAGAAGAGATAACCCGAGAGCAATTCCACAGTAACAGAATGATGCCGAGACTTTGAAAGTAGGCCCAACAAAAACCACTGATTACCAAGTTAAACAAATCATAAAACTGTATGCACAAGGACTACTTTTAACCATTTCCACTGAACATTTTACGAAAAACACATTTACTGGAAGAACAGGGCAGTTGTAAAGTTTGGTAACAGAATGACGGTAAAATCTCCCTCCGTTTTTTTATGTGAACATGTCTTCCAAAAACGTAAATATCTACTCTGAATTAACATTAAAGAAAGAATGGGGTGTCAGCTATGATACTATTTTGGTTATTGAACTACAGCAAGTGAAGTGGATTAACACCCAGTAACAGAATGATCTAAACAGAATGACATCAGTTTTCCCTGATCTGTACTATACACAAATGCAGAATTATGAATGTCATTCTCTTCATGGTGAAGTATCCTGAATAGGTAGAAAAATGTCATATTCTATTTTTGCATGTTTGGGTATTATTCTACACACTGGCTATTATTCTAATGAGCTCCGCCCCCAAACAAGACCAAATTTGGTTGGTCCGGACCAAATCTGTACCAATCATAGACATCTATGTTTCACAAGATTGAACATCAGAATACAGCTTAGTAGAACCCAGCCTAGTACAGTAATAGATAATAATAATAAGATGTATTATAGTCACATACAGTTGAAGTCGGAAGTTTACATACACCTTAGCCAAATGCATTTAAACTTTGTTTTTCACAATTCCTGACATTTAATCCTAGTAAAAATCCCTGTTTTAAGTCCGTTAGGATCACCACTGTATTTTAAGAATGTGAAATGTCAGAATAATAGTAGAGAGAATTATTTATTTCAGCTTTTATTTCTTTCATCACATTACCAGTGGGTCAGACGTTTACATACACTGGTAGCATTCCTCCTGACAGAGCTGGTGTAACTGAGTCAGGTTTGTAGGCCTCTTTGCTCACACACGCTTTTTCAGTTCTGCCCACAAATGTTCTATAGGATTGAGGTCAGGGCTTTGTGATGGCCACTCCAATACCTTGACTTTGTTGTCCTTAGGCCATTTTGCCACAACTTTGGAAGTATGCTTGTGGTCATTGTCCATTTGGAAGACCCATTTGCGACCAAGCTTTAACTTCCTGACTGATGTCTTGAGATGTTGTTTCAATATATCCACATCATTTTCCTGCCTCTTGATGCCATCTATTTTGTGAAGTGCACCAGTCCCTCCTGCAGCAAAGCACCTGCACAACATGATGCTGCCACCCCCATGCTTCACGGTTGGGATGGTGTTCTTTGGCTTGCAAGCCTGCCATTTCTCCTCCAAACATAACGATGGCCATTATGGCCAAACAGTTCTATTTTTGTTTCATCAGACCAGAGAGCATCTTTCCAAAAAGTACGATCTTTGTCCCCCATGTGCAGTTGCAAACCGTAGTCTGGCATTTTTAATGGAGGTTTTGGAGCACTGGTTTCTTCCTTGCTGAGCGGCCTTTCAGGTTATGTCGATATAGGACTAATTTTACTGCCAAAACTATAGTTTTTTAACAAGAAATTTGTGGAGTGGTTGAAAAACAAGTTTTAATGACTCCAACCTAAGTGTATGTAAACTTCCAATGGTTTTGCTGTGGCCTTTGCCTGCTTCCCACTTCGTCAGCTTTTTCAAAGAAATAGTGTACACCGAGTGTACTAAACTTTAGCCACCCTTTCCTAATATTGAGTTCACCCCCTTTTGCCCTCAGAACAGCCTCAATTCGTCAGGGCATGGACTCTACAAGGTGTCAAAGGGTTCCACAGGGATGCTGTCCCAAGTTGACTCCAACGCTTCCCACAGTTATGTGTTTAACTGTACACCTGCTAGGTGTAAAATGTGTTGTTTTACGGGGTCAGCAATAGTAGTATGGCGTCCCTGGAGCAAATTAGGGTTAAGTGCCTTGCTCAAAGGCACAGACAGATTTTTTCACCTTGTTGGCTCGGGTATTCGAACCAGTGACCTTTCGGTTACTGGCTCAATGCTTTAACTGCTGGGCTACCTGCCTCCCAGTACAGTACAGCACAGCATAGTTCAGTACAGTATAGTAAAGCACAGTACAATACAGTAAATGATGTGCTCTACTGTACTGAACTAAACTTTACATTGCAGTACTCTATAGTACTGACTTGTACTCTACTTTACTCTACTGTACTGTAATCTACTGTACTGTACTGTCCAAACTTGTGAAACAGACATCTATGCTTTGTTCAGATTTGGACTGACCAAATTCCAACTACTTTTTAATATCCATGGATGTCGGTTGGTGCTCAGCGGGCTAGGGGGCTGGTTACACTAAATCGAAAGATTTAAATCCATATTGGGCTTTACAATCATTTACAAAAATAAAAAATTAATTGCCAGTAAGGATCTTTAAAAAGAACTTGCTCATTGGCAGGTGTCAGTAAGAGCCGGAAGAGGTGACATTAACTGGAGAGAGAGTGAGGGGTTTTCACACTCTCGCTTTGAGAACCAGTAAGATAAAGAAAACAGCTATGAGCTGAACATAACAGTAAGGAAGAGAGGATTGTAGCAGGAGACCCTATGAGCTGAACATAACGGCATGGAAGAGAGGATTGTAGCAGGAGACCCTATGAGCTGAACATAACGGCATGGAAGAGAGGATTGTAGCAGGAGACCCTATGAGCTGAACATAACGGCATGGAAGAGAGGATTGTAGCAGGAGACCCTATGAGCTGAACATAACGGCATGGAAGAGAGGATTGTAGCAGGAGACCCTATGAGCTGAACATAACGGCATGGAAGAGAGGATTGTAGCAGGAGACCCTATGAGCTGAACATAACGGCATGGAAGAGAGGATTGTGTCAGGAGACCCTATGAGCTGAACATAACGGCATGGAAGAGAGGATTGTAGCAGGAGACCCTATGAGCTGAACAGAACGGCATGGAAGAGAGGACTGTAGGGATGTGCATCCTTCCCTTTCAAGACGATTGGATACGTATCTAGATACATGGGCTCTGATAAGATAAAGGAACGATATGTTTTCAATTGAAACGGTTTGGTTTGATTAGAGAAGGAATTCGGAGTGATTCGATGCACAAATATCATTATTATTATTTAAGGGGGTAACATTTGGTGCATCAACACATTCATTTTCCATTTCTAAATGAAAACCTGCTACTGATGGACCTCGTGACCTGGGCCTCTCTGAGCTGATGTACATTCATGTGTATTATGTATGTCTATTGTCCTCCCCACCTCAGTTCTGGAATAACCATCACCCACTAATTAACTCGTCAGTTTTCCAGATGAAGGAAAGAGTTAGTAATGTATCAACATTTAATCCCCATCTCTAAATCAAATGGTTTTGACCATTTGGGACTTTTTATTGACTTTCTTTGGACACGCAGTGATTCCTTGTTATAAAATGATCAAATTTAACCTGTATATCTAAAAATGGCCATATACTGTACACTCATTGTTTAAAGCAGAACTATTGCTGATGGTGAACCTGAACAATCTAAATCAAATCTACAGTAAGCCAGTTCAGCAGGTAGCCTATACATCCAGATGAGAGTTGTCACCGGTAACTTACTTTTATTATGGTAAAACAACATTTTCAACAGCGCACAGATAACAATAACCAAGCAAATTACATTGGTTGTCACTCAACTAATAAAGCCTAATATGCCGCAAGCCATTTTAGCATTAGAACGCTGAAGGTGCGGTGCAGATGTGCAAGACCAGGAACAGGCCTTCTACCTCACGTTGGTCAGCGCACGAGGGAGCACAGTGTGCAGTTTGACTCGGATACTGATATTCCCTGGGTTTGTTCGGCATACAAAAGGACTTGTAGATCAATGACTGTCAACACAGTTACATCATTGGTTCCACACTGAAGGAGAGGGCGCATCAGTTGTCACGAGAGACTAGGTGTTTTCGGAAGGTAGAAAGTAATATGAGCAAAACGTTTCAGTAAAGCGGCGATTTGTAATGTTTGAATGGATTTTCTGACTGATGCATGCGACATTTGGATCGGTTTGGGGTCCATGGACCGATGCAGTCATATATCTTAAACATTTCAATCAGGACCAATGCATATTGGTGAATGTTTACATCCCTAGAGGACGTGACCCAACTGTGGTTTGTGACTACTATCAATTCCTATTGCAGCCAATTCAGTTGCAGTCATTCTGCTACAGATTTTTATTTGTCATTCTGTTACCGATTTAGTAACAGAATGACACGTTGTAGTCACTTAATAAATCATAAACCAAATTTATATCAGTAAAAACACTACACGTAATTGGTAGGTCTACCTTCACTTGTTACTTCTGTGAACTGTCATTATCCTCCCTCCTCATGAGGTAGAGAAATTAGAAAATAT